>NC_069675.1:12363899-12665372 GCF_023699985.2 Odocoileus virginianus
CCATTTTTATCCTTTATTGTGCCCAACTTTGGGCGGAATGCTCCCTTGATATTTCCAACTTTCCTGAAGAGATCTCTAGTCTTTCCTCTTTTTATTGTTCTCTTCTATTAGTAAGCACTGTTCATTGAAGAAGGCCTTCTTGTCTCTTCTAGCTATTTTTTGAAACTCCGTGTTTAATTGAATGTACTTTCCTCTCTCTCCGTTGCTTTTCACTTCTCTTCATTCTCCCGCTATTTGTAAAGCCTCCTCAGATAACCACTTCACCTTCTTGTTTTTCTTTGGGGTGGTTTTGTTTGCCACCTCATGTACAATATTACAGACCTCTGTCCACAGGTCTTCAGGAACACTGTTAACTAGGTCTAATCCCTTGAATCTATTCGTTATCACTACTGTGAATTCATACGGGATTTGACTTAAGTCATACTTGGCTGGACTATTTTTCCTAGCTTTCTTTAGTTTAAGCCTGAGTTTTGCTATGTATAAAAGGC
This sequence comes from Odocoileus virginianus, assembly GCF_023699985.2. Taxonomy (NCBI): domain Eukaryota; kingdom Metazoa; phylum Chordata; class Mammalia; order Artiodactyla; family Cervidae; genus Odocoileus; species Odocoileus virginianus. The sequence goes on from NC_069675.1 coordinate 12,364,388, forward strand.
CAAAATAAAAGGCCAGAGGTGTGTAGAGGGGATATAAGTAAATAAGGGAAAGTTATATCAAGAAATCACATAACTGCAAGCTATGGCTGGTTCCTAATCACAAACTTTTGATAGCAGCTTCCTTACAGCCTAAGGGAAAATGGACAGTGACCACATGCAGTGCTGTATTACATTTCTTCTCCACAGGAGCTCACTGACATTTGTTCTGAAAGATCTAGGCCATGGTCCAAGTGCCCAGATTGGTGGTTCGTGAGCAAGGCTAGGAGCCCCTAGAGGAATGAGTACTTGCCTTGTGCTTTTACCTCAGTCTTTTTAATGGTCAAGACAAAAGCTGTAACAATACTGGGTTCAGGGCAAGGAGGTGTCTCAAAATCAGTCTTCCTTTATTGCATTTCAAAAAGGGACACTCTCTGTCAGATGGTTTCTCCTAGGATTCCCAGTGTAGTAGGATGGTCAGAGAGGTTCTCAGGACATGCCTGAGCCATACTAAAACTACATAATTGGCCCCAAAGTGGTTCCTGCCTAGAAGTTAAAGACAGAGACAGTGGGACCCAGACTAGGAAGAGGATGCCCTGTTTTTAGCTGTTGCCCATGTTGGGTGGAAGAGGGTGATGGGCATCAGCGAGAGGGTGTTGCCATCCCAGATTTGGAGCTCACAGAAGAGGACTATCCACCTCCTGCTAAGCTTGAAAGCAGCTTGAAAACTTGAAAGATCTGTTAGTTCTGTTACATAGAGAAGAGCTGTCCCTTCCTTTGGTGACATGAGAACCTGCTTTTGGCTCAGCCTTTGTTACTCACCCAGCACACAGAATAGACAGTTTGCAGGAATTTGGCCCCACAGTTTAGGGCAGAAGTTCAAGAACTCTGAAAGCACAGAGGTCCTTCTGTGGCATTCCTCAGCTCCAGGAAGCAATCTTTAATCGATGACATCACCAGGTGAATAGGATGACTTGGGGCTCCACCCACATGCCCTTTGCCCGTTCTTTGTGCCCGTCTCCTAGCTCTCGTGAGCTTCACTTCTAAGAGTTGGCACCTTTGAAGGTTACCAGTGGGTCAACTGGAGCCACATCAGCAGGACTCCTAGAGATCTGGATATGCTGAGTTTCTATTTCCCCTGGGGCAGACTGAAGCTACTGCCTAACTGCTTGAGGAATATGGCAGCCTGGTTTCCTTATCTCTGTGAGGAGAAACTCTGTGATGTAATTTATGCCCTAGAGCTCCCTGCAGGATCAGGCAGAGGCTGGGACTTACCTGAAATTACACTGTTACTGAACTTCTCTCTGACCTTCATGAATCACTTGCACATGAATCTCCATCTCAGGTTCTGATCCTGAGGGACAGCAGGTCCACGAAGGGGCCTTTCTGGGGCCTGATGTAGAAAGAAGGAGACCTAGGCTTGCACTGACTTGTCCCCCCACACCTCATTCCTCTCACTCTGCCTGGGTCAAGGGCAGCAGCATCCTGGGGTCTCTATGAATTGCCAGTCTTTCACGATGCAGCCAAGGACCTCCTCTAAGACCTGTGACAACTGGCTGGGTGTCGAGGCTTTTGAGAAATGCATTGCTTATCAAGTGACTGAGATGCAGCACATTCTGGCCTCGTCCACTGGGTTCCTCTGGGGCTGCCCTGGTAGGCTTGCCAGGGGACTTCTGGCTTCCCAGAGAACCTCGTAAAACAAGAATTTTATAGCCAGAGTCTGCTGCCCAGATCAGAGAAGTCAGACAGACAATCAAGCAGCCCCACTGGTGCTGCGTGGCCACAGGGAAAGCACCATGGCGAGGCCCAGCAGTGAGCACGCATTGGCCCCTCAGATGCTGGGTGGTCCCAACCTCCCCAGTGTCTTCATGAGCACCTGACTGGGCCTGTCCAGGTCACCCAGAATTGATCCAAGTCCACCCATGTGCAGAAGGAGTTTGTGAGAAGATGGGCTCCTTTTTTTGGAAGCCTCTAGAATGCCCATGTCAGAGATGTGGCAATTGTACCATCAAAGACACCAGCCCTTTGGCTGACCTGTGAGCCCATTTCCCATCAACGTGTGTGATGGGCTGTGTTGAGCAATAATGTGTCAGTTGGATCAGATGGCCACCTTCAGTCACTATGACTTTCTCAGAGGTGTGGCCCACAGGGAGACGGTCTTTGTAGGCAGCTTGCCCAAAGATGGGGTTCAACCTGGGCCTTTTAGCCAGTATTCCTGACACCCAGGTCACTTTCAATTAGCATGGCAATCAGGAGGGAGCTGGATGGGGAAACTGGGACCGTGCACCTGAGGAGCCTCCCTTGAATGGCGACAAAGGAACACAGACCCTGAAACTGGTCTTTTCCGGCTCAATCAAGTGCCTGACATCCTCCAAGGGCAGGGCAGCTGGCTGGCCAGCTGGTCACCTTGTCAGTCACTGGCCGGCAAAAGCAGAAAATCCAGGGTTCTTACAAAGAACATCAGCTTGGAAAGAAGGGCCCGGGGCTCGCCACACATTCTAACCCCACCCACTCCCTGCCCTTCCACCAGCTGGGCACAGCCCTCCTCCTCCAGTTCAGAAGCACCTTCCTTCCCATTTCAGAGGAAAAATTGTCTAGCGTGTTCTCCAAGGCTGCAGGGGCCTTCTGCTCCGAGAACCAGCCCTCTGGGGTCTTCTCTGAGACCTTGTCCCAGCACTTGGTTTTGTGACCCCACGTCAGCCTGTGACGTTAATCTCATCCCCAGAGTGACACGTGGGACCAGTCTGTTCCGCCCACCACTGAGGTCTGGCCTCTGCCCTGTCCACTCACACCACAGAGGCCCTTGGTGCCCACTGCCACCAGGGAGAGAGGCATCTCAGTTGCCAGCGCCTTGTCCTATCTCAGTCTTGGAAGCTGTTGGACGTGTCCCCCGTCTTGACACCACCTTCCCTGTCCCCACCACCTCCTGGCCGTGCTTCCTTGTCTTTTGCAGGCCCTTTGTCCTCAGCTCTTGGCCTGGGCCCCTCTTGCCTCACTGTTCTCACTCTCCCGGGACATGAAGGGCTGGGCTGTGACCTGACGCCAGTCACCTTCTCTGTGACTCCAGCTCCCTGTGCTTACTCCTGACAGTGCCCCTCCCGGACATCCCCCTGGGAATCTGGCAAAGTCTTGGCCAGCTCACCTGCCCTGAACGAAACCCATCTTATCCCCACTTTCCCCCAAACCCACTCTTCCTCATTAAGCCCATTATATTTTGTACCCACCCGGCTCCTTCTCCCCCAGCATCCCCATCACAGCTAACAGCATCGCTGACTATACAGGCACTCACAGCAGAACCCAGGACACTGCCCCCATCTCTTGCCCTTTCACTCCTTGGCCCTGCACCGAGCCCCGTTGGGTTTCCCCACACATGACCCGTCACTTCTGTCCTTAGTCTCTGTGGCCAGGGCCTGGGCTCCACGCAGGCCCCATCTTCCCATTCCAACCCCTCTCAGAGAGCTTTTGCCTCTGAGTGCCCAGAGCAGGGTGCCTGCTCCTTGAGAGAGAAAAAGGGCAGGGCTGGGAGTGGGCCACAAGCCTAGCTCCTTGCTAATGGAACCCAAAGAAATACTTCTGGTCCCAGGTTAAGATCCCACAGTCTCTCCAGAGTGATGCGAGCCTTCCTGTGTTGACTGTATATGTGCAGAAGCCTCGCACCCAGGCAGACTCAATCCTGGGGGTGTCTTCACTCCATGGCCATGCAAGAGACTTGTCTGGTGGGTGGAGGAGTGGGGCGGGGTCCCCAACTGTGGCCTCGTATGGATGCACACTACACAGAGCTCGTGCCTCCCCAGGCGTGGAGAGTCCTGCCCTGCCCCCACCAGCACAGCAGCCCCTCAGTGACACAGGCCCCACCCCAGATCACTGTCCCCGAGCCCAGCCACGCCCGAGGCTCCAGATTGATTGTTTTGAAAATCCTGAACCATCCCTGGCCCAACCACCAGACATCCAACTTCTTGGGAAAAAAGCCTCTTCTGCACCTTCTCTCCCGAATGAACAATGCTGGGGCCTCGGGAGCGTCATGAGATCCCTGGTCTTTCAGAGGAGCTGCCTGTGGTGGTTTATCTTGGGGAATCTATCTTGCTCCCCTCCAAACCCTCTGGTGAGGCGCAGCGCTCCTAGGAATTCTTCATTTCTCTGGGGCAAATGCCCTTGCGGGCCAAGTCCCATAGGTTTATTGACAGACATGACTGACTCTGCAGAGAAAATGGACTGTGTCCCAAAGGGGGTGTGTGTGTGTGTCAAGAGGAGGCGTAGAAAGGCAGGGAACACCCCAGAGACCTGTGGGCTGGGGGGGTGCTGTGTGGACACGTCGGGGCCCCTGGGAAGTGGGGGAGCTGAGAGAATCCCTGGGCCAGGCCGGCTTTGGGAACCCGGCGCGGGGACCTGGGGGAGGGGGAGGAGGAGGAGGCCGGTGGGAGAGAGGCTTTCAGACTTTCAGGGAACGTAAATTTTACCCCCGGCTACTTTCTCTGGGATTTATTTCTCGGTGAACTTGAGACTTTGCCTAATTACGTTTGGGTCTCTTTCAAAGCACATAAATTGCATCCAGTTCTTCTGCCTCCTTCTTAGGAATAAATTGTCCCTGTGTAAGGAGGGGTCTGGGGGAGAGAGTGAGACTTTATTAATTCGACACAGAACTCTGTTCCCCTGCCCTCCCCTCTGCCCCCTGTTGAATAATAAAATAATGAAGATTTGACTTGGACCAGGATGTGTGGATAAATATATTGGTGACATGAATGGAAATGGATTTATTACATAAACAGGAGACTTCATCAATTTAAACCTGGCCTCCTTTCAATGGGCATAAATTACATTTTCTTTTCCTACCAGTTGCTGTTGTTTTTTTTTTTTTTTTTTAAGAAACTGGATTTATCGGAATTGAGATTTCACTAATTTATTTCATGGAGCCTCATGCTTCCTCTTTCTGCCCAACTCATTAAAGACAGGTTTTCTTCCAGCCACCCTACTCGGGTCTCCTCCACTTCAGCCCCAGAGCAGCTCTATGGCCTGCTAGGAGGTCGGGGTCATGCCTTTACTCACTCTGGAACTATCCAGTCCACCTTAGGAAGGATGCTGGAACAGGGTGGCCAGCCCAGAAGCAGAAGACGATCCCTTTCGAGGCCCCGTGGAAAGCCAAGGATGAGCTTGGCTGGTCCCAGGATGGGTCAGCAGACAGTGGCAAAGCGGTTCTGCCAACAGGATTGCAGGAAGAGCTTTGGTGTGCTTGGCCAGGAGTCCCAGGTGAGGTGGGGTGGGAGGAGTGCAGAGAGTGCTAGAAGGTTCCATCAAAGACTGACGGCAGAATGCTCACGGGACAAGAGTTGATTTCTTACAAGTTCCAGGTCCAGTTTATATAGACTCCCTTCATTCCCCTCCTCCCCCTTCTCCTGCTGCTTTCTCTTAGCAAAATGAGGATTCAGAGCAGCGTCAGCCAAAATGGTTGGTTGGAGCAGGGAATATAACTTGAACCTGCCTTATTGCAGACAGTGTGGCCTTTGGTAGCTGACTTGGTTTTTCTGTATCTTTGCCGGCATGCCAAGATTACTGACATGGGAATTCCATGTATGGAGCCTCCCACCCTCCTCACCCCAGATATCTCCACTCCAACTTAGTGCCGAAAGTCTTGAAAATTCTCATCGACTTAAAGTGGTAAGGCACTCACTATGTGGACACTTCTGGGAAGTAAGGATGATAAAGAAGGGTGGCTACCATCTTACTTAGAGAACCTCAAGAGGGCAGTGACTAACTCAGGGGATGACTTATGGTGGGGGGCAGGGTTGGCCACTGCAAGAACCAGCTGACGAGAGATTCCTGTTACTGAGCCTTCCTGACACCCGAGTGCCATGTGACAACAGGAAGGGTGCTGCCTTGGCAATGCTGGCCCCGTGGGGGCTTAGGGAGGAGGGGAGAGGGATGGAAGACACAACCTCACCCAAACCCTTACCCCCCTCTCCCGTACCACCCTTTTCGCCAGCCCCAGGATGGATGGGGGGTGGGCAGTGGCAGCTCTGCAAGCTGTCATTCACCAGGCCCGCCGTCTGGCGCAGGTGTTTCTAATAAGGGCTCCTTCAGGCTTGCTTCATCCAGGAGGATGTTTACAAGAAGTTCTGATGAGAAATTGTCTCCAAATGCTGTCTTGTAAGCAAGACGTTAAGAAGGGGGTGGGGGTAGTGCCTCAGGCTGTAAGCAGGCAGGGCTCCTGGAATGGGGCCTGGCCAGTGCGCCCTCCACCCCCAGTCCTCTTGGCCAGGCCTGGCAGGCTGGGGCCTGGGCAGGTCTGGGCCCACTGCCAAGGGTGCTGAGTGCCATGGGGGTTGGGTTTCAATAAACAAAAGCAATAAGGTTGGAAGAGCCTCTACACTAAACAGAGACTGGGGCATCCCAATATTGCTACCCAAGCCCTGAGGCTTTTTCTCTGACCCTGTGATCTTTCTTCTGCCCCTCCTCCACAGGTTGGGGGCAGGCAATCACGGGTTTTACTCTCAGCATAATGAACAATCCACACATTATTTAGGAGCATCTTTTTGAGAAGCGCAGAACAGGAGGGGAGGTCTCCTGCACTCACACACAGAATCCTCCAGTGTGATTAGACCCTCTGGGAGAAAGGTAGAGGTTGTGCATCAGAGGTGGCACACCTTTTCTGCAAGAGCAGATAGTAAATCTTTTTGACTTTGAGCCCCGTATTGTTTCTATTGCCACAACTCAAGTCTGTGGCTGTTGGGGGAAGGCAGCCATGGCCAACAGGTACCTGAGAGGGAGGGCATGGCTGGGTCTGCTCCAACTGCAGTAGTTTGCTGACCCCTGAAGTATAGGAGGGCTTTCCTGGTGGCTCAGACAGTAAAGAATCTGCCCGCAATGTGAGAGACGCAGGTTCAATCCCTGGGTCGGGAAGATCCCCTGGAGAAGGGAATGGCATCACGTGAGTTCCAGGGAGGTGAAGTGATCAGCTGAGATCACACAACCTGTGGGCAAGTGAGCAGGATGGTTGTCCAGGTTCCTGACCCCTCACCCAGGGGTGGCTGTGACCCAGATCAGTGCAATGCCTGAGATGGCTCCCTGGAGACGTGGCTCAGCATCAGGAAATTGTAGCCCAAAGAAGAGGTCAGTATGCTCAAAGCTGGAGAGAAATTTGAGACTTGGTCTAGTTAGAATTAGAAATAACAGGAGGAATGTAGCCAGCGGTCTCAGTGTTGCTGAGTAAGAACTTCTGGTGCCTTCCCTGGGTCATGGGGCTGGGCCATAAGAAGAACATCAAGGCCCTAGGTCTAGGCATTGCTGCCCACAGGAGTCTGGAGAGAAGCCCTGAGTATCATCCCTGTGTGTACTGGCTTGTGTGGGGTCACAGAATCAATGGGGCCAGGTTGTATTGGAAAATAGGGTACAGTTGAACTTGGGTGGTCTCTGTGAAGATGGAATCTCAGGCCCCTTCAGGTGTGAGTGAGGTTGAAGGGCACAGAGTGAGGCTGGGCTGGCAGTGTTTTGTGGTGGGTTGGTGTGTGGACAGGAGTTGAAGGCCCCATGTAGCTGGAGGTTCAGTGTGGTTGGAGGAACCAGTGAACAGTGTGTGAACTTACAGTGCTATCAAGAGTGCCCTTTCTCTCTGGAGGGGCAGTGAGGTTTGGAATAGTGTGTTCAGCTTGTAATGAGGTTAGGGCTTCAGTCTAGTTCAGTTGCTCAGTTGTGTCCAACTATTTGTGACCCCATGGACTGCAGCATGCCAGGCCTCCCTGTCCATCACCAACTCCCAGAATTTACTCAAACTCATGTCCATTGAGTCAGTGATGCCTCCAACCATCTGATCCTCTGTCATTCCTTTCTTCTCCCGCCTTTAATCTTTCCCAGCATCAGGGTCTTTTCAAATGAGTCAGTTCTTCGCATCAGGTAGCCAAAGTATTGGAGTTTCAGCTTCAGCATCAGTCCAGGTTGGGGGTTAGGGTGGTGTTTAGCTCTGGGGTCAGCAAGTCTTTGCTGGCTTGTGCTGGGGTTAAGAGCATGGAGGGAGAGTGGGGGTCAGTGTATGCTTGGGACATGTTCACTTTGAGGTTAAGTTTGGTGGATCACACGTTGTTGGGCTGAGAGTGAGATGAAGTTCTGCACTTGGGGTTTGGGGGTTGGAATGGCTGGTTTGAGGTAGCTAGGATTGAGGTCTTTGTTTGCTTGATGGTCCTGGCTGGAATTCAAGTCATTGGTTGAAGGTCATGCGCTCAATGAATATTCAGGTTGGGGTGTCTATGCCAGTGGCTCTAACTGGGTGGTGGGCATCCATGGGGGGCTTGAGATAGGAGTGACAGGCAGTGATTGGGATGGGGGTCAGCTTGTGGTTGGAAAGCTGGCAGTCAGCCCTCTTTGGGCTTTAGTGGATCAGTGTCATGTTGCATTGAGAGGGTTAGTGTATGTGCTGTTTGAAAGTGAAAGTGAAAGTCACTTGGTCGTGTCTGACTCTTTGCCAGCCCATGGACTATACAGTCCATGGAATTCTCTAGGTCAGAATACTGGAGTGGATAGCCTTTCCCTTCTTCAGGGAATCTTCCCAACCCAGGGATCGGGCCCAGGTCTCCCACATTGCAGGTGGACTCTTTACCAGTTGAGTCACCGGAGAAGCCCGAGAATATCGGAATGGGTAGCCTATCTCTTCTCCAGGGGATCTTTCCAACCCAGGAATCAAACCAGGGTCTCCTGAGTTACATGTGGATTCTTTACCAACTGAGCTATCAGGGAAGCCATGTGCTGTTTGGTACTGGGAAACTTATGTGTGTCTTGATGATCCTGCCAACTACGCCAACTGTCTTGCTGTATCTTACTGTTCATTGAACGCAGGGTAGGCGAGGCGCAAGTAGGGAAGCTGGAAGGAAATGCGAGGAGCTGTGAGAACTGCAAACATGTTCATTCCATCCTGACTGGCGCAGCAGCTGTGGCAGCAGACATGCTGTATTCCCTGGTGGTTGAGCAAGTGGATGCAGCCACAAGGGCTTTTCAGGTGGTGATTACATAGGACCACACCATGATGTGCGTGCGCAGTGCCACAAATGATCTCAGTTGTTACATACTCATTATCTACCAGACGTGAGGCAAAAGCGAGAGGCCATGGGGCAAAGGAGCCTGACCACTGCCATCTTGGCTAACTTGCTCTTTCCCTACGGTGTGTATTGGGGGTTGGGGTACCACATGTGTGACTGCGTTCAGAGATAAATGTGTGGCTGGGCTAGGTATTCCACTGTGGTTGTGTCTGTGGGTCAGTGTAGCCAGGGATGGCACTGAGGCATTCATGTGTGGTTGGTATTGGGGGAATCAGTGTGGTTTCGGGTCATTCATGGTTGAGAATTCAACACGCAGTGGGTCTTGCAGGGTGTGGGTCTTTGCAAGTTGTGTTATTAGGTTGGAAGAACAAGATGCAGGCAGATTTGGGTGGTCAGTGTGGGTTGGGGATCAGTTGGTCATTTTGAGTTCCAGTGAGAGTAGTTAGGATATGGAGGAAGTTGGGATGGGGATGGATGAATGGTCTCCCAGGAAGGCTACCAGAGGAAGGGAGAATTGTAAGCAGAGATTCCAAGGCTGTGTCAGCATCAGTTTGTGATTTTGGCAATAGGTTCCACACACAGTGGGGTTTACAGGTCAGCTGGTCAGCATGTGACTATGAGGGCAAGAAAGGGTCCTAGGAGTTGGTAGAAAGAGTGTATTTGGAGAGTCATTGCCTTGTTTGGGGTGGAGAGTTCTGGGTGTGATCTTTTCAAACTGAGCTTCTTAGAGCGTGCAGAAACCAGGGGATATATAGGCGTCAAGTTTACTTGAATATTTGGGTAAAACTACTGTAATAAATTATACCGTTGCCTGCCCACGCCCCCTGGTACTCACCATTCCTTATACACTGATGGCTTTTGCGCTGCAGCCCTGCTTGGGTGTGTGGTCCAGCTGTGGGGGCAGGATCTTTTCTCAGCAGGCAGGTGCCCTCAGTGACAGCCCAGCACTCATGATGGGCAGGAATTGAGAGAGAAATACCCCGGCTTCGGGTCCTCAGCAGGACTGAGCCCCTTTCCCAAGGAGCCCCTTGCTCATGAAGCACCATGTGTGGCCTTCCTTCCCCATCCTGGCTCACATCTGATGTCCCCACTCTCCCATTGTGCTTCCCAGGATCACATAGGATCACAAGGATCACCTTGCCCTCATATCCTTGTCTTGGGTTTACTGCTGGGGAACCCAACATAAGAGGAACATTTTTTATAATAAAGCTAACAAAGATACGTAATGGAGCTTGAATTTCACATGACTTTTCAAGGTAACGCAAAAACTAGGATAGAGGGTTGGGCATGCTCCTGGCGGCTCACCAAAGTGAAAAGTGTTATTCACTCAGTGGTTCCAACTCTTTGCAACCCCATGGACTGTAGCCCACCAGACTCCTCAGTTCATGGGATTCTCGAGGCAAGAACCCTGGAGTGGGTAGCCATTCCCTTCTCCAGGGGATCTTCCAGACCCAGGGATCAAACCCAGGTCTCCTGCATTGCAGGAAGAACTTTTCTCATCTGAGCAAACGGGGAAGCCCTCCCTCACCTCACCAAAAGGAACTCTAATTTGAGAATCTGGTTGTAAGTCAGAGGGCAAGGGGGTCCACAATGCAGTCCCTAGAGGTCAGCTTCCTGAGCACAGACAGCACAGAGAAGGATGGGGCAGGAATCTGGCAGCAGGGGAGGGGGACTGGAAGATTCTGAGCACAGCTGTGCACTTGAGTCTGTGGGTCGGCCTGTGGCTGGGGTACAGTGCGCGTGACAGTGAGATCTCCTCTTCTATAAAGTCAGTCGGGGACTGAGGTGGCTCGGCTTAGAGAACAGTGACATTTGGGGGGGGTGGTCTGTATCCTGGTGGCTTTGTGGGAATCGATGTGCAATCGCTATGGGATGACCAGTTTTGGTCCTTGTATGGTGAGTGGACAATCGCAGCGCACTTAGGACCGAGGGGATCAGCCGGTTTCTGATGTCAGGACTTGAGGGTTGTCATGGATTTTGCTGGTGGAAGGGCTATGAAATTTGGGAGTACAGTGGGTCACTGGATTTGGGAGTCAGTATTTGAAGCAGTTAAGGTAGAGATCTGGATTTACCCAAGGGATCTGTGAGCATGGCTGCCAATCACACAGCACCTTTGTGTGGGTTCTAAAAATGCCCTGCTCTGGGCAGATGTCGCCCTGCCCAAGGGGACAGGTGTGGTGAACAGAACGTGAGTGCACTTGAGCCCTCACTTCTGTTTGTGTGGGTTCCTTCAGGCAGTGACCAACGTGTATGTCAGCCCTGGGGTCTCTGAGCTGGGACCCCCACTGACGCAGCATCGTCCACCCCTCCCCCTGCTGTCCTGACCTTCCAGAGGAGGCTGGGTAGGTTTCTGCAGTGTGAGCCCCTGCACCCTGTGAGGCTTGGGAGCTGGCTTCCTGGAGTGAGGGTCAGGGTCAGAGTTCGAGTCCTGGCCACGTCGTATATGTGTCAGAATGAGCAATGCCTTTTTAGGTCACATATACTTTGGACTTCAACACTGCTTTATGTAGGCCGTAAAATTAATAGGTGGGAACGGGATTTATGGGCCCCACTGGGCTGTTCTTTGCTTGTTAGGTTAAACACACTGATTTCCTGGTACAAAAGTGCTTGTTAAAATAATCTCCCCCAGCATGTTCAGAGGGGACATATCTGTCTTGTTTGTGGGGTGGGGAGAAGACCAAGGCGCCCCATCCTCACCTCCCTGGCTGGCCCACCTGTCATGGCCTCCCCCAGCCCCAGCTGTGTGTGTGATGGAATGAATAATGATGTTTCTGGGTGGGGGTGCGGGCCAGGGAAAGAATGTGCCTCTGTGCAGATAACGCTAGAGCCAGACATGCACTCCCGTCACCCCCCACCCACCCTGAAGAGCCGCTCGCCTTTGTTCTTGCCATATCTTGAGAAGGAAGGCTAGAAGCACGGGGCATGTGTGGGAGAGTCGTGTTGGAGCGGATGGGAGGATGTCCGCTTCTGAATATTTGCAAGTCAAAAATGGAAGCAGAGGGAAGGAGTGGCAGGCCCTGCTGTCTGAGCACCTCCCTACTTCTTCAAGCTCAGGTGGCAGCCTCAGGTGGCACCGTGTTCACAGGTACATAGGGCTTGACTCTGCCTCTCTGCCCACTGTCCCTTACCTCCCACCATGCTGAGGGGAAGGCATCCTCTTTCCCACTCCCTGGGATGGCGGAGGCATTCAGAGGATGCCTGCCCCTGAGCGTTGTGGCAGGTGAGGGACCGTGGGCAGAGAGGCAGAGTCAAGCCCTATGCCATCTCAGGGAGTGGAAACTATCTTGCCATTTCCTGCCCTGGTGGATACCCCTCTCCTCCTGCAGGTGTGACGGTGGAGTGGATTGTACAGAGCACGCAGAGAACTTCTGACAGGTCCAGGTTACTCACAGATGTGAGGGGCAGAGATGGGAGATGGGCCTGGATGCAAATGATGGCAAGACAGTGCTGTGCACATCTGTTAGGACACATCTATAATACAGAGGAAAGACCCAGGCTGAGCCAACACAAGACTGGTATCTGGCCCTTACGAGGCCCACAAAATGCTTGTTAAACCATGGTCTGCAGACTGGGGCGCTCCAAGCCCTCCACTTCCTTGTTAGAGTCTGGCTCGCTGTGAGACCCTCTGATGATCACATTTCCCAGTCCTGGCTTCGTGGGACAGAAGGGCAACCCCTGGGATTCTCATCCTCCTGTCAGTCACCTGCACCTGGGAAACTCATCTCGTGGCCCCCACTGTGGACACTCTGTGCCTTTCATGTTTGATATTTGCGGTCGTTTCAGTAAAGCACACAGCCTACTCCATGCCTGATTCTTCTCCCACTTGACCCTATGAGGTGTATATTTTACCTAGTTATAGACAGATTAAAACCTGAAGGCCTGAGACATCTGTCAGTTACCAAGGCCACCCCACAGTGAGCGGAGGAGCCAAACTTGAGCCAGAACTGAGGACCCAGGCAGTGCCCGGCCCCTTAGCTGCGACCTACCTCCATCATCCCGGAGAATCAGAGTCTGAGTGGGATGCTGTCTAGACCACTCTGGGGTCTCTAACCCCCTGCACAACACTTAATCCATGATGAAAATTCAGCGTATGCTGTGGACTGAGGCATGATGTTACATCTGTATAGAGTTTAGGTCTGGATCTAGAGTTGGCTGCCTGGGTAAGAATCTGAGTTCCAGTACTTCCTGGCTCTGCGGCTTTGAACAAATTACTAAACCCTTCTCATGTGTAAAGTGAGGCTAATAATAGTACTGCCTGCACTGCATTGTTGTGAAGGTTCAGTGAGATGCTCTGTATGAAACATTTATGGCCATACCTGGCACATAGTAAGAGCTCAGTAATTCCTCTTTCTGCTATGGTCTTAACTTGTCACCTTCTTGTTCTGAAATACTGCCACCTGCTGGTGGGTTTCTGGTGCAACTGCCCTGCACCGTCAGTGTCCAGAGCCTCTGAGCGCCCCACTGGCAGGGTCCTTGATTCATCCGTTTGGACCATCCCGCTCCCCTCCGCAGTAAGCCCTCCGCCTCTCCTTCTTTCAGGGCCTGCATAACAGCACCTCCTTCTGGGAGCTTCCTTGTCTATCAACCCTGCACAACAGGAGCCCAGAGCCATCTCTAGCTTCCCCGCTCTATCTTCCCATCCTGTTTCTTTGGTTGCATGGGTTTTAGAGTCAGAAAGATGCAGATTTTGAGGCTGGTGTCAAAACCTACTAGCTGGTGACATGGAGTGAATGACTGAACCTTTCTGAGCCTCCTGATTAAAGGACCTCCCCATAAAAGGTCACTAGTGGCATCTGTCTTCTGCCCCCTTGTCTCATTCAGTCCCTGATGCCCCCCCTCAGGTCCCCAGAGGGCACTACTTGCTTCCCGCCAGTACCAAAGCAGGGAGGGAGCGGCATGCACACAGAGAAGGGGGCTACTGCATCAGTCGTAACGGATGTCGTCGTGATGGAGACACAAACGGATGTCGTCGTGATGCTGACACAAGCTCGGTTTCCACTCTCTTGGTTCCGTTCTCGCTGCCATGTGTTTCATTGTAGGCGTTGTTCGGAAGGAGCCAAGCCTTTCTGGTGTCTTCTGACCACACCCTGTGCTCTTCCAAAGCAGCAAGTGAGTGGAGCAAGGAGCTTGGCTTACTGAAAATCCTTCTGGAGGAGGATCTCATGGGAATTGATCTATAAACGTGGGGGCTGAACCGCAACGTTCTTGGAGGTCTTTCCTAGCTCTGGTGTGCTTTGCATCTGAGACAACCATTTTTGTCTGAATGACTCCCAAGTGTCTGCTTGGGAGAACTTGCCTTCGTACTCATAGTTGACCCTGAGCACCACCCACATTGACTCAAGAAAACCTTCTGGGCCTGGTGATGGTGAGTAGGTGCTTCTTGATGAAAGATGATCTCTTTATTCAAATCCAGTGCAAGCTGGTATGAGGCTGAGAAGTGATGGGAGAGACAGATGTGGGCAGCAAGGCACCCTCCTTCTTCCTCTCATCACTTTCTCTGAGATAGGTGCAGGTCCACTGTGATGGACATCCCACACAGGGTACTTTGCCCCCAAATGTGATTTCTCTGCCTGGAACCTCACTGTTAATGTTCTTCTTTCGAGTTTTCCTCTACAAGCTCATCTCAAACCCAGCCTTACCCCAAGAAGGATGGCACGTTTGGGGCTCCTCCCCATGCCATGTGAGTTTCCCAGACCCTCGCAGGCAGCCTGAGCTCCCAAAGAAATGGAAGGCGGTGGGGAAGGGCTCCAAGGGGGCCAGTCCAGGAAGTGCGGTTCAGACAGCCCTCGTCATAGGGCAGAGCCTGCGCACAGGCCTGGTGGATTAGAAGGGGTGTTTGGTGAGCCCACAACCAGCCCGCAGCAGCGGGAGCTCTGCTCAGACTTTGTAGACCATCCAATGGTCTCTTTCAAAACAGGGTTTTGATGAGTTAAGTGTAAATGAATCAGAAACACATGGGTTGGATTTCCCTCCAAATGCAATGGGGTTTGAACACAGCTCCGGGAGGGTAGGGTGGGGGAAAGGAGGGGAGCTTGGGGGAAGAAAGACATGTCTTTCTTTCTTTCTTCTTTCGTGTCTAATCAAACAGGTCTTCTTTTTTTCATTTAACATTTGCCACCAGTGCCCTGGGGCTCCTTGTCCTCCACCATCTCCCCAATCCCAGCTCCAGGGGTGGGAAGCTGGGGTCTGTGCTGCCCATGCTCAGTGGTGGACCCGGGGCCAGCCCTGCCGGCGTCAGACTCAAAAAGATCTGGATGCTCCCAGCCTCCCTCCAGGCGGCCGTCCAGGATGACTGGCAGAAGCAGCTGGAGGGCTTTTCTCTGGAGACGACTGTGTTTCTCAGCTCATCCTAGACTTCTGAGGTGGGTGACCCCAGGTGGGAGGGCAGAGCCAGGAAGTGTGCAAGGCCCTTATAGGATAGCTCCCAGGGACACACAGGGACTAGACCCCCTCTTAGAGTGTGGTGTCTCATGAGGAGGCAATCTTTCCAGGCAAGACCAGGTCTTCACCTATTTAAATGTCATACATTATTTTACTTCTTTTTATAAACTTTTTTTTTCTTTTGGTGTAAATCTTAAAAGCATAGAAAAGTAAAATAAAGGTTCTCTGTAACCCCACCAAAATGTGAGTGTGTTAGCATTTTGGTACAGCTGCTTCCAGGCCCATGTTGTGTGTTTTTTTAAAAATACACATTGAGAGTCATGCAGGATGCAGACAACAAAGCTTACTGGTTAGAATTGGGGTCCAGGACTAGACAACCTCGATTCAGATCCAAGCTCCACCACTTGCTGCATGTTAGATCACTTTCCCTAAACTTCAGGTTCTGAATCTCAAGTTGCTAACAACAATGACAATAATAATATGGTAGTTGCCAGAAATGAATGGGATAGCATTTATAGAGCACTTAGAGGAGTCCCAGCATATAGTAACTACACAACAGTTGTTAGCTTTTAGTGTTCCTATTGTGTATCCTGTCTTTTCCTCCTATATGTATGACATCAACATTTCCATATATCATTAATATTCTCTAGAACATGATTGAATGGCTGTATTCTTATCATACATTATTTGACCAACTTTTTCCTTTAAGCATCTATTATAAATAGTGCAGTGATGAACATCCTTCTGCATTCTAAAAGGGCACAAACTTGAGTTTGATTTGTTGTCACACAAGTTTATTTTTGTATAAGTTAATTTGCCTGAAGAAAATTAACTTGGAGAATATCTATGCTTATGAACTTAGAGGATATGTTGGAGATTTCTAATCCCCATAGTTTTGCCTTTCCTAGAATGTCAAATGAATGGAATCATATTGTACATGTTGTTTTGTATCTGGCTTCTTTCATTTTGCATAATACTTTTAAGATTCATTCATATATCAATACTGCATTTCTTTCTACTGCCGTGTAGTATTCCATTGTATGGATGTAACATAATTTGCTTATCCATTTACTAGTTGATAAACCTTTGTATTATTTCCAATTTGGGCCTATTATTTTTTAAATTTTATTGAAATATAGTATACAACATTGTGTTAATTTCTTCTGTACAGCAAAATGACTCAGTCATGCATACATATATTCTCCTTCATATTCTTTTCTATTATGGTTTCTCACAGGATATTGAAAGTAGATACTGAATGCTGTATAATAAGACCACGTTGTTTATCTAGCCTATGTATATTAGTTTGCATCTGCTAATCCCGAACTCCCATCCACCCTGCTTGGCAGCCATAAGTTTGTTCTCCATATCTGTGAGCCTGTTTTTGTTTTGTAGATATGTTGATTTGCGTCGTATTTTAGACTCTACATGTAAGTGACTATCATATGGTATTTGTCTTTTTCTGATTTACTTCGCTTAGTATGATAATCTCTAGGTCCATCCATGTTGCTGCAAATGGCATTTTATTTCATTCTTTTTGATGGCTGAGTAATATTCCATTACTCTCTCTCACACACACACACACCCCATCTTCTTTATCCGTTCATCTTTTGATGGGCATTTAGGTTGCTTACGTGTCTTGGCTATTGTAAATAGCATTGCTGTGAACATAGGGGTATATGTATCTTCTCAAATTATAGTTTTTTCCTGGGTATATGCCCAGGAGTCGGACTGCTGGATCATATGGCAACTGTATTTTTAATTTTCTGAGGAACCACCATACTGTTTTCCATAGTGGCTGCACCAATTTATATTCCCACAAACAGTGTAAGACGGTTCCAATTTGGGCCTATTATAAATAAAGCTCCTAAAAATTTACATTCCAGTCATTGAGTAGTCATATGTTTTCATTCATCTTGAGTAAATTCCTAGGAATAGAATTTCTGAGTCACATATAAGAGTAAATGTATCTTTTAACTGTATAAGAAACTGCCAAACATTTTCCTCAGAGGCTGTATTATTTTGCATTTCCACCAAAAAATGTTTTAGACTTCTGATTAATCATATTCCTCAGCAGCACTTGGTATTATCAGTTTTTAAAACTTTAGCCATTCTAATAGAAATGTAGTGGTACCATATTGTGTTTTTAATTTACTTTTTCCTAACCATTAATGATGTTGAGCCTCTTTTTATGTGCTTATTTGCTATCCATACATGTTCTTTGGTTAAGTGCTTAAAAATCATTTGTACATTTTTTGATTGGGTTATTTTCCTATTATTAAGTTATAAGTATTCCTTATATATTCGGGACACAAATTCTTTATTGTATATATGTTTTGCAAGTATTTCTTTACAATCTGTGTCCTGGCTTTTCATTTTCTAAACTGTGCCTTTTGAATAGCAGAATATTTTAATTAGATGAAGTCTAATTTATTGGTTTTTTTCTTTTATGAATTGTGTTTTTTAGGTTATAGCTAAAAAACCTTACTCAGCCCAAACTCACAAATATTTTCTCTAAATTTTTTTCTAGAAGTTTTATAGTTTTAGAATTTATATTTAGGTTTGTGATACATTTTGAGTTAATTTTCATATGGAGTGAAGTATGGATTGAAGTAAATTATTTTGCATATAGATGCCTAATTATTTCAGCACCATTTGTTGAAAAAGCTATCCTTTATCTAATGAATCATTTTTAATCCTTCACAAAAAATCAGTTAACCATATTTGTGAGGTTGTATCTTTATTTTGTTCTGTTGATCATAGTTTCTGTCTTTTCACCAACATCACTATCTTAATTACTATAGCTTTATATGAATCTTGAAATCAGATAGTGTGAGTCTTTCAACTTTCTTTTTCAAAATTATTTAGGCTATTTTAGTTCCTTTGTTTTTCCATATGTAGGCGTACCTCAGAGATATTGCAGGTTTTATTCCAGATCACCACAATAAAGTGAATATCTCAGTAAAGCAAGTCACATGAATTTTTTGGTTTCTCAGTGTACATAAAGTTGTATTTACACTATACTATAGCCTAGGTTATGTGTGTGCAATTCTTACATTGGTAAGAAGAAACTCCCCATCCATGAAAAGTTTTATTATAAAAATTATAGAAATTTAGCCACAGCTTCAGTCTCCCACTTCTAATTCTAGTTTGCTTGCTTATTTCCATCATATGTACAATTGCTTCCTTCATGGAAATCTTGAGTCCCTCAAAGTCACCTGTGAGGGTTGGCATCAACTTCTTCCAAGCTCCTGTTAATGTTGATATTTTACATCTTTCCATGAATCACAGATGTTCTTAATGACATCTAGAATGGTGAAGCATTTCCAGAAGACTTCCAATTTACTTGGCTCAGATCCATCCAAGGGATCACTATCTATGGCAGCTAGAGTCTTCCAAAATGTATTTCTTAAATAATAAAACTTGAAAATTAAAATTACTCTTTGATCCATGAACTGCAAAGTGGATGCTGTGGTAGCTGGAATAAAAAGATTAATCTATTGTATATTCAATAAGATCTCTTGGGTGGTCAGGTATATTATCAGTGAACAATACCATTTTGAAAGGAATACTTTTTCCTGACCAGTAGGTCTCAAGAGCGGGCTTAAAATATCCAATAAACCATATTGTAAACAGATTTTCTGTCACCCAGGCTTTGTTGTTTTTTTTCTAGAGCACAGACAGAGTAGATTAGCAAAATTCTTAAGGGTCCTGGGATTTTCCATTTGGTAAGTGAGCATTGGCTTCAACTTAAAGTCACCAGCTTCATTAACCCCCAACAAGAGTGTCAGCCTGTCCTTTGAAACTTCAAAGCCAGGCATTCACATCTCTGTAGCTATGAAAGTCCAACGTGGTTGCAAGGACGTTTCATCTACATTGAAAATCTGTTATTTAGTGGATATTAACTACAATTAACCTTTGTTAATTATATTAGCTGGATTTTCTGGAAAACTTGTTGCAGCTTCTGCATCAGTACTTGCAGCTTCCTTTTGCAATTTTATGTTATTAAGATGGTTTCTTTTCTTAAATTTCAGGAACCAACCTCTGCTAGCTTCAAACTTTTCTTCTGCAGCCTCCTCTCCTCTCTGTCTTCACAGTATTGAAGAGAGTTAGAGCCTTACTCAGGATTAGACTGTGGCTCAGGGGAATGTGGTGACTGGTTTGAACTTCTATCCAGGCCACTAAAACTTTATCCATCAGCAATAAAACTGTCTCACGTTCTTATTATTCATGTGTTCACTGCAGTGGCACTTTTGGCTTCCCTCTAGAACTTCTTCTCCTTTGCATTCATAAGTTAACTTGATTAACTTGTGCAAGAGGCCTAGGTTTTGGCCTGTCTCAACCTTGACATGCCTTCCTCACTAAGCTTAATCATTTCTAGCTTTTGATTTAAGGTGAGAGACACAAGATTCTTCCTTTCACTGGAGCAGTTAGACGCCATTGTAGGGGTATCAGTTGACCTAATCTCAATATTGTTGTGTCTCAGAGGATAGGAGAGGCTCAAGAAGAGGGAAAGAGATAGAGGAACAGCCAGTGGGTGCAGCAGTAAGAACACATACAATATATATCAGTTAAGTTTACTGTCTTAAATGGGCATGGATTGTGGTGCCCAAAATACTTCTATTTTTTTTTTTTTAATTTTTATTAGTTGGAGGCTAATTACTTTACATCATTACAGTAGTTTTTGTTATACATTGATATGAATTAGCCATGGATTTACATGTATTCCCCATCCCAGTCCCCCCTCCCACCTCCCTCTCCACCCGATCCCTCTGGGTCTTCCCAGTGCACCAGGCCCGAGCACTTGTCTCATGTACCCAACCTGAGCTGGTTATCCGTTTCACCCTAGATAATATACATGTTTCAATGCTGTTCTCCTGAAACATCCCACCCTCTCCTTCTCCCAGAGTCCACAAGTCTGTTCCATACATCTGAGTCTCTTTTTCTGTTTTGCATATAGGGTTATCGTTACCATCTTTCTAAAGTCCATATATATGTGTTAGTATACTGTAATGGTCTTTATCTTTCTGGCTTACTTCGCTCTGTATAATGGGCTCCAGTTTCATCCATCTCATTAGAACTGATTCAAATGAATTCTTTTTAATGGCTGAGTAGTATTCCATGGTGTATATGTACCACAGCTTCCTCATCCATTCATCTGCTGATGGGCATCTGGGTTGCTTCCATGTCCTGGCTATTATAAACAGTGCTGCGATGAACATTGGGGTGCATGTGGCTCTTTCAGATCTGGTTTCCTTGGTGTGTATGCCCAGAAGTGGGATTGCTGGGTCATATGGCAGTTCTATTTCCAGCTTTTTAAGAAATCTCCACACTGTTTTCCATAGTGGCTGTACTAATTTGCATTCCCACCAACAGTGTAAGAGGGTTCCCTTTTCTCCACACCCTCTCCAGCATTTATTGGTTGTAGACTTTTGGATAGCAGCCATCCTGACTGGCGTGTAATGGTACCTCATTGTGGTTTTGATTTGCATTTCTCTGATAATGAGTGATGTTGAGCATCTTTTCATGTGTTTGTTAGCCATCTGTATGTCTTCTTTGGAGAAATGTCTGTTTAGATCTTTAGTGACATCAAAAATCACTGATTACAGATCACCGTGACAAATACAATCATAATGAAAATATCTGAAATATTGCAAGAATTACCAAAATGTAAGAGACATGAAGTGAGCAAATGTTGTTGGGAAAATGGCACTGTTGCACCTGCTCAGTGCAGGGTTGCCACAAGCCTTCAATTTATTAAAAAAAAAATAATACAATATCTGCAAGGCACAATAAAGCAAAGCACAACTGAACATGGCATGCCAGTAAATTTTAGGGCTATCTTGCCAATTTCTACCAAAAACGTACTGGGATTTCTGTTGGGATTTCTTTTTAATATTTTTCCTCTAAGTTTCTTGACTCTGTGGTTTGTTGTCCTTCAATAATTTGGAAAAGTTCTCAGCCACTACCTCTTGAAATATGTCTTCTTGTAAGTTCATTCTCTCTTCTTTTGTAACTCAATTTGATATTATCCTAAAGCTTTAGAATATTCTTTATGTTCTCTCTGTACCTCAGTTTGGAAAACAGCTATTGACCTACCTTTAAGTTCAGTGATTCTTTTCTATGTCTAGTCTACTGATAAACCTATCAAAGAAATTCTTCTGCATCTCTGATATAATCATGTCTTCCCCACCTCAGTATTTCTGCCTGATTTTTTAAACAGTTTTCATCTCTATGTTTAAATTCCCCATCTATTTAAGCATGCTTTTCTCACTAGATCCTTTAATGAATTAATCAGTTATTTTAAGGTGATCATTCCAACATCTGGGTCATCTCTTGGTCTGGTCCTATGGATTGCCTTATCTCTTGACAATTTTTTATAGCTTTTAAAAATGCATCTTGTAATTTTCTGTTGAATGTTGGACATGGTGTGAAGAAAATAGCACAGACCGAGACAAATAGTTCTTCTGCCTGAGATGGACGTGACTTTTTCTGTGAGACCATTAGTACATATGTGTGTGTGTATGTGTGTGAGGGGAAGTTGTTGAGTTAATCTAATTTCTGTTTGAGCTGGATTTGAGTATTTCTTGCTATAGCTGTCTTCACAATGTCACATCTTGCAAATTCCTCTAGCCTTGGACCACTGCTACTTGTACAACTGCCCCTTCTTTCTGCCCTCTGCCAAAAGGAAACAGTTTGCATATTCTGTTTCTCCTCAAATGGGCTTTTCACTCTTTGATATCTAGTTCATGTTTCACCTATGACATCAGTTCACTGCTGGGTTCAGGTAGACTGATAATCTTATAGTTTATCTGGCTTTTCTTAAACCATTTTTTATGAGGGGAAGCAGTGTTCCCTTGTCATTTTCTGCATCCCAAGAGAAAGCAGATTTTTCTTGCCTTTTCAGATCTATCATAGGGTTTTCTCCTGTTGCCTAAGGATGCAGTAAATTTTATTAATGTATTGTGTGTGTGTTAATTGCTCAGCCATATCCAACTTTGCGTGTGACCCCATGGACTGTAGCCTGCCAGGCTCCTCTGTCCATGGAGTTCTTCAGGCAAGAATCCTGGAGTGGGTAGCCACTTCCTTCTCTAGGGGATCTTCCCGACTCAGGGATTGAACCGAGGTCTCCTCCTCTGCAGGCAGATTCCTTACCATCTGAGCCACCAGGAAAGTCCATATTAATGTATTATTTCCTATTAAATCATATTTACTTATTTGAGTAAGGCCCATTGTCTCATATTATTCCTTTACTATAGTATACTGGACTTGATTTTATAGTGCTATTAAGTAATTTAGGTTTGTTACTTTATTTATTGTGTTTTTGTATAATAATTATCTACATTGATAGAATAAACTGTGATCTTTTGCATCTTTTTCTTTTTTCTCTCAAAGTTTATGTGGCATATAAATCCTCCATTCCATGAACTGGTAAAGCATTCAGGTCATTGCACCATTTTTGGAAGTAGTTCTACATCAATCTTCTCCACCTTTTCCTTAATTATTGGTCTTTTAAGGCTTTATATTGCTTTAACTCCTGGTGGCAATTTGTATTTCCCAAGAAAATAATTTGTCTTATTGAGTGCTTTAACTTGTCGACTTGACTGAGTTTGCAACCCTTGGCTCAGCATGAGAAGGAAAGAGAGCTGAGACCGAGGCTGAAGGAACATCAGTATTCAAGATCAGAGGAGGAAGGAGTATTAAAAAGGACCGTGAAAATGAACATCCTGAGAAATATGGAACATCAGGAGGTCTGGGACCAAAGGAAGAAGAATTTCTCAATATTGACAGTAATCAAGCCGGGCTCATATTTCTTTGCCATGTTAGAGAGCAGAAGAAACTAGAAGTAATCTATCCAGAATTTTTAAAGGAAAGTTGAGATTCAAGAATTCTATATAAAAGGTAAGATGCCATTGCATATGAAGGCAGTCAACATAAATTCTCAGTTACATACATATTCAGGAAAAACACCATATCTATGTTTTCTGGAAAATTACTTATTTAAAAATATAAACCAGCTAACAAGTAGATAAAACAAGACTTCACAAATAGGGAAGTCATGATATAAAAGAAACTGGTGATTGTTGAAGTAATGTAAACACAGAACCGTCTAAATTATTGTCATTATTGTTTTGAAGCAAACTCCTTTCTTAGTTGATTTTAAAAAGATAACAATATAAAAACAATAATGACTTGACAATGATAAAATTGAGGCAAAATTACCAAATCCTTTTGACAAATATTAAGAAGAGGAATTTAGGGAAATCTGAAGTAAATGTGTACCAGTTCTTTATCTTTCATAGGGATATCTTAATAGATATTATTTTTAAAGATAGTTTTCATTGGGGTATAATTTGTTATGATAAAACACACACATTTTAAGTATATGGGCCAATGAGTTTTGTCAAATGTATAAAGCAATATGACCACCACCATAGACAAGGTGTAAGGCATTTTACTTGCCTAGAAGGTTTCCTTGTGGCCTTTCCCAGTTAATCACTACCTTCTACCCCTCCCTGACCTCAGGAAACCATTAATTTGTTATCTATCTCTCTAGATTAGTTTTTCTAGAGTTTAATATAAATGGAATCATGTAGTATATACTCTTTTGCACCTGGCTTCTTTTCTTCACTATAATTAGTAAGGTTTGACATCAAATATTATAAATTCTCCAACTTTGTTCTTTTTTTTTTTTTTTTAGCAAAATCATTTTATCTGTCCTAGTTCCTTTATCTATTCATGTAACTTTTAGAATCAACTTGTCAATTCTATTTTTAAAACCTACTAGAATTTTGGTTAAATTTCCTATTGAATCTATAAATTGATTTAGGCAGAAAATGCATCTTAACATCCGGAGTCTTCCAATACATGAATATGACCTCTTTTTTATCCACTTACTTAAATTTTCTTTAATTTTTCTTAGCGGTGTTCTATATGTTTTAATTTTATGTCTAAATATTTCATATTTTAATGGTGATATAAATGATATTTTTAAAAGTTTAATTCCAAGTAATCCACTGCTAATATATGAAAATACAATGTATATTTGTTTATTGACATTTTGTTCTGAAACATTTCTAATTTGCTTATTCACTTCAGTAGGATTTTTGTAGATTGATTCCTTGTTTTATGAACCTAACTATGTCATCCATAAACAGAGCTTAACTAATACTTATCAAAACTATATCCCTTTTGTTTCTTTTTATTGCCTTATTGTACTTGCTAGGAGAAGAGGGCAATAGAGGATGAAATGGTTGGATGGCATCACCGATTCAATGGACATGAATTTGGGCAAACTCTGGGAGATGGTGAGGACAGGGAAGCCTGTCCTCAATGCTACTTTTGTTACAACTGATGAACCTACATTGACACATAATTACCTAAAGTCCATAGTTTACATTAGGATTCACTCTTGGCTGTTTATAACTACATGCTTGAGCAAAAGTATAATAACACATATTTATCATTGTACTATCATTCAGAATATTTTCACTGCCCTATAATTCCTCTATGCTGTACCTATGCATCTCCTCAATCCATAGCAATCACTGATTCTTTTTAACTGTCTCCATAGTTTTACTTTTTCTGTAGTATTATATAGTTGGAATCATACACTCTGTTGCCTTTTCAGATTAGATTCTTTCATTTAGTAGCATGCATTTAAGGTTTCTCCAGGTCTTTTCTTGGCTTGATAGCTTATTTATTTAGTTCTGTACAATATTCAATTGTCTAGATGTTCCACAGTTTGCTTATCCATTCACCTACTGAAAGACATTGGAAGGACTGATGCTGAAGCTGAAACTCCAATACTTTGGCCACCTCATGCGAAGAGTTGACTCATTGGAAAAGACCCTGATGCTGGGAGGGATTGGGGGCAGGAGGAGAAGGGGATGACAGAGGATGAGATGGTTGGATGGCATCACCGACTCAATGGACATGGGTTTGGGTGGACTCGGGGAGTTGGTGATGGACAGGGAGCCTGGCGTGCTGCAATTCATGGGGTCACAAAGAGTCAGACATGACTGAGTGACTGAACTGACTGACTGACTGACTGAAAGACATATTGGTTACCTCCAAGTTTTGGCAATTATTAATAACACTTCTATAAGCATTCATGTGTAGGTTTTTGTGTGGACACAAGGTTTCAACTAATTGGGGTAAATGCCACCGACTGCAATTATTGGGCTCTATGATGAGAGTATATTTAATTTTGTAAGAAACTGCTAAGCTATCCTCTGAAGCAGATGTACCATTTTGCATTCCCATCATAAATAAATAAGAGTTTCTATTGTTCCACATTCTTGCCAGCATTTGATATCAGTGTTCTGACTTTTGGCTTTTAAAATAGGTATATAGTGATATCTTCTTGTTTTAATTTGCAATTCTGTAATGGCATATGATATGGAGCATTTTGTCATATGCTTATTTTCTATCTGTGTATCTTCTTTGGTGAGATGTTAAGGTATTTGGCATATTTTAAAATCAGGTTGTTTCTTTTCTTATTGTTTTACAAATTCCTCATGTATTTTAGATAATAGTTCTTTATCAGATACATCTTTTACAAGTAATTTCTCTCAGTCTGTGGCTTGTCTTTTTATTCTTTTGACAGTGATTTTCACAAAGCAGACATTTTTAATGAAGCTCTGGTTGTAAATTATTTATTTTGTGAGTTCTGCCTTTGATGTTACATGTAAAGAATAAGTGCCATACCCAATGTCATCTAGGTTTTCTCTCTTGTTATTTTCTAGGAGTTGCATTGTTTTGTTTTATGCTTATCTTTATGATTCATTTTGAATTAATTTTTTTGAAGGATTTAAGGTCTGTGTCTAGATTATTTTTTTCATGTGAACGTCCAGTTGTATGTACCATCACCATTTGTTGAAAAGACTATCTTTAACTCATTGCATTGCCTTTTCTTCTGTATCAAAGATCAACTCACAATGTCAACAGGGGTCTATTCCTGGACTCTCTATTCTGTTTTATTTGTCTGTTCTTCTGCTGATACCACATGTCTTGATCACTGTAGCTTTATAAGTCTTCTTGCAGTAGCATCAGTCTTCCAGTTTTGTTTTTCAATATTGTGTTGGGTGCTCTGGGTCTTTTGTCTCTCCATATAAACTTTAGAAATAGCCTGTTCATATCCACAAAATAACTTGCTGTGATTTTTACTGGGATTGCATTGAATATATAGATCAAATTGGAAAGGACTAACATCTTGACAATATTGAGTTTTCCTATCCATGAACATTGAATATCTTTCTATTTAGTTTTAAAATTTTCTTCTTCAGAGTTTTGCAGCTTTCCTCATGCAAATCTTATACATATTTGCTAGATTATATCCAAGCATTTAAGTTTTTGGGGTACAAATGTAAATGGCATTAAGTTTTTAATTTCAAGTTTTGCTTGTCTATTGCTGGTATATAGGAAAGCAATGGACATTTGTATTGATATATTAATCTTCTATCTTACAGCCTTGCTATAATCTTTTACAAATTCCAGGATTTTTTGCTGTTGATTCCTTCAGATTATCTACATAGACTGTCATGTCATCTGTGAACAGTTATAATTTTTCCTTCTCAATCTGTATGCTCTTCCCCACCTGTATGCTCTTCCCCACCTTTTCTCATCTTTAGCTAGTAGTTTCAGTATGATGTTGAAAAGGAGAGGGAAGTGGGGCAGTCTTGCCTTATTCTTTTTTTTTTTTTCTATTTTTTTCATTTATTTTTATTAGTTGGAGGCTAATTACTTTACATCATTGCAGTGGTTTTTGTCATACATTGAAATGAATTAATGGATTTACATATATTCCCCATCCCGTTCCCCCCCCCCCACCTCCGTCTCCACCCGATCCCTCTGGGTCTTCCCAGTGCACCAGGCCCGAGCACTTGTCTCATGCATCCAACCTGGGCTGGTGATCTGTTTCACCCTAGATAATACACATGTTTCGATGCTCTTCTCTTGAAACATCCCACCCTCACCTTATCCCAGAGTCCACAAGTCTGTTCCATACATCTGAGTCTCTTTTTCTGTTTTGCACATAGGGTTATCGTTACCATCTTTCTAAATTCCATATATATGTGTTAGTATACTGTAATGGTCTTTATCTTTCTGGCTTACTTCGCTCTGTATAATGGGCTCCAGTTTCATCCATCTCATTAGAACTGATTCAAATGAATTCTTTTTAATGGCTGAGTAATATTCCATGGTGTATATGTCCCAGAGCTTCCTCATCCATTCGTCTGCTGGTGGGCATCTAAGTTGCTTCCATGTCCTGGCTATGATAAACAGTGCTACGATGAACATTGGGGTGCACGTGTCTCTTTCAGATCTGGTTTCCTTGGTGTGTATGCCCAGAAGTGGGATTGCTGGGTCATATGGCAGTTCTATTTCCAGCTTTTTAAGAAATCTCCACACTGTTTTCCATAGTGGCTGTACTAATTTGCACTCCCACCAACACTGTAAGAGGGTTCCCTTTTCTCCACACCCTCTCCAGCATTTATTGCTTGTAGACTTTTGGATAGCAGCCATCCTGACTGGCGTGTAATGGTACCTCATTGTGGTTTTGATTTGCATTTCTCTGATAATGAGTGATGTTGAGCATCTTTTCATGTGCCATAGCAATCAGAGCAGAAAAAGAAGTAAAAGGAATCCAGATAGGAAAAGAAGAAGTGAAACTCTCTCTGTTTGCAGATGACATGATCCTCTACATAGAAAACCCTAAAGACTCTACCAGAAAATTACTAGAGCTAATCAACAAATACAGTCAAGTTGCAGGATATAAAATTAACACACAGAAATCTCTTGCATTCCTATACACTAACAATGAGAAAACAGAAAGAGAAATTAAGGAAACAATACCATTCACCATTGCAACAAAAAGAATAAAATACTTAGGAGTATATCTACCTAAAGAAACAAAAGACCTATACATAGAAAACTATAAAACACTGATGAAAGAAATCAAAGAGGACACAAACAGATGGAGAAATATACCGTGTTCATGGATTGGAACAATCAATATTGTCAAAATGGCTATACTACCCAAAGCAATCTATAGATTCAATGCAATCCCTATCAAACTACCAACGGTATTTTTCACAGAACTATAACAAATAATTTCACAATTTGTATGGAAATACAAAAAAATCTCGAATAGCCAAAGTAACCTTGAGAAAGAAGAATGGAACTGGAGGAATCAACCTGCCTGACTTCAGACTATACTACAAAGCCACAGTCATCAAGACAGTATGGTACTGGCACAAATACAGAAATATAGATCAATGGAACAGAATAGAAAGCCCAGAGATAAATCCATGTACCTACGGTCACCTTATCTTTGACAAAGGAGGCAAGGATATACAATGGAAAAAAGACAACCTCTTTAACAAGTGGTGCTGCGAAAACTGGTCAACCACCTGTAAAAGAATGAAACTAGAACACTTTCTAACACCATACACAAAAATAAACTAAAAATGGATTAAAGATCTAAATGTAAGACCAGAAACTATAAAACTCCTAGAGGAGAACATAGGCAAAACACTCTCCAACATAAATCACAGCAGGATCCTCTATGACCCACATCCCAGAATTTTAGAAACAAAAGCAAAAATAAACAAATGGGACCTAATGAAACTTAAAAGCTTTTGCACAACAAAGGAAACTATAAGCAAGGTGAAAAGACAGCCCTCAGATTGGGAGAAAATAATAGCAAATGAAGCAATAGACAAAGGATTAATCTCAAAAATATGCAAGCAACTCCTGCAGCCCAACTCCAGAAAAATAAATGACCCAATCAAAAAATGGGCCAAAGAACTAAACAGACATTTCTCCAAGGAAGACATACAGATTGCCTTATTCTTGATCCTAATGGGAAAGCTTACAGTTTCTTACCATTAAGTGTAGGGTTTTGGGGTAGATATTCTTTGTCAAATTGAGGGATTTCCCCTATATTCCTAGTTTACTGAGAGTTTTTATGGTGAATGGGTGCTGAATTTTGTCAAATGCTTATTCTGCATTTATTAACATGATCATGTGATTTTTCTTTTTAAATCTATTGATGTGATGGATTACATAATTGATTTTTGAATGCTGAACTAGCCTTGCATATATAGATAAATTCCACTTGATCAAGGTGTACAATTCTCTTTATACAGTGTTGAATTTTATTTGCTAAGATATTGTTGAGAATTTTTACACTATGCTCTTGAGATATACTGGCATGTAATTTTCTTTCTTTTCTGTAATGTTTTTGTCTGGGTTTTGGTGATACAGAATTCTATTATTTTCTGTTGATCAATCATATGATGGTGTTAAGTGAGTAATAGTTACATAATCATGATAGTAGATGCTTATCAGTTTTCACAATCAATAGCCTTACAAAAAATAAAAGAGAATCACAATTGCAAATCATAATGGGAACATGATTAACCTAACAATATAAAATAATTACATACAATTTGGGGGGTCAAGCAGACTAATATGGTAAGTGGAAGTGCATACATGCACATGCTTTCATCTGCCCAGTCAGTCTGTGTCTTTTGGTTGGTGCATTTAATCTATTTACATTTAAGGTAGTTATCGACATGCATGACCCTATTACCATTTTCTTTATTGTTCTGGGCTTATTTTCTGTAGGTCTTTTCCTTCTCTTATGTTTCCTGCCTAGAGAAGTTCCCTTAACATTTGTTGTAAAGCTGGTTTGGTGGTGCTGAATTCCCTTAACCTTTGCTTGTCTGGAAAGCTTTTGATTTCTCCGTCAAATCTGAATGAGTCTTGCTGGGTAGAGTATTCTTGGTTGCAGGTTCTTCTCTTCCATCACTTTAAATATATCATGCCATTCCCTTCGGCTTGTAGAGTTTCTGTTGAGAAATCAGCTGATACCCTGATGGGATTCCCTTGTATGTGATTTGTCACTTTTCACTTGTTGCTTTTAATATTTTATCTTTGTCTTTAATTTTTGTTAGTTTAATTACTGTGTGTCTTGGACCGTTCCTCCCTGGTTTACCCTGCCTGGGACTCTCTGAGCTTTCTGGGCTTGGTTGACTATATCCTTTCCCATGTTATGGATGTATTCAGCTATTATCTCTTTTGATATTTTCCCAGGTTCTTTCTCTCTCTCTTCTCCTTCTGGGACCTGTATAATGTGAATGTTGGTGCATTTAATGTTGTCTCAAAGGTCTCTTAGGCTATATTGATTTTTTTTATTCTTTTTTCTATATTCTACTTTGTCAAGTGATTTCTACCATTTTGTCCTCCAAGTCGCTTATCCCTTCTTCTGTCTCAGTCATTCTGCTATTATTTGTTCTAGTGTATTGTTCATCTCAGTCTGCTTGTTTTTAGTTCTTCTAGGTCCTTGGTAAACATTTCTTGCATCTTCTCCATTCTATTTCCTTGATCCTGGATCATCTTCACTATCATTATTCTGAATTCTTTTCTGAAAGATTGCCTATCTCCACTTCATTTTGTTGCTTTCCTGGGGTTTTGTCTTGCTCCTTCATCTGGAACATAACTCTGCTTCTTCATCCTGATTAACTTTCTGTAATGTGGTTTTTGTTATAGCCACTGTGGTATTGTGGTTTTTCTGGCTTCTTCTGTGTACCCTCTGGTGGATGAGGCTAAGAAGTTTCTAAAAGCTTCTTGATGGGAGGGACAGGATGGGAAAAAACTAAACCTTGCTCTGGGAGGTAGGGCCTTGCCTGGTAAAGCTTTTAATCCAATTATCTGCTGATGGGTGAGATTGTCCCTCTCTGTTAGTTGGTCCGCCTGAGGTGACCCAGCCCTGGAGTCTACAGGCTCTATGGTAGGGTTAATGGTGACCTCCGAGAGAGTTTACACCAAGGGGGATCTTCCAGGAGTGCTGCTACCAGTACCCCTGTCCCTGAGATGAGCCCCTGCCAACACATGCCTCCATAGGAGAACCTCCAACACTAGCAGGTAGTTTAAGTTCAGTCTTCTATGGGGTCACTGCTCCTTTCATCTCGGTATTGGTGAGAACAAAATTTTCTTTGTACCCTCTAAGACTGGAGTCTCTAGTCTTCCAGTCCTGTGGAAGTCCTGTAATCAAATCCCATTGGCCTTCAAGGCCAGATTCCCTGGGATTCCCAGTCCATTTTTGGATCCCCAGGCTAGGAAGCTTGACATGGGGCTCAATACCTTCACAACAGTGGGAGAGTTTCTTTGGTAATACTGTTCCCCAGTTTGTGGGTCATCTACCCGATGGGTATGGGGTTTGACTTTTTCCAGCACACTCCTGTCAATGGTTGTTCAACAGCTAGTTGTGATTTTGGTGCTATTGCAAAAGGAGATGAGCACACATCCTTCTACTCCACCACCTTGAACCTGAAGACTTTTTCTGCCTGCTTTTGATTTAGTTTTTTCTTCTTTCTTCTATTTTGCTAAGGTGGAAACTTAGATGATCTATTTTAGATCTTTCTTCTTTCCTAATATACATTTAATGACATAAGTATCCTTCTAAGTACTGCTTTCACTGTATTCCACAAAACCTGATAACTAGCGTTTTCATTTAGTTTAAAATATTTTTAAATTTCACTTGAGATTTCTTCTTTGATACATGTGTTATTTAGAAGTGTGTCATTTAATCTCCATGTATTTTGGGGTTCTCTAATTGTCTTTCTTTCATTAATTGCTAGTTTAATTTCACTGTCATCAAAGAGCAGACATTGTATAATTTTTATTCTTTTGTATATGTAATGTGGCCTATCTTGGTTAACATTCCATGAACTCTTTAAAAGAATGCTTATTCTGCATTGATGTATGTTTCACTATAACTTCAACTAGGTCATGTTGCTCAGTAGTGTTATTCAGCTTTTCTATATACTTTCTGACTTCCTGCCTACTTGGTTTTTTTAAACTGAGGAAAGATTGACAAGAATAATTTTATGTATTTAAAATGTATGATGTGATGATTTGATACACACATGCATTGTGAAATGTTACTAGTGTCAAATTAATTAACACTACATCATCTCACTTTTGTTTATGTAATGAAAATAATTAAGATCTACTCTCAGCAACTTTCAAGTATACAGTACTGTGTTATTAACTATAGTCACCATGATATACATGAGATATCTAGAACTTATTCTTCTTGTAATTAAAGATGTGGGCGCTTTAATATACCCACTTTATTTCTCCCTACCTCAGATTCTGGTAACAACCTTCCTATTCTGTTTCTATAAAATTGACTTTAAAAAATACCACATATAAGTGATATCATACAATATTTGCTTTTTTGTGTCTGATTATTTCACTTGACATAATGCCCTCCACATTAATCCACACTGTTACAAATGACAGGATTACCCTTCTCTTTTATGGCTGAATTATATATTGCTTCCATATCTCGACTATAGTGTAAAATTCTGCAGTGAACACAGGTATGTAGATATCTCTTTGAGATGTTAGTTTCAATTCCTTTGGATATATATACCTAGGAGTAGGATTGCTGGACCATAGAGTAGTCAATATTCTTTGAGGAACTGCCATACTGTTTTCCATAACGATTGTACCAATTTACATTCCCATCAACAGTGTATAAGTGTTCTCTTTTATCCAATTCTTTCCAGCATTTATTATTTCTTCTCTTTTAGAAAATAGTCATTTTAACAGGTGTAAGATGATATCTCACTGTGATATTTATTTTTGCGTTTCTCTCATGATTAGTTGAGGAGGGCATGGCAACCCACTGAAGTATTCTTGCCTGGAGAATCCCATGGACAAGGGAGCCTGGTGGGTTATCATTCATGGGGTCACAAAGAGTCAGATGTGACTGAAGCAAGTTAGCACACACACATGCATAACTAATTAAGTTGAGCAGACTTTCACATATCTATTGGCCATTCATATGTCTTCTTTGGAAAAATGTCTAGCTAACTTTCCCATTTTTAAATTGGATTATTTTCTTTTTTGCTATTGTGTTGTATGTTGTTGTTCAGTTGTAAAGTTATGCCCAACAATTTGTGACCCCGTGGACTGCAGCACAGCAAGCTCCCCTGTCCTTCGCTATCACCCAGAGCTTGCTCAGATACACGTCCATTGAGTCAGTGATGCCATCTAACCTTCTCATCCTCTGCTATCCCCTTCTCCTTTTGCCTCAATCCTTCCCAGCGTCAGGGTCTTGTCCAATGAGTTGACTCTGCATCAAGTGGCCAAACTATTGAAGCTTCAACTTTAGCATCAGTCCTTCGATTGAATATTCAGTATCGATTTTTTTTAGGGTTGACTGGTTGGATTTCCTTGCAGTCCAAGGGACTCTCAAAAGTCGTCTCCCACACCACAATTCAAAACCATCAGTTCTTCAGTGCTCAGCCTTGTTTATGGTCCAACTCTCACATTCATGCATGACTGCTGGAAAAACCATAGTTTTGACTATGCAGACCTTTGTCGGCAAAATTATGTCTGCTTTTTAATATGCTGTCTAGTTTTGTCATAACTTTCCTTCCAAGGAGCAAGTGCCTTTTAATTTCATGGCTGCAGTCACTGTCTGCAGTGATTTTGGAGCCCAAGAAAATGAAATCTGTCACTGCATCCACTTTTCCCCTTTCTATTTGCCTTGAAGCAATGGAACCATATGCCATAATCTTAGCTCTTTTTAATGTTGAGTTTTAAGCCAGCCTTTTCTCTCTCTTATTTCTTCACTCTCCTTTTTGTGTTGTATGAGTTATTTATATATTTTAGATATTAACCACTTACAGATATGTGGTTTGGGAATATTTTCTCTCCATCTAGTTTGTATTTTCAATTTATAGATTGTTTCCTTTGTTGTGCAGAAGCTCTGTAGTTTGATGTAGTTCCACTTGTTTGTTCTTGTTTATGTTGCTTGTGTTTATAGTGTTTTATGAAAAAATCATTACTGAATCTAATGTCAAGGATATTTGCCCCTATGTTTTCTTCTCAGGGTTTTATGGTTTCAGGCCTTACATTGAAGTGTTTTATTCATTTCAAGTTAATTTTTTTGAGTGGTGTAAGATAGGTGTCCATTTATAGTTTTTCCATTTGGATATCCAACTTTCTCAGCACCATTTATTGAAGACACTTCATTTTCCTGTATGTGTTCTTAATGCTCTTGCCAAAAATTGAGTGTACATGAGTGGGCTTATAACTGGGCTCTCTATTCTGTTCCACTGGTCTATGTGCCAACTTTTATGCCAGTACGATGCTGTTTTAATAACTAGCTTTGCGATGTAGTTTGAAGTCAAGAAGTATGATACTTCCAGCTTTGTTATTCTTTCTCAGAATTGCCTCAGATATATGGGATCTTTTGTAGTTCCATACCAATTTTAGGATAGTTTTTAACTATTTCTGTGAAAAAATGTCATTGAAATTTTGATAGATATTGTATTGAATCCATATCTTGCTTTTGGTAGTATGGATATATTCACAGTATTAATTATTCCAGTCCAAGAACACAGGATACTGTTCCATTTGTTTTGTGTTGTTTTCAGTCCTTCATCAGTGTTGTATAGTTTTCAGTGTACTTCTTGATTAAATTTATTCTTAAGGGTTTTATTGTTTTTGGTACTATTGTAAGTGAGATTGCTTTATTAATTTCTCTTTCAAATAGTTTGTTGTTGGTGTATAGAAACACAGCTGATTCCTATATGTTGATTTTGTATCCTGCAAATTTGCCAATTTTATTTATTGAATATATTAGATCTAACAGTTTTTGGTGGTGTCTTTAGGATTTCCAGTATATAAGGACTTGTCACCTGAAAGCAGAGATGATTTTACTTATTCCTTTCCAGTATGGATGCTTATTATTCTTTATTCTTGCCTAATTGCTCTGGCTAGAACTTCTAGCACTGTTGACTAGAAATCAGAGTGGATATTCTTGAATGGTACCTAACCTTAGAGAAGTGATTTTTAATCTTTCACTATTGAGTATGATGTTAGCTGTGGCCTGATGTGGCCTTTACTATGTTGAGGAACATCCCTTATATACCTAATTTGTTGAGAGTTTTTATCACAAAAAGATGTTTAATTTTGTCAAGAGCATTTCCTGCATCTATTGAAATTACTACACTATATTAATTTTTCATTCTGTTAATGTGAGGTATCATACTCATTGCTTGCATTAAGTTAAACCATTCTTGCATATTAGGGATGACTCCCACTTGATCATAGTGTATGATCCTTTTACTATGCTCTTGAACTTGGTTTGCTAACATTTTGTTGAGAATTTTGTATCTCAGTTCATCAGAGATATTGGTCTGTAATTTTATTTTCTTGTATTATTCTTCTGGCTTTAGTATCAGCGTAGTGCTGACCTCACAAAATGAATTTGCAAGTATTCCTTTCTCTTCAATTTTTTGGAAGTTTGAGAAGGATTGGTAGTAATTATTCTTTAAATATTTGGTAGAACCAACCAGTGAAGTCATCTCATCCTGAGCTTTTATTTGTTGGGAGATTTTTCATTACAAGTTCAATCTCATTGTACATTATTGATCTGATTGGTTTTTCTACTACTTCAAGCTTCTATCTAGGTAAACTGTATTTTTCTAGGAATGTATTCATTTTTTCTAAGTTTTCTCATTTGTTGGCATATAATTGTTCTTACTCGTTTCTTATGGTTCTTTGTATTTCTGTGGTGTCAGTTGTAATGTCTCTTCTTTCATTTATAATGTTATTAACTTGAATCATCCTTTTTTTCTTAGTCTGGCTAAAGGTCTGTCAATTTTGTTTTTCTTTTCAAAAAACACAGCTCTTAGTTTTTGTTGGTCTTTTCCATTGTCATTCTAGTCTCTAATTTATTAATTTCTGCTCTAATCTTTACTTTACTCTGCTAACTTTGGGTTTAGCTTTTTCTTCCTTTTTTAGTTTCTTGGGATGTAAGTTTAGCTTTTCTATTTATGATCTTACTTTTTCTTAATTAAATATTTGTTGTTGCAAACTTCCCACTTGGGACTACTTTTGCTGCATCTCCAAAGTTTATTATGTTGTGTTTCCATTTTTGTTTTTCCTCAACATATTTTTTAATTTCTCTTTTGATTTCTTTTTTGACCCATTAGTTATTCATTTAATTTCTACATATTCGTGAATTTCCCAGCTTTCCTGCTGCTATTGATTTCTAGTTTTATACCATTGTGTTCAGAAAAGATACTTGATATGATTTCAATATATTAAAATTTATTGAATCTTGCTTTGTGACCTATAGTATGATTTATCCTGGGATATGTTTCAGGTGGGTTTTTCTTCAGATGTGTTAATAATTTTTAATAATTTCCTGGGAAAGTCTTTTCCTCTCTTTCATTTCTGAAGGACAACTTTGCTGAGTAAAGTATACTTGGTTGACAGATTTTTTTCTTGGTCGCTTTGAATATCCCATTCTCTCCTGGACTGCAAGATTTCTGCCTAGAAATTTGCTGATAGCCTTTTTGGGATTTCCTTGTTTGTGATGAGTCTTTTTCCTTTTTCTGCTTTCAAAATTCTCTTTGTCTTTTGAGACCTTGATTCACTGTGTCCCAGTGAAGATCTCTTCGGGTTGAAACTCTTTGAGTATTGAGCTTCATGTCTCCAGTTAACCACATCTCCTCCCATATTTACAAAGTTTTTAGCCATTATTTTTTTTTTAATTTTCTATCTCTTTCTCTCTTATCCTTCTGAGACTCCCAGAAGCATCTATTGTTTTATTTGATGGTGCCTCATAATTTATGTAAATTTTATTTACTCTTTTTAATTCTAAATTCTTTTTTCTCTGACTGGATAGTATCAACTGATCTGTCTTCAAGTTTACAAATTCTTTCTTTTGCCTGATTGAGCTTGTTGTTGAAGCTCTCTATTGCATTCTTCATTTTGTTGATTGTATTTTTCAGCATCAGAATTTATTTGATTCTTTTCATGATTTCTATCTCATTGTTGAACTTCTCATTTTATTCCTGCTCAGAGCAGCAGTGACTGGGGTAGTAATGGTGGGACAAAGCATGGACTGGGGTGGGGGGTGGTGGTGGTGGGGCACAGAACAAAAGCAGCTTCATTTCCATGTATGGTGAGGTGTTATAGCATCCTGATTCTGGAGAGGCAGGCACAGAGGCAACTGGGCTCCGGAGTGCAGGTATCACTTCAGCAATAGTTCCAGTCCCTGGGAAGAGATGCAGTGGCAGGAACATCGGGCAGCATCAACAACTAGTATCAGTGTTGGTAAAGAATGTAGAGTGCTCAGAATCAAAGGCTGCAAATGCCCACAAGGTGAGATTTGCTGGGATTTGCCTCTCTTCTTTATCTCATGGGGTAAAATGCCTCTAAGGGGATCCCTCTTGGCTATGAGATGCTCTGAAATAGGAGAAGGGGTAATGCAGGTATAATGAGTGCTATACTTTTCTATGTGTCTATCCTCAATTTTTGAGCTCTGCAGGATTTTTGTTGATGGTTCTTTGTAGTCCTGAGGTATATTCATAAGTTTGAAGTTGTTTCTTTATTGGTTTCACGGAAGAAGATGAGCATTGGAACTTCTTTACCCTCCAACTTGGTAATGTCACCCTCCTTGTTCTTTCAGTTACTGAGAAACATGTGTTCAAAATTCTAATTAGTAATAGATTTCTCTATTTTTCCATTCATTTCTGTTAGTTTTGGCCTCATTTATTTTGATGCTGTGTTGGTGGGCATCAGAACATTTATGATTGTCATAACTTTTTTATGCATTACCTTTTCATCATTATGAAATGCCCTTCTTTATGCCTGATAATGTTACTTCTTATTAAGTTAAGCTTGTTACTAAAATAGCTAACCCAGTTTTCTTGTGATTCATGTTTGTATGGCATATATCTTTTCATGCATATATGGCATATATCTTTTCACTTTTCTGCAACTGGTGTGTTAGTTACTCAGTCATATCCAACTCTTTGCAACCCCATGGACTATATAGCCCGTCCAGGGAATTCTCCAGGCAAGAATACCAAAATGGGTTG
The DNA here is from genome assembly GCF_023699985.2 of Odocoileus virginianus. Lineage (NCBI taxonomy): Eukaryota > Metazoa > Chordata > Mammalia > Artiodactyla > Cervidae > Odocoileus > Odocoileus virginianus. The sequence goes on from NC_069675.1 coordinate 12,402,687, forward strand.
CCATTTCCTCCTCCAGGGAATTTTCCTGACCCATAGATTGAACCTGGACTCCTGCATTGCAGGCAGATTCTTTACCATCTGAGCCACCAAGTAAGCCCTGTGGAATTTGTATTTTAAATGGTTAGAGCATAATGTTGAAATTTGATTTTTCATCTAGACAAATTTTCTGTCTTTTGTTGGAATTGTCAGCAAATTGGAATTGTTGGAATTAGAAGTCAGCAAATTACATCCTGATAATTGTAATCATTCATTTACATATTGTCTATCACTACTTTTATGCATTGACCACCTGTGACATTGACTGTATGACCCACAAAAGCCTAAAATATTTACTGTCTGGCCCTTTAAATAAATGTTTACACATTCTGGTTTTGACTATTTACACTGAATATGATTATCAATTCAGTTGTATATAAATCTACCACCTTAGCATTTTTCTTTTTGTCCCATTTATACTTTTTCACCTTCCTGTAAGTTAATTATTTTTTAAAATTCTACTTTGGCTCCACTATGTTTCATTAGCTATGCTTCTTTGTTTTTAAAGATTGCTGTAGTGTTTTTTAATATGCGTCTTTAATCACAGCCTTCCCTCAGATACCGTGTGTGCTCAGTTGCTCAGTTGTGTCCAACCCTTTGTGACTCTATGGACTATAGCCTGCCAGGCTTCTCTGTCCATGGGATTCTCCAGGCAAGAACCCTGGATTGGGTTGCCATTTCCTCCTCCAGGGGATTTCCCCATCCCAGGGATCAAACCCATATCTTCTCTGTTTCCTGCATTGGCAGGGAGATTGTTTACCACTCAGCCATCTGGGAAGACCTAAGATACCATTACACTGTTTTATGTATTACATAAAACCTTACAAAATACTTCCTATTTCCCTGTTCACTGTCTTGTTGTTGGTATGCATTTTACCACCTTGTTGTCGTTCAGTAGCTCAGTTGTGTCCGACTTTTTGTGACCCCATGGGCCACAGAACTCCAGGTTTCCCAGTTCTTCACTGTTTCCCAGAGTTTGCTTAAACTCATGTCCATTGAGTCAGTGGTGCCCCCTAATGAGTTTTACCACCTGATGAGTTATAAACCCCACATTACATTCTTATTATTTTTAACCAATCAATTATATTTTAAAGAAATTTATTTTTTCCTTCCAGTTTTATTGAGATATAATTGATATACAGTACTGTATACACTTAGACTTCCTGGGTGGTGCTAGTGGTAAAGAACCCTCCTACAAATGCAGGAGATGTAAGACTCAGGTTTGATCCCTGGATTGGGAAGATCCTCTCAAGGAAGACAGGGCAACCCACTCCAGTATTCTTGCTTGAAGAATCCCATGGACAGAGGAGGCTGGCAGGCTACAGTCTGTAGCGTCACAAAGAGGTGAACATACCTGAAGTGATCAAGTATGCATGTACTGTATACAATTAAGGTGTATAGCATAATAAGTTGACTTACATACATCAAGAAAGGGTTATCACAAGTTTGGTGAGCATTCATAATCATATATAGATACAAAATTAAAGAAATAGAAACAAGATTTTCTTATGATAAGAACTGTTAGGATGTACTTTCTTAACAACTTTCATATGTAATATACAGCAGTGTTAATTATATTTATCATGTTGTACATTGCATCCCTAGAACCAATTTATCTTATAACTGAAAGTTTGTACCTTTTTGACTGCCTTCATCCACCGCCCCCCCCTCCCCCACACCCACCTCTGGTAACCATAAATTGATCTTTTTTTTTGTCAATTTGTTCACTTGTTTTTGAAGTATAATTGACCTACAACACTATGTTGTTTCTCATTACACAACATAGTGATTCAATATTTCTATGCATTTCAAAATGATGATCACAATGAGTAGTTATGATATGCCACCACACAGAGATATTACAGTTACTGACTATATTACACACACTGTACATTTCATACCCATGACTCATTTGTTTTTCAGTTGGAGTTTCAACTGGACCCCTTAATCTAATCTACCTCACCTATTTCTTTCCTCCTCCACTCACTGCACCTCTGGCAACCACCTGTTTGTTCTCTGTATTTATAATGATGTTTCTGTTTTTCTATATTTGTTCGTTTGTTTTGTTCTTTAGATTCCACATATAAGTAAAATCATACAGTACTTATCTTTTTCCATCTGACATTTCATGTAGCATGATACCCTCTAGGTCCATGCATGTTGTCACAAATGGCAAGACTTCATTCATTTTTAAGGCTAATATTCATATATATATGTATGTATAATGCATATAACAGACATATATGTATATGTGTGTATATATATTTAGGTTGCTTCCATATCTTGGTTATTATAAATAATGCTATAATGAACATAGGGGTGCGTGTATCTTTTCTAGTTAGTATTTTTGTTTTGTTTGGATAAATATTCAAGAGTGAATTGCTGGATTATATGGTACTTTAATTTTTAATTTTTGAGAGCTCTCCATACTCTTTTTTTGAGGACTCTCCATAACCTATGCTATGCTACATTTACATTTCTACCAACAGTGCATGAGGTTTTCCTTTTCTCCTTATCCTCACCAACACTTGTTACTTGTTGTCTTTGATAATAGTCATTCTAACAGGTATGAGGTGATATCTCACTGTGATTTTGATTTTCATTTCCCTGCTGGTTAGTGATGTAGAGCATCTTTTCATGTTCCTCCTGGCCATCTGTGTGTCTTTTTTGGAAAACATGTATTCAGAGACTTCCCATTTTATTTTTTAATTTCTTTTTATTGAAATATAGTTGCTTACACTGTTGTGTTAGTTTCTGCTCTACAACAAAACGAATCAGCCATAAATATACATACATCCCCTCTTTTTAGGACTTCCTTCCTACTTAAATCATCGTGGAGCACTGAGTAGAGTTCCCTGTGTTATAAGTATGTTCTCATTAATTATCTATTTTATACATAGTAGTATATATGTAGGACTTTCTTGTATGAGCCATGGGACTTCCCTGTAGTTCAGATAGTAAAGATTCTGCCCGCAATGCCAGAGACCTGGGTTCGATCCCTTGGTCAGAAGGATCCCCTGGAGAAGGAAATGTCCACCCACTCCAGTATTCTTGCCTGGAGAATTACGTGGACAGAGGAGCCTGGTGGGCTAGAGTCCATGGGGTTGCAAAGAATCAGACATGACTGAGCAGCTAACACACACATTCTAGTTCCAGTGTATACATGTGAATCCCAATTTCCCGATTCATCTCCCCTTGATATATACATATTTGTTCCTTATATATATTTGTTCGCTAGGTCTGTATATCTATTTCTCCTTTGCAAATAAGTTTATCTATACTACTTTTCTAGATTCCACATATGTGTTAATAAACAATGTTTGTTTTCCTCTTTCTGAATCACTTCACTCGTATGACAGTCTCCAGGTCCATCCACATCTCTGCAAATGACACAGTTTCATTCTTGATTATGGCTGAGTTATATAGCCAATTGTGTATATGCATCACATCCTCTTTACCTATTTATCTATTAATGAGAATTTAGGTTGCATCCATATCTTGGTTATTATAAATAGTACTACAATGAACATGGGCTTCCCTGATAGCTCAGTTGGTAAAGAATCCACCTGCAATGTAGAACCCTGGTTCAATTCCTGGGTTGGGAAGATCCACTGGAGAACAGATAGGCTACCCACTCCAGTATTCTTGGACTTCCCTTGTGGCTCAGCTGGTAAAGAATCCTCCTGCAGTGTTGGAGGTCTGGGTTCGATCCCTGGGTTGGGAAGATCCCCTGGGGAAAGGAGAGGCAACCCACTCCAGTATTCTGGCCTGGAGAATTTCATGGACTGTATAGTCCATAAGTTCGCAAAGAGTCAGACATGACTGAGGAAGTTTCACTTCACTTCACTTACAATGAACATAAGGGTGCATATATCTTTTCTAATTAATTGTCTTTGTTTTCTCTTTGGATAAATATTCAAGAGTAGGATTACTGGATTATGTGGTACTTCTATTTTTAATTTTTGAGGATACTCCATAGTGGTTGTACCAATTTACATTCCCACCAACAGTGCATGAGGTTTTCTTTTTCTCCACATCCTCACCAACACTTGCTATTTGTTATCTTTTTGATAGTAGTCATTCTGACAGGTGTGAGGTGATATCTCATTCTGATTTTGATTTGCATTTCCCTGATGATTAGTGATGTTGAACATCTTTACATGAGCCTGTTGGCCATCTGTGTGTCTTCTTGGAAAAATGTCTATTTAGAGCCTCTGCCCATTTTAAAGTCAGATTATTTGTTTTCTGTTATGACCAGTGTGCTCTCTCAGTAAAGCTCTGTTAGCCTTTTCCCTGCTTCATTTTGTACTCCAAGGTCAAATTTGCCTGTTACTCCAGGTATCTCTTGACTTCCTACTTTTTCATTCCAATCTCCTATGGTAAAAAAGACATCTACTTCTATTTCATTGACTACACTAAAGCCTTTGACTGTGTAGATCACAACAAACTGCAGAAAATTCTTAAAGAGATGGGAATACCAGACCACTTTACCTGACTCCTGAGAAAGCTGTATGCAGTTCAAGAAGCAACAATTAGAATAGGACATGGAACATTGGACTGGTTTCAAATTGGGAAAGGAGTACATCAAGACTGTATATTGTCACCCTGCTTATTTAACTTATATACAGAGTACATCATGCAAAGTGCTGGGTGAATCACAAACTGGAATCAAGATTGCTGGGAGAAATATCAATAACCTCAGATACGCACGTAATACCACTCTAATGGCAGAAAGCAAAGGAGCTTCTTTATGAAGGTGAAAGAAGAAAGTAAAAAAGCTGGTTTAAAACTCAACATTTAAAAAAAAAAACTAAGACCATGGCAGCTGGTCCCATCACTTCATGGCAAACATATGGGGAAACAGTGAAAGACTTTATTTTCTTGGGCTCCAAAATCACTGCAGAGATAGACTGAAGTCATGAAATTAAAAGATGCTTGCTCCTTGGAAGAAAAGCTATGACAAACCTAGACAGTGTATTAAAAAGCAAAGATACCACTTTCCTGACAAAGGTCTGTATAGTCAAAGCTATAGTTTTTCCAGTACTCATGTATGGATGTGAGAGTTGGACCATAAAGAAGGCTGAGCACAGAAGAATTGATGTGTTTGAAATGTGGTGCTGGAGAACATTCTTGAGAGTCCCTTGGACTGCAAGATCAAAACCAGTCAATCCTACAGGAAACCAACCATGAATATTCATTGGAAGGACTGATGTTAAAGTTCCAATACTTTGGCCATCTGATGTGAAGAGTCAACTCATTGGAAAAGATCCCAATACTGGGAAAGACTGAGGGCAGGAGAAGGGGACGATAGAGGATGAGAGGGTTGCATGGCATCACCAACTCAATGGACATGAGTTTGAGCAAATTTCAGGAGATAGTGAAGGATGTGCTGCTGTCCATGGGATCTCAGAGTCAGACATGACTTAGCAACAGAGCAACAGCAAGTTTGTTTTTAATGTTGAGTTGCCTGTATTGCTTGTATAGTTTGGATACTAACCCTTTAACAGATGAATCATTTGCAAATATCTTCTCCAATTTATTAGGCTACTTTTCATTTTGTTTCCCTCACTGTGAAAAAGCTTTTTAGTTTGAGATAGTCCCATTTGCTTATTTTTTACTTTGTTTTTCTTCCCTGAGGAGACATATTAGAAAATGTTATTAAGACCTATGTCAAAGAGAGTACTGTTGTTCTTGACGTTTTATGGTTTGAGGTCTTACATTTAACTCTTCAATCTGTTGTAATTTAACTTTGTGCATGCTGTGAGACAGTAGACCACTTTGATTATTTTTCATGTAACTGTCCATTTGTCCTTACACTATTTCCTGAAGAGAGGTCTTTTGTCATTGTATATTCTTGCCTGCTTTATCACAGATTCAGTTCAGTTCAGTTCAGTCACTCAGTCGTGTCCGACTCTTTGCGACCCCATGAATCACAGCACACCAGGCCTCCCTGTCCATCACCAACTCCCAGAGTTTACTCAAATTCATGTCCATTGAGTCGGTGATGCCATCCAACCATCTGATCCTCTGTCATCCCCTTCTCCTCCTGCCACAAATCCCTCCCAGCATCAGGGTCTTTTCCAATGAGTCGACTCTTTGCATGAGGCTGGTAAAGTATTGGAGTTTCAACTTCAGCATCATTCCTTCCAATGAACACCCAGGACTGATCTCCTTTAGGATGGACTGGTTGGATCTCCTTGCAGTCCAAGGGACTCTGAAGAGTCTTCTCCAACACCACAGTTCAAAAGCATCAATTCTTCAGCACTCAGTTTTCTTTATAGTCCAACTCTCACATCCATACATGACCACTGGAAAAATCATAGCCTTGACTAGATGGACCTTTGTTGGCAAAGTAATGTCTCTGCTTTTTAATATGCTGTCTAGGTTGGTCATCAGTTTCCTTCCAAGGAGTAAGCATCTTTTAATTTCATGGCTGCAATCACCATCCGCAGTGATTTTGGAACCCAAAAAAATAAAGTCTGACACTGCTTTCACTGTTTCCCCATCTATTTTCCATGAAGTGATGGGACGAGATGCCATGATCTTAGTTTTCTGAATGTTGAGCTTTAAGCCAACTTTTTCACTCTCCTCTTTCACTTTCATCAAGAGGCTTTTTAGTTCCTCTTCACTCTCTGCCATAAGTGTGGTGTCATCTGCATATCTGAGGTTATCGATATTTCTCCTGGCAATCTTGATTCCAGCTTGTGCTTCTTCCAGCCCAGTGTTTCTCATGATGTACTCTGCATATAAGTTAAATAAGCAGAGTGACAATATACAGCCTTGACGTACTCCTTTCCCTATTTGGAACCAGTTTGTTGTCCCACTAGTTGCCCATTAAAGTGTGAGTTCCTTTCTGAATCCTCTCAGAATAGTTTCATTAATCTGTGTGTCTATTTTTGTGCCAGTACTATATTGCTTTGATGACTGCAGCTTTGTAGTAAAGCTTGAAATCAGGGAGCATGATACCTCCAGATTTGCTCTTTCTCAAAAAAGTTTTGGCTAGTCAGAATCATTTATATTTCCAAACAAATTTTAGAATTATTTGTTCTAGTTCTGTGAAAAATGCAAATGTCATTTTGACAGGGATAACTTTTAATCTGTAGGTTGCCTTGGATAGTATGGTCATTTTAGCAATATTAATTCTTTCAATCCATGAACACCGTATATCTTTCAAAGAAACAGCTTTTGCTTTCATTGACCTTTCCTATTTTTAAAAAAAAAAAATCTTTGTTTTTCTTCTGTTCTGATCTTTATGATTTCTTCCCTTCTAATAACTTTGGGTTTGTTTGTTCTTTTTTCTTTCAAAGAAACAGCTTTTGCTTTCATGGATCTTTTCTATTTTTAAAATGTCTCCAATTGTCTTCTGCTCTGATCTTTATTATTTCTTTCCTTCCACTAACTTTGAGTATCATTTGTTCTTCTTTTTCTAGTTCCTTTAGATGTAAATTTAGATTGTTTATTTGAGATTTGTGCTTCTAAACTACCCTCTTAAAACATCTTTGTTGCAGCCCATAGATTTTTGGATTGTTGTATTTCTTTTTTATTTTTTTGGTGTGTCTCCAACTATTTCTTTAATTAATTTTGGATTTCATCACAGACCCACTTGTTGTTTATTAGCATATTCTATAGATTCTGCATGTTTGTGGGATTTGCAGGTTTTTTCCCTCAAAGTTGATTTCTGTTCTCATAGTGTTGTGGTCAGAAAAGATGCTTTATGTGATATCAGTTTTCTTAAATTTATTTCTATTTCACATATATATATATATATATATATATATATATATATATACGTCTATGTTTAATATACCATTTAAGGCCAGTGTCTCCTTGTTGACTTTCTGTCTGGATGACCTGTACATTGATGTAAATGGTGTTAAAGTGCCCTACTATTATTGCATTACTGTCAATTTATCCCTTTATGACTGTTAATGTTTGCTTTAGGTATTTAGGTGCTCCTATGTTGAGAGCATATATATTTACAACTGTTACATCTTCTTGTTTAATTGATCCCTTGATCATTATGTAACGTCCGTCTTTATCCCTTGTCTTTGCTTTAAAGTCTCCTTTGTCTGATATAAGTATTTCCACTCCATCTTTCTTTTGATTTCCATTTGCATGGGACAGCTTTTCCCATCCCTTCTCTTTTAGTCCGTATGTATGTTTAGATCTGAAGTGAGTCCCCTGGAGGCAGCATACATATAGATCTTGTTTTTTATATCACTCACCCACTGTAGTCTTTTGAATGAAGCATTTAGCCATTTACATTTAAAGTAACTATTGATAGGTATGTAGTTGTTATCCCTTCATGTATCGCGATTTTGCCGTGGAGAAGGGGCTCATGTCACTCGCTGAGGCTCCGAGCCATGCTGTGCAGGGCCACACAAAACAGACAGCTCTTAGTGAAGAGTCTGACAAATGTGGTCCCCTGGAGAAGGAAACAGCAATCCATTCCAGCATTCTTGCCTGGAGAACCCCATGGACAGTATGAAAAGGCAAAAAGATATGACACTGGAAGATGAACACCCCAGGTCAGAAGATGTCCAGTATCCTACTGGGGAACACTGAAGGACAATTACAAATAGCTCCAGAAAGAATGGAGTGACTGTACCAAAGTGGGACAATGCTCAGTTGTGGGCATATCTGGTGGGGAAAGTAAAGTCTACTGCTACAAAGAACAATATTGCATAAGAACCTGGAATGTTAGTTCCATGAATCAAGGTAAATTGGATGTGGTCAAGCAGGAGATGGCAAGATGGAACATTTACATGTTAGGAATCAGTGAACTAAAAAGGTGAATTTAATTCAGATAGCCACTATATCTACCACTGTGGGCAAGAATCCCTTAGAAGAAATGGAATAGACTTCATGGTCAAAAAAAGAGTCCAAAATGTAGTACTTGGGTGCAACTGCAAAAGTAACAGGATAATCTTGTTTCTTTTCAAGGCAAACCACACAACATCACAGTAATCCAAATGTATGACCCAACCACTGATGCCGAAGAAACTAAAATTGACTTGTTCTGTGAATACCTACAACACCCTCTAGAACTAACACACACACACACACACACACACACACAAAGATGTCCCTTTCATCATAAGGGATTGGAATGCAAAAGTAGGAAGTCAAGAGACACCCAGAATAACAGGCAAGTTTGACCTTGAAGTACAAGATGAAGCAGGGCAAAGTCTAACAGAGGTTTGTTCAGAGAACACACAGGTAATAGCAAATATCCTTATCCAGCAACACAAGAGATGGCTCTATACATGGACATCACTAGATGGTCAACACTAAAATCAGATTGATTATGTTCCTTGCCTCCAAACATGAAGAAGCTCTATACAGTCAGTAAAAATAAGACCTGGAGCTGACTGTGGCTCAGATAATAAGTTCCTTATTGCAATTTTCAGGCTTAAATTAAAGAAAGTAGGGGAAACCACTAGGTAATTCAGGTATGACCTAAATCAAGTTCTTTACGATTACACAGTGGAGGTGATGAATTAGATTCAAAAGATTAGATCTCATGGACAGAATTCCTGAAGAATCATGGACAGAGGTGCATAACATTGTATAGGAGGCAGTGACCAACATCATACCAAACAGAAAGAGATTGTCTGAGGAGGCTTTATGAATAGCTGAGGAAAGAAGAAAAGTGATAGGCAAGGGGGAAAGGGAAAGATGTAGCCAACTGAATGCAGAGTTCCAGAGACTAGCAAGGAGAGATAAGAAGGCCATCCTAAATAAACAACGTAAGAAATAGAGGGAAACATATTCAGGGAAAGACTAGAGAGCTCTTCAAGAAAATTGGCAGTATCAAGGGAACATTTCATGCAAGGATGGGCAAGAAAAAGGACAGAAATTGTAAGGAACTAACAGAAGCAGAAGAGATTAAGAAGAGGTGGCAAGAATACACAGGAAAATGATACAGAAAAGGGCTTAATGACCCAGATAACCACGAAGGTGTGGTCACTCATCTAGCGCTGGATGTCCTGGAGTGTGAAGCCAAGTGGGCCTTTGAAAGCATTATTACGAACAAAGGTAGTGGAGGTGATAGAAATCCAGCTGAGCTATTTCAAATCCTAAAAGATAATACTGTTAAAGTGCTGCACTCAATATGTGAGCAAATTAGGAAAACTCAGCAGTGGCCATGGGACTGGAAAAGGTCAGTTTTCATTCCAATCCCAAAGAAGGGCAATGGCAAAGAATGTTCAAACTATCACACAGTTGTGCTTATTTCACATGCTAGCAAGGTTATGCTCAAAATCCTTCAAGCTAGGCTTCAATAGTACATGAACTGAGGACGTCCAGATATACAAGGTGGATTTTGAAGAGACAGAGGAACCAGAGATCAAATTGCCAACGTTTGCCGGATCATGGAGAAACCAAGGGAATTTCAGAAATACGTCAACTTCTGCTTCATTGACTATGCTAAGGCCTTTGTGTGGATTGAAACACACTGCAGAAAACTCTTAATGAGATGAGAATTTCAGACCACCTTACCTGCCTCCTGAGAAACCTATATGTGGACCAAGAACCAGGAGTTAGAACCAGACATGGAACAATTGTCTGGTTCCAAATTGGGAAGGGAGTTACAAAAACGCTGTATGTTATCACCCTGCTTATTTAACTTCTATGCAGAGTAATTCATGCAAAATGCTAGGCTGGATGAATCACAAGCAGGAAATAAGATGGCCAGGAGAAACATCAACAGTGTCAGATATGCAGATGATACCACACTAATGGCAGAAAGTTAAGAGGAACTAAAGAGCTTCTTGATGAGGATGAAACAGGAGAGTGGAAAAACTGGATCAAAACTCAACATTCAAAACCTAAGATTTTGGCATGCAGTCCCATTGTGAGTGTGTACTCTGTCCCATCATTTCATGGCAAACAGAAGAAGAAAAAGTGAAAGCGGTGACAGATTTTATTTTCCTGGGCTCAAAAATCACTGCAGATGGTGACTCCAGTCATAAAATTAAAAGATGCTTCATTCCTTGGAAGGAAAGCTATGACAAACCTAGACAGTGTATTAAAAAGGAGAAATATAACTTTGCTGACAAAGGTCCATATAGTCAAAGCTATGGTTTTTCCAGAAGTCATGTAGGGATGTGAGAGTTGGACAGTAAAGAAGACTAACTGAAGAACTAATGCTTTCAAATTGTGGTGCTGGAGAAGAGTCTTGAGAGTCCCTTGGACAGCAAGGAGATCAAATTAGTCAATCCTAAAGGAAATCAACTGTGAATATCCTTTAGAAGTACTGATGCTGAAGCTCCAATAGTTTGGCCTCCTGATGCAAAGAGCCAACTCATTGGAAAAGACCGATGCTGGGAAAGATTGAGGGCAAGAGGAGAAGGGGACGACAGAGGATGAGATGGTTGGATATGATCCTGGGGCTCATGCCTGCTCACTGGTAGATGAAACTGGTCTTGCAGCTTGTGTCAGCCAGCTGCTGTATAGGAGTCAGGTCCCAGGGTCTCTGGCTGCAGGACCCCAGGGATTCCAGGGCTAGTGCCCATGCATTGGTGGGGGGGCAGGTCTTGGGCCTTCTAGTGGATAGTGCTAGGTCGCAGGGCTTCTATTCACTCAGGCATCTTAAGCATTCAGTCTGCCTGTGAGTAGGGCTGTGTCCCCACCTGGCTAGCTGCTTGATCTGAGGCATCCCAGTCCTGGTGAGTGGGACTAGGTCCAGACACTAATAAGCTAGAGGGAGATTCCAAAATGGTGTTCGCCAGCGCCAATGTTCTCACGGTAGAATGAGTTCACAAAAATGACTGCCTCCAGCGCTTGTGTCCCCAGGCTGAGCTCAAGTTGCCTCCTGCCTCTCCTCCTCCCTCTGCTTCCACCCACCCCAGGTCCTTTCAAATTATTGTCTCTGCCCTGGGTCCCAGAGTGTGTTAGATTTTGTATGTGCCCTTTAAGAGTGTAGTCTCTATAGATTCCCATGGCTCTCTGGCTCTCCCAAAAGTTAGCCCCACTGACTTTCAAAGCCAAATTTTCTAAGGGCTCATCTTTCCAGTGCAGGACATCTCCCAGTTTAGAGAGCCTGGTGTAAGGTGCAGACTGCTCACTCCTTGGGGAGAACCTCCACATTTGTAATTATCTTTCTATTTGTGTGTCTCCCACCTAGGAGAATGAGGTTTCATTGTATCATGCCTCTGACCCTCCTACAAGCCCCACTGTTGACCCTTCTTTACATCTTTAGTTGTAGAATATCTTTTCTGCTAGTCTTCTGGTTTTCCCCATCAATAGTTGTTCTGTAAATAGTTGTAGAAGGGGACGACAGAGGACGAGATGCTTGGATGGCATCACTGACTTGATGGACAGGAGTTTGAGCAAGCTCTGGGAGTTGGTGATGGACAGAGAAGCCTGGCAAGTTGCAGGCCATGGGGTCACAAGGGGTCGGACATGACTGAGAGGCAGACCAACAGATCACCAGTCCAGGTTGGACGCAGGAGACAAGTGCTTCAGGGCTGGTGCACTGGGAAGACCCAGAGGGATGGGATGGGGAGGGAGGCTGGAGGGAGGATCAGGATGGGGAACACGTGTAAATCCATGGCTGATTCATGTCAAAGTATGGCAAAAACCACTACAATATTGTAAAGTAATTAGCCTCCAACTAATAAAAATCAATGAAAAAAAAGTTGTAATTTTGGTATGCCAATGGTAGGAGGTAAACTCGGGGTTTTCCTACTCTGAAATCTTGGCCACTCACCCTAAGGAAATTCAAAATAAGAAAAATAATTTATGTTTATACCCTTTTCACTGTTCTTCATTCCTTCATATAGATTACAATTTTCATCTGGTATCATTTTCCTTCCACTTGAACTACTTCCTTTAACACTTCCTGTAGTGAAGTATATAATGAATTATCTCAGCTTTTGTCTAAAAAGATTTAGTTGTACTTACAGTTTTAAAATAAATATTCACTGAATTTAGAATTCTAGTTTTACACTTTGTCTTAGCACTTTAGAAATCTCATTTCATTGTTTTCTGGCTTGAAAGTCTTTGATGAGAGATCTGTGATTATATGATTAGCTTTGTCTGTATATAATGTATCTTTTTTCACTTGATATATTTAAGATTTCCTCTTTAACATCACTTTTTAGAAATTTTATAATGGTTTTTCCTTTGTATTAATCTTTTGTGGAGTCTGTTAAATTGTGGGGAAGGGCTGTGGGTTTATAGTTTTCATCAAATTTTTGACATTTTTAAATTATAATATCATCAAATACTTTTCCACCCCCTCTTTTTTCCTTGAGATTCTATTAGCATATGGGTATGTTATGCTCTTGATCCCTCAGTATTACCTCACACAGCACTAAGGCTCCAAACCCTGTCCCCTATCTTTTTTCTCTCTCTGCTTCATTTGTAGCTTCCAATCTTTAAGTTTGCTAATTTTTCTTTTGCTGTTTCTAACACACTATTAATCTCATTCAGGAAAAATTTCATTTCAAATATTCCATTTGATAGCAATATATTATATGTTTATTCCATTTTATTTAAATTCTTGAACATATTAATAATATCTCCTTAAGCATCCATCATCTATACCATCTGAATCTCTTTCTATTGAGTGTTTTGTTTTTTTTCCCCAGCATGGATCACATTTTATACTGGAGGCTGGATGTTTGTCTTCCTTTAAAGAACACTGCGCTTTGTTGCAGTAACCTGTGAAATGCCTAGTGTCTTAGCTCATCCTCTCAAGACTTATTTTTAAGCATTTTTCTACTGAGCCTTTGATCTAAGTTTAGTCCTACTATTAATGTGTGAGTCTTCTTAGGTTCTCTGCTAAATGTTCTACGTGTTCAACAAGGACTCTTCCTGTCCTGTGTAATATCTTAAAACTGTTCAGTGTATGACTTCCTGATTATTCTTTTCCCATGCTCATGGAACTTTACACATAACCATCTTAGTATTCATCAAAAACGCAGAGGGCCCTACATATGCAAATTTCTCAAGCTCTTTTCTAGGTTGCTTACTCCATCTGGGAATTCTTCTCAGTACTCAGCTACCTCAGACTCCCTTAACTCAAATTTCTGCTTTCTCTTCCTAGTGAGACTGCCATACACAGCTTGGGATAACCCTCCCTCTTCTGTAGTCCAGAATGTACCTCCAAGCAGAAGCCAGGGCAATCATACAGGTCTCCTTATTTGTTCCCTGCCTTCCTGGGGCCACAGTCTTGAGCTGCCTGTTGTTCAAAATCTGAAAGTGGTTGTTTCATATATTTTTCTAGGTTCTAGTTGTTTAAGGTAGGAGGGTAAGCCCTATCCCTGTTAATCCATCATCACTGAAAGTGGAAGAGTAGATACTCTTTCCCTTCTTGACTTGGATAATTATAGAACTATAGAGTTAAATAAGTTGCAGAAATTGTCTGTTGATTTCTTGTGTATTTACTATAAATATTACCAAAATACAGAAGTTATGACAAACATAATAACCACTGTTAATATTTTGATGTGTTTCTTCACAACTATTTTCTATATTTGGTGACACTCATGGATATGGATTTATAACTTTAACTTTGTAGTATAGTGTACAAGCCTTAGTAATTAAATAAAAGAAAAATAAGTAGTAGAAATCTTGGAATAGAGCTGGAAATGTTATCATTATGTACAGATAATATGATTGATTGCCTATTTAGAAAACTCAAGAAAATAAACTAAAAATGACTGGAGATGGTATGATTTTGCAAAAAGAAGATTTCTGTATGTCAATGTTAACTAATTAGAAAATATAATGGGATAAATATCTTGATTATAATAGCAACAAATATATGTAATGACACACACACATATATATGTAAAACTCAAAGTTAATTTGAATGTTTAATTAATGAGGGAGAACACTATGTTCTAATTTGGGAACATTTAGTAGTGGAAAGCTGTCTATTTCCCATGAATTAGGCTATAAATTGTTTGAAATCCTCACCAAAATCTATATGGGATTTTTTTAGAAAGAGACAAAATGATTCTAAAAACCACCGAGAAAATACTTTGGGAAGATCCAGAGGGGATTTGAAGGAGAGTTAATGATATGGGAGTTTCCCTACCAGATATTAAAATGTATAATAATAAAGTTATAATAATCACAATCATATGAAACCAGTGCAGGAATACAAAATAGATTATTGGAGCAAACAACAGAGCCCTGAAAACGTCCAAAAGTATTCAAGAAAGTATTGCAAGTTAAAGCAGCATTTTAAGTCAGAGGAGAAAGGATGAATTTATTTAATAAACAAATTTGAATTTACTATCTAAAGTATTTTGGGACAAGGAATATGTAAGGAGTTAATGCATAATTTATGTCAGAATAAATTCAGGTAGATTAAAGGCTTAAATGTAAAACATTAAGCTTAAAGGGAGTGGAAAACAGGCACTCTCATATATTTTTAGTGAAGAGCAATTTGTATAACTCTTTGGAGGACAATTTGGCAATACCCAACAATTCCTCTTCTGTTAATTCATCTGGTACTCTATAGATATACTGGTCCATATACACAAATAAATATTCTCAGGCAAGAATACTAGTGACAGCATTATTTATGATAGTGTAACATAATATTAGAACAGAACTCTTCTTGGCTCAGAACACCAAACTGAATGTGTCATACACTCTGCCCTCTCCATAAATTGACAAAGAAATTTGGCCAAGAATCTGTTCAACGGTTCTTCAGCTACTCAGCCACATCAAGGATGAAAACAAGCTCTGAGACTACAAGGGTGGGGCATTTCAGGAGGGCATTTTTTAGAGAGAAATGTTGTCTTTTGGGGTCCTCACTGACATTTGGGGGACCAGTGAGGAAGGCTACTGTCAAGACTGGGAAGGGGTTTTAAGAAACCTCTTGGAGAGCTTCCAGAGAATATGCCAGCAGTGGGAGACACAGAAGACCGATGTCTGGCCCAGGATTGGGGAAATGTTAATGTGGCCTGGGGCCAGGGGCTGACTTTCCCAAGAAATTCAGAAGTCAAGGAAGGCCTTCGTTATGGGGGCAAAGCCCTACAACTGCCACTGTGTTGGGATCAGAGGTTTTTAGGACAAGGGATACACAAATGATTCAAGGGGGTTATGGGTCATGTGCCAGAGAGAGGGCCAGCATGGGGTTCCCCTGGGTCTGGTTTAGTAAAGCTGCCCAGAAGACCAAGGTAGAACAAGACGGCAATACCTCCATATGCTCACACCAAGGAATGAGGCCCAAGTGACCATGAGGGACAGGCCAGGAAAACTTCAGGGAAGAGGGGCTTTCTAGGGGGCCTTCAATGACACCCCCAAAGCTCCCCAAGAGAAAGAGGCAGTATGAGCCATCTGCTAGGGGCACAGAACTCAAAATCACCCCCGCCAAATGATAACAGCCATCTCATTCCTTTACTTTTCCTTGTTCATTTTCCCCCTACTTTCATTTTGACTCTTATGGGGAATAAAGCAGCAACTAGTGGAGCGATGATGAAGAGAAGCAGATGGACCGAAGCCCCTACTCCACTGCAGGCTTCCTTTTGGAAGCTGGCCAGTGTCTGGGGGAGGGAACAAGATATAATATTAAATCAAGTTCAGAGGGTTGGTTTATTATGTGGGAATAGATATTATAATTTCTGAATTGGGGCCGTGTTTGACCAAAAATTGAAAACCTACAAGAACTTCCAGTGTTTTCAAATATACACAGGAAATATTAATCTAAAGAAATACTTTTAAGGGGATGATGGAAGAAAAAATAAAATTTTATTTTTATTATGTCATGAGGAATGCTTGTTGAACATACCAGTTACAGCAGTAAAACACTGGGAAAACTTAAAAGTCCACCAAAAAGGGCTGGATAAATACACTTATGTGTCCATATAGTAAGATATTATGCTATTGTTAAAAATAATGAGGAAGGCTTTTTATGTTCTGATAAGGAATGATCTCCAAATAAAACATTCAGTGGGGACAAAAGCAAAAAATAGAACACTTTATGGAGTGTGCTACCATAAGTAGGGAAAAAAGGGTTGAGGGAACATTAAGTGTATATTTCGGAGAAGGCAATGGCAACCGACTCCAGTGTTCTTGGCTGGAGAATCCCAGGGACAGTGGAGCCTGGTGGACTGCTGTCTATGGGGTTGCACAGAGTCGGACAGGACTGACATGACTTAGCAGCAGCAGCAGAATATCTCTGGAAAGTTACCTAAGAAACTGGTCACACAATTTGCTTCTGAAGAATACAAATTGGATACTGGGGAACAGTATGAAAGAGAAATCTACTTTCTACCATGTGCATTTATAAATAAATTATGGAATTGTGAAAGTACTAGAAAAGACAGGTGATTATTTATCCAAATAAAACCTGGGTAGTTTCATAGTTCAATCTTAACACAGATTAACAGTTAAATAGAACCTTTGTAGAAAATGGAATTAAAAAGAATTTAGACCTTACTCTTGGGTAAATACCAGCGGGCTGTAGTGATAGTGTGTGCCTGTGTGAAAGAAGCACATTTTTAAGGAACCACGAAACATTAAAAAAAATTCTCTCCCATCTCTGCCATTTTCTGTGTTCTCCACATGTACAACAGCTGCTGCTGCTGCTAAGTCGCTTCAGTCGAGTCCGACTCTGTGCGACCCCATAGACGGCAGCCCACCAGGCTCCCCCGTCCCTGGGATTCTCCAGGCAAGAACACTGGAGTGGGTTGCCATTTCCTCCTCCGATGGATGAAAGTGAAAAGTGAAAGTGAAGTCGCTCAGTCGTGTCCGACTCTTAGCGACCCCATGGACGGCAGCCCACCAGGCTCCTCCATCCATGGGATTTTCCAGGCCAGAGTACTGGAGTGAGGTGCCATTGCCTTCTCCAATACAACAGCTGGTAACTACAAAATTTAGTATTTGTTCCACTCAGTCAAAATTCATTTTGAAACTGAGAATGCATGGCTCAATTCTTCCACTCCTTCTTTTCTATGGATATACATTTTTCTTCTGCTAGAATTCTCTTTCCTACGTAAACATATCCAACCCCTCTTCTACATCCTTCTGATTCTGCAGCTCTTTCTATGAAGCATTTGTAAACACACACACACACACACACAAATCAGGAATATAAACAGACAGAATAATCTTTGGTATGGAGGAACGTAGGGAAGCTATCAAATGTTTAAACATTATCCCTCTGACATTTTTGTGATCTTGGCATGGGCATGCTTTCACAAATATAAGACTAAATACAAGGGGGAAAATATTATACTTAACTGTACTTCAAAACAACTTTTGAAAAAAATTGATACAGGGACTCTTTTGACCGTGTATAAAGATATTATAAAGGTATAATTAATATATTGTGTTGTAGCTGAAGGATTGACAAGGAGACCAATGCAATATAATAGCACAGAAACAGACTCAGTCATATACAGAAAGTTAATATGACAAAAGGGAAATAACAAACCAGTGGCAAAATGAATGACTTAACAAATGGTGCCGGAATACTAGGTTATCCATATGGAAAAAAGAATATTAGATCCCTATCTCACACCACAGTTAAAAAAAAAAAAAAAAAAACTCAAAACTCCAGGTAGATCAAATATAAAAAACAAAGCTTTTTAACTTTTACAAGAAAATGTATGCCACTAGATTTATGATCTTTGGAAAGGGAAAGCCAAAATTAAAACACACACACAGCCCATACCCTGAAGAGGAAGACTGATAGTAAGATTACATTAAAGTTGAAGATTTTTCTCAGAAAACACACTATACAAATTTACTAAGCCAACCACCAGTTGTAAAACAATCTGCAACAAGGAACGGAATACTACAATTGAACTAGAAAAATAAATAGAAGAATGGGCAAAATGCATGAGGATTTACACAAAAAGGAAGCGTAATGTACAAAAAAATGTGCGCAAGGATAGACAAATTGACTCGGGATTAGGCAAATATAAAAATAAACATCGAGATAACATTTTTACCCATAATATTAGCAAGAACAAAAAGTCAGATAATACTGTGAGCTGGAGTAGGGAAACAATATGTTTGTGAGGATACAATGGCAACACTGCTTTGGAGAGCTATTTGGCACCATCCAGGGAATCTGAAAGGCTTCCATGGCAGCTCAGCGGTAAAGAATCCGCCTGCAATGCAGGAGACCCCAGTTTGATTCCTGGGTCTCCAGTATTCTTGCCTGCAGAATCCCACGGACAGAGACGCCTGGAGGGCTACAGTCCATGGGATCACAAAGAGTCGGACACCACTGAGTGACTGAGCACACACACACAGGGAATCTGAAATGGTTTCCCTGGTGGCTCAGCAGTAAAGAATCTGCCTGCAAAGCAGGAGACCTGGGTTCAATCCCTGGGTTGGGAAAATCCCCTGGAGGAGGACATGGCAGCCCACTCCAGTATTCTTGCCTGGAGAATCCCATGGACAGAGGAGCCTAGAAGGCTACAGTCCATGGGGTCGCGAAGAGTTGGACAAGGCTGAAGAGACAGCAAGCACACATGCACGCAGGGAATTTGAAAACGTGCACACCAGCTACCCAGACAGTCCACATCTTGGCATGTACGCGGAGAAGTACATGCAAGTCCACACCTTGCACACACACACACAAGAGCCACATGCAATAATATTCAATGAAATGTTCTTATAATGAAAATTTAGAAGGAAAAACCCTAAGAGCCCAGCAATAAGTTGTGATGTATTTATAAAATAGAACAGTATGCCTCCATTAAAATGAATGAAATACAGCTGTATATTTCAATACAAATATATTTCTAAAACACAATGTTGAGGAGCCAAGATGGTGGAGGAATAGGACGGGGAGACCACTTTCTCCCCTACAAATTCATCGAAAGAACATTTGAACGCTGAGCAAATTTCACAAAACAACTTCTGATCTCTAGCAGAGATCAGGCGCCCAGAAAAGCAGCCCATTGTCTTCAAAGGGAGGTGGGACAAAATATAAAAGATTAAAAGCCAGTCAAAAGAGCTACGGACGGAGACCCGTCCCGGGAAGGGAGTCTTAATAGAGGAAGTTTCCAATCACCAGGAAACCCTCGCACTGGCGGGACTGAGGGAAGTTTTCGGCAATCTAACTGGGAGGAAAATTTAAACAAGGCCCACAGTTTACGTGCCTAAAAGCAACTCCCAGCAGAAAAGTACCCCAGACGCTCGTACCCACCAGCAACAAGCGGGGGCGGAACGTTGGGGAGTGGGCGGCATTGCTTAGGGTAAGGACCGGCCCGAAGACCCTGAGAGCAATCGGAGGGAGCTTTTTTATACTGTGGGATAGCAAGGGACAAAATTAACCGACCCGAACACACTGCCGGTGGTTCGCAAAACAAAGGGACTGAGAAACTCCAGAGAAGAGCCGGCCCATCCCCGCTGGAGGTAGGAGGCACGGGGGAGGGGAAAAGGGTAAACTCAGCCACTGAGAAGCCACCCCCTCCTACACTGCAAACAGGCCCCCGGTTCCTATCTAAAGACTTCCTGAGACCCGACTGGTGGCGCGCGCTGGGGCTGCGGAGGGAAAAAGCGCGCCGTACCCGGGGAGATTGCGCCCAAGCCTCTGGCTGCCTGGGCCGCTCGCCGCGGAGGGAAAAGGCGCGCTGCACCCGGGAGAGTGCGCCCAAGCCTCTGGCTGCCTGGGCCGCTCAGGCCGGGGAAGGCACAAAACGCAGGTGCAACCGAATCCGCGCTTTTGTGGAGTACCCAAAAACTGGAACCGCACTCAACGCAGGGCCCGCTCCATATAGAGCAGCCGGGAGCCTGAGCAGTGTAGACGGCGAAAGCACTGACGCCCGTGAGCGGGGCAAACCCAGTGTGGCCGGAACACGGTGAGTGCTGTCCACACACAGCGATATCTGTCTGCAGCGCCCCGCCCTCCCCGTAGCAGGACTGAACTGAACTAGCGAACCTAAATAAGAGATCACCTCCGCCCGCCTCTGTCAGGGCGGAAATTAGACACCGAAGAGACGGCAAACAGAAGCCAAATAAACAAAGGGAACCGCTTCAGAAAGGACCGGTGCAACAGATTAAAATCCCTGAAGGTAACACCGACTACACCGGAAGGGGCCTATAGATATCGAGAAGTGTAAGCTGGAAAGAGGAGCTATCTGAAATTGAACTGAACCTACACTGACCACAACAACCCCAGAGAAATTCCTACATATATATGTATATATATTTTTAATTAAAAAAAAATTTTTTTCTTTCCTTTTTTTTTATTTTTTTTCTCTTTTATTTTCTTTTAAAATTCCCTATTACTCCCCCATTACTCCTCAACTTTCATTTTCATATATTTTTACGATTTTTTTAATTAGGGGAAAAATTTTTTTTCTTTTTTTCTTTTTCTTGTTTTTCTCTCCTATTTCCTTTTAAAGTCCTCTAATACTCCTCTATTATTCCTTAATTTTCATTTTCATTTCACTATAACCTTGCCAAAAAAAGAGAGAGAGAGAGAAAAACCCTATTTTTAAACCGAACTTCATATACATTTCTAAATTTTTTTTGTGTTTTTGTTTTTAAATATTGTATTTCAAAGAGTCTAACCTCTACACTAGATTTTTAATCTTTGTTTTTCAGTATGTGATATAAATTTTGGACATTTAAGAATCCAATATTCAGTTCCCATTTCTATTCAGGAGTGTGGTGATTACTCTCCCACTTTTGACTCTCTGTTTTCTACCTCAGAACACCTCTATTTCCTCCTTTCCCCTTCTTTTCCCAATCCAATTCTGTGAATCTGTGTGGGTGTCTGGGCTACGGAGAACACTTTGGGAACAGATAACTGCGTAGATCTGTCTCTCTCCTCTTGAGTCCCCTTTTTCTCCCCCTGCTCACCTCTATATCCTTCCTCCCTCTCCTATTCTTCATGTAACTCTGTGAACTTCTCTGTCTCTCACGGTGGAGAACCTTTTCACCATTAACCTAGAAGTTTTATTATCAGTGCTGTATAGTTGGAGAAGTCTTGAGACTATTGGAAGAATAAAACTGAAATCCAGAGGCAGGAGACTTAAGCCCAAAACCCGAGAAAACCAGAAAACTCCTGACTACACAGAACATTAAGGAATAAGAGACCATCCAAAAGCCTCCATACCTACACAAAAACCAACCACCACCCAAGAGCCAAGAAGCTCCAGTACAAGACGTACCACGCAAATTCTTTAGCAACGCAGGAACATAGACCTGAGTGTCAACATACAGGCTGCCCATAGTCACACCTAACACATAGACCCATCGCAAAACTCATTACTGGGCACTCCATTGCACTCCAGAGAGAAGAAATCCAATTCCACGCACCAGAACGCTGACACAAGCTTCCCTAACCAGGAAACCTTGACAAACCAATCGTCCAACCCCACCCACTGGGTGAAACCTCCACAATAAAAAGGAACCACAGACCACAAGAATACAGAAAGCCCACTCCAGACACAGCAATCTAAACAAGATGAAAAGGCAGAGAAATATCCAACAAGTAAAGGAACATGAAAAAAGCCCACCAAGTCAAACAAAAGAGGAGGAAATAGGGAATCTTCCTGAAAAAGAATTTAGAATAATGATAATAAAAATGATCCAAAATCTTGAAAACAAAATGGAGTTACAAACAAATAGCCTGGAGACAAAGATTGAGAAGATGCAAAAATGTTTAACAAGGACCTAGAAGAAATTTTTAAAAAGTCAATTAAAAATTAATAATGAAACAAATGAGATCAAAAACACTCTGGAGGGAACCATGAGTAGAATAACAGAGACAGAAGATAGGATAAGTGAGTTAGAAGATAAAATGGAAATAAATGAAGCAGAGAGGAAAAAAGAAAAAAGAATCAAAAGAAATGAGGACAACATCAGAGACCTCTGGGACAATGTGAAACGCCTCAACATTTGAATCATAGGAGTCCCAGAAGAAGAAGACAAAAAGAAAGGCCATGAGAAGTTACTCGAGGAGATAATAGCTGAAAACTTCCCTAAAATGGGGAAGGAAATAGCCACCCAAGTCCAAGAAACCCAGAGAGTCCCAAACAGGATAAACCCAAGGCGAAACACCCCAAGACACATATTAATCAAATTAACAAAGATCAAACACAAAGAACAAATATTAAAAGCAGCAAGGGAGAAACAACAAATAACACACAAAGGGATTCCCATAAGGATAACAGCTGATCTATCAATAGAAACCCTTCAGGCCAGAAGGGAATGGCAGGACATACTTAAAGTAATGAAAGAGAATAACCTACAACCTAGATTACTCTACCCAGCAAGGATCTCATTCAGATATGAAGGAGAACTCAAAAGCTTTACAGACAAGCAAAAGCTGAGAGAATTCAGCACCACCAAACCAGCTCTTCAACAAATACTAAAGGATCTTCTCTAGACAGGAAACACAGAAAGGTGGTGTAAACGTGAACCCCAAACAACAAAATAAATGGCAACAGGAACATACCTATCAATAGTTACCTTAAATGTAAATGGGTTGAATGCCCCAACCAAAAGACAAAGGCTAGCTGAACGGATACAAAAGCAAGACCCCTATATATGCTGTCTACAAGAGACCCACCTCAAAACAAGGGACACATACAGACTAAAAGTGAAGGGCTGGAAAAAAATATTCCATGCAAACAGAGACCAAAAGAAAGCAGGAGTCCCAATACTCATATCAGATAAAATAGACTTTCAAATAAAGGCTGTGAAAAGAGACAAAGATGGACACTACATAATGATCAAAGGATCAATCCAAGAAGAAGATATAACAATTATAAATATATATGCACCCAACATAGGAGCACCGCAATATGTAAGGCAAACGCTAACAAGTATGAAAGAGGAAATTAATAGTAACACAGTAATAGTGGGAGACTTTAATACCCCACTCACAACTATGGATAGATCAACTAAACAGAAAATGAACAAGGAAACACAAACTTTAAAGGACACAATGGACCAGCTAGACCTAATTGACATCTATAGGACATTTCACCTCAAAACAATCAACTTCACCTTTTTCTCAAGTGCATACGGAACCTTCTCCAGAATAGATCACTTCCTGGGCCATAAATCTAGTCTTGGTAAATTCAAAAATATTGAAATCATTCCAGTCATCTTTTCTGACCACAGTGCAGTAAGATTAGATCTCAATTACAGGAAAAAAATTATTAAAAATTCAAACATATGGAGGCTAAACAACACGCTTCTGAATAACCAACAAATCATAGAAGAAATAAAAAAAATCAAAATATGCATAGAAATGAATGAAAATGAAAACACAACAACCCAAAACCTATGGGACACTGTAAAAGCAGTGCTAAGGGGAAGATTCATAGCATTACAGGCCTACCTCAAGAAACAAGAAAAAAGTCAAATAAATAACCTAACTCTACACCTAAAGCAACTAGAGAAGGAAGAAATGAAGAACCCCAGGGTTAGTAGAAGGAAAGAAATCTTAAAAAATAGGGCAGAAATAAATGCAAAATAAACTAAAGAGACCATAGCAAAAATCAACAAAGCTAAAAGCTGGTTTTTTGAAAAAATAAACAAAATTGACAAACCATTAGCAAGACTCATTAAGAAACAAAGGGAGAAGAACCAAATTAACAAAATTAGAAATGAAAATGGAGAGATCACAACAGACAACACTGAAATACAAAGGATCATAAGAGACTACTACCGGCAGCTCTATGCCAATAAAATGGACAACTTGGAAGAAATGGACAAGTTCTTAGAGAAGTATAACTTTCCAAAACTGAACCAGGAAGAAATAGAAGATCTTAACAAACCCATCACAAGCAAGGAAATCGAAACTGTAATCAGAAATCTTCCAGCAAACAAAAGCCCAGGACCAGATGGCTTCACAGCTGAATTCTACCAAAAATTTAGAGAAGAGCTAACACCTGTCTTACTCAAACTCTTCCAGAAAATTGCAGAAGAAGGTAAACTTCCAAACTCATTCTATGAGGCCACCATCACCCTAATTCCAAAACCAGACAAAGATGCCACAAAAAAAGAAAACTACAGGCCAATATCACTGATGAACATAGATGCAAAAATCCTTAACAAAATTCTAGCAAACAGAATCCAACAACATATTAAAAAAATCATACACCATGACCAAGTGGGCTTTATCCCAGGAATGCAAGGATTCCTTAATATCTGCAAATCAATCAATGTAATACACCACATTAACAAATTGAAAGATAAAAACCATATGATTATCTCAATAGATGCAGAAAAAGCCTTTGACAAAATTCAACATCCATTTATGATTAAAACTCTCCAGAAAGCAGGAATAGAAGGAACATACCTCAACATAATAAAAGCTATATATGACAAACCCACAGCAAGCATCACCCTCAATGGTGAAAAATTGAAAGCATTTCCCCTGAAATCAGGAACAAGACAAGGGTGCCCACTCTCACCACTACTATTCAACATAGTTTTGGAAGTGTTGGCCACAGCAATCAGGGCAGAAAAAGAAGTAAAAGGAATCCAGATAGGAAAAGAAGTGAAACTCTCTCTGTTTGCAGATGACATGATCCTCTACATAGAAAACCCTAAAGACTCTACCAGAAAATTACTAGAGCTAATCAACAAATACAGTAAAGTTGCAGGATATAAAATTAACACACAGAAATCTCTTGCATTCCTATACACTAACAATGAGAAAACAGAAAGAGAAATTAAGGAAACAATACCATTCACCATTGCAACAAAAAGAATAAAATACTTAGGAGTATATCTACCTAAAGAAACAAAAGGCCTGTATATAGAAAACTATAAAACACTGATGAAAGAAATCAAAGAGGACACAAACAGATGGAGAAATATACCGTGTTCATGGATTGGAAGAATCAATATTGTCAAAATGGCTATACTACCCAAAGCAATCTATAGATTCAATGCAATCCCCATCAAACTACCAATGGTATTTTTCACAGAACTAGAACAAATAATTTCACAATTTGTATGGAAATACAAAAAACCTCAAATAGCCAAAGTAACCTTGAGAAAGAAGAATGGAACTGAAGGAATCAACCTGCCTGACTTCAGACTATACTACAAAGCCACAGTCATAGGACAGTATGGTACTGGCACAAAGACAGAAATATAGATCAATGGAACAGAATAGAAAGCCCAGAGATAAATCCACGAACCTATGGTCACCTTATCTTCGACAAAGGAGGCAAGGATATACAATGGAAAAAAGACAACCTCTTTAACAAGTGGTGCTGGGAAAACTGGTCAACCATCTGTAAAAGAATGAAACTAGAACACTCTCTAACACCATACACGAAAATAAACTCAAAATGGATTAAAGATCTAAATGTAAGACCAGAAACTATCAAACTCCTAGAGGAGAACATAGGCAAAACACTCTCCGACATAAATCACAGCAGGATCCTCTATGACCCACATCCCAGAATTTTAGAAAAAAAAGCAAAAATAAACAAATGGGACCTAATGAAACTTAAAAGCTTTTGCACAACAAAGGAAACTATAAGCAAGGTGAAAAGACAGCCCTCAGATTGGGAGAAAATAATAGCAAATGAAGCAACAGACAAAGGATTAATCTCAAAAATATACAAGCAACTCCTCCAGCTCAACTCCAGAAAAATAAATGACCCAATCAAAAAATGGGCCAAAGATCTAAACAGACATTTCTCCAAGGAAGACATACAGATGACTAACAAACACATGAAAAGATGCTCAACATCACTCATTATCAGAGAAATGCAAATCAAAACCACAATGAGGTACCATTACACGCCAGTCAGGATGGCTGCTATCCAAAAGTCTACAAGCAATAAATGCTAGAGAGGGTGTGGAGAAAAGGGAACCCTCTTACAGTGTTGGTGGGAATGCAAATTAGTACAGCCACTATGGAAAACAGTGTGGAGATTTCTTAAAAAGCTGGAAATAGAACTGCCATATGACCCAGCAATCCCACTTCTGGGCATACACACCAAGGAAACCAGATCTGAAAGAGACACGTGCACCCCAATGTTCATCGCAGCACTGTTTATCATAGCCAGGACATGGAAGCAACCTAGATGCCCATCAGCAGATGAATGGATGAGGAAGCTGTGGGACATATACACCATGGAATATTACTCAGCCATTAAAAAGAATTCATTTGAATCAGTTCTAATGAGATGGATGAAACTGGAGCCCATTATACAGAGCGAAGTAAGCCAGAAAGATAAAGACCATTACAGTATACTAACACATATATATGGAATTTAGAAAGATGGTAACAATAACCCTATATGCAAAACAGAAAAAGAGACTCAGATGTATAGAACAGACTTGTGGACTCTGTGGGAGAAGGCGAGGGTGGGATGTTTCAAGAGAACAGCATCGAAACATGTGTACTATCTAGGGTGAAACAGATCACCAGCCCAGGTTGGATGCATGAGACAAGTGCTCGGGCCTGGTGCACTGGGAAGATCCAGAGGGATCGGATGGAGAAGGAGGTGGGAGTGGGGACCGGGATGGGGAATACATGTAAATCCATGGCTGATTCATGTCAATGTATGACAAAAACCACTGCAATGTTGTAAAGTAATTAGCCTCCAACTAATAAAAATAAATGGGAAAAAAAAATGAAGACTGTAGATTAAAAAAAAAAAACAATGTTGACCAGAAGCAAATTATAGGACACCTAAATTTCAATTTTGTTCATGTAAGTTTCAAAACTTTAAGTGTGGAAAACAATGTCACATTTATCATTTATGAACATACACTGTAGCATTGCTATTAAAACATACATGACAACTGGTAAAGGATTAATCTCCAAAATATGCAAACAGCTCACGCCGCAGCTCGATACCAGAAAAACAACCCAATCAAAAAGTGGGCAGAAGACCTAAACAGACATTTCTCCAAACAAGACATACAGATAGCCAATAACACATGAAAAGATGCTCAACATTGCTTATAATTAGAGAAATGCAAATCAAAACTACAATGAGGTATTACCTCACACTGGTCAGAATGGCCATCATCAAAAAGTCTACAAACAGTAATTGCTGGAGAGGGTGTGGTGAAAAGGAAATCTTCTTGCATTGTTGGTGGGAATGCAAATGGATACAGTCACTATGGAGAACAGTTTGGAGATTCTTTAAAAAACTAGGAATAAAACTACCATGTGACCCAACAATCCCACTAATGGGCATATACCCTGAGGAAACCATAATTGCAAAAGACATGTACCCCAATGTTCATTGCAGCACTATTTACAACAGCTAGGACATGGAAGCATCTAGATGCTCATCGAGAGATGAATGGATAAAGAAGCTGTGATATATATATATACACGATGGAATATTACTTAGCCACAAAAAGGGATGTATTTGAGTCAGTTCTAACCTGGGTTCTGCAGAAACCCATAGAATATGTGGCACCAAGGGCTGTACCTGCCTTGTGAGGTCCTGGTCAAGTGCGCATCTCTTCCACGTGAGTCCTTGCTCAGTCTCTCACTGTCTACATGACCTTGGGTGAGTCACTTTTGTCTCTGTGCTTCAGTTTCTACATTAGACAAATGTGGAGATAATAACAGTCATACCTATTTCATAGAGTTATTGTGAGAATGCAATGGGCTTATGAATATGACATACTTAAAACAGTTCCTGGCACATGCTGCATCCAAAAATGTTAATTAATATTTGAAATATAATGAAACAGAATTAAAATTTAATTCTGTTTTATTTAAAATAGAATTTTAATTTCTATTTTACGCTTCACTCACTGAAAAGCGATTCCTGAAAAAAGACACAAAGCACGATCCTGTCCCCAGCAGTCCCTCTCCCAGAGGTCAGCTGTCAGTCGAGAAGTTGAACCAAGTTTAGCCATCCTGGGCCTCCCTCCTGCCACTCTTCTTCCTTGAAGAGGCCAATTTATTCTGAACCACTCCAGCTGTGTTTTAGCTAGTGATGGTTTGGCCCGGGGTGCTGATGGAGCCTCTGTGTGGGGGGCCCAGGACCTTCCACATCCACAGGACGGGCTCCATGGGCAGGAATGTGGGGAGATCAGGATGGCTGCCCTAGAGCCAGGGGCACTCCACAAGGTCTAGTCTTCAGCGCTCTCCTTGTTAAGTCTTTCCCCAGACACAGCTCTCTGGAGCAGGATGAGGTATTTCAACCCCTTCATTTTACAGAAAAGAGATCCGAGGCCCAGAGAGGCAAGGCCAGCCCAAGACCACAGGACAGAGACATGACCAGAACCTCGGTCTGGGGTGCCCTGGCCAGAGTGCCTTCTGCTGGAGGTCCTGGGTGCATTCCTCACTGTCTTGCACCTCGAGCAGGAACTAGCTTTCATCAGCACTCCCTGAGCTTGTGCAGGGGAGGGGGTTCTCGAACACAGATGGGACGGGGGCAGGAGGGATGGTGGTGCAGGGAGTCATTCATCAGGAAGTTAAGGCCAGTCCCTGAGGCTGGTGGCAGGACAGGGAGGTGGGCCGCAGCCAGTCTCGAACCCTCAAAGCAGGTCTCCAAGATACTTACATGATCAGAGCTCAGCCGTTCTAGTTGGCCAGAGAAGTCTGACATTGGGTGCAGGACCAAGGAAAGGGTGCTGTGGGGCCGTGGGACCCCTGCCCAGGCCCAGGACCACACCTGGCTCTTCTCCTTCTGCCAGGCCTGGCTGCTTCTGTACTCTGACCCCAGCAAGGGCCTGAAAGACAGACATGGCATCCGAACTGGGAATTCAGGGCTCATCTAGATATTCAAAACCCTCAGTTACAATCTTTCTTGGAATCCATTTTATCTTCTCTACTCTCTCCCTCTTCTTTTGCTAATCCTTCCAAGGTCTGATCCTGATAAAGGGCGTAAGTGGTCGATTTGTCAGCCCATCAGAGCGTCTGAAACACCACTGTTGTACTTCCTTCCCTTGGAGCCACCGTTCCTCAAGTTGGTGCTGGATGCCTCTGTACTCCTCTCTAGATTCAAGCTCCATCAGGCCCTCAATACAGCCAAGTCCTGCTCCATCAAAGAAGCCACCTTCAAATGCTTCCCTCATCTTGCCCCACTCTGAAAGCACATTAAATTCATTGCCCCATGCTGGGCCCAGGTTCCAGTGACTGATTGGCTCCCTATTGTGCACCAGGGCAGTAGGGGCACCCCTGGGTGTAGCAACCTCATTTCCTCCCTTTCCTCCTTCATGCTGCTACTGAACATGAGGCTTAGAGGCAAGAGGGTGGGACCTGGGGGCTGGTTAAAAATTCAGAACCCCAGGCCCTACTCTGGACTCACTGGGCAGAGTGCCAGGGAATCCTCTAGGACAACAAGTGCCTTGGGTGATGGCCACAGCCATTTAGGCTTTAGAACCTATGAGGGAATCACAGGGAACCCCACTCCTTACCTCATGCATCACATGAGACAGAAACCTTGACAGAAACCTTATTCTGGGTGGCATGAGGAGGAGGGATTGGGGAAGGCTGTGGAAGAAGCAAAGAGAGAGGGAGGTGAAGACAGACATATGCCCCTCAGAAGCATCTGAGGCCCCAGGGCCTGTGGGGTCTCCAGAGGGAACGGGTGCCCTATGAGGCTGCCGAAGCCAAGTGAGATGGGATGGTGACTGCCTCCTGCTTTGGGGTAGCCCTTTGCTTCTCACCTGGGAGGAGACAGAGGCTCTCAGACACCAGTGGAGTTCTTTGGGTGCCTCCTGGCTGAGAAGGCTGGCCACGGAAGCAGGGATTCAGGAAAGAGAGAGAATAAAAAGGCACTGAGTTGGGGGCAGATCTGGGAGGAGGACAACATTGCTCCCCACCTCTGTGGAGACCTGAGGAGCCAGAAAAGAGAATGTTTTCAAATGTAAAGTGGGTAAAGGGCAAAGAGCTTGGCTAGTGTCAAGGAGAGATGGGCTGGCTCCCATCGGTCCTGCGTGGATGAATTTTGCACTCGGGAGACAGGGAGCAGGGAGCTTTTTCAAGCCTCTCCAAGCACAAGGCCAGAGAGGTCCTGTCCAGGTGAACAGAGAAAAGATGAGCGGCAGACCTGGAGAGCTGGCTGACCAGCCTGACTGGCTCAGCTGACATGTGGTTCAGCTGGTTCATGCTGACAAGTGATTCCAGACATGTGCCCCCAGCTGGGCTGGCAACAGGTGACCTCTTGTTCTTCCCTGGAGCATGCTGTGGACAAGATAAGAGATGACAGGGAGGCCCAGACTCAGCCACGGGAACCATCAGAGCCCAGCACCAGAGCATGGAGGGGTATCTGCTCCAGGCCCCATGTCCACCCTCGGCCTGGTCACTGCACTTATTTATGCGGCACTTAGGACAGGAGCAGGAAGAATTGAGAGGAAGGGGCTGTGTGCTGGGACAGTCAGAGGGAAGGCTTTCTGGAGTAGGGGACCAACAGGGCCTTGAAATACCAGCCAAGTATAATGGATGGATAGAAGGAACTGCTTTTTCTCTGCAGATGCCTTTAAAACAAGCCTTTGAAAACCACCCTCATCTTGCCACTGTGTGTTTTTTTAAAATTATAACATCTAGTAGATCTCTCTTAATGCAACTTTTTGTGCCTTATGCAGAAATACCCATTATTTTTTTTAATTAGTTTGTCTTTTAATTGAAGGATAATTGCTTTACAGAATTCTGTTGTTTTCTGTCAAACCTCAACATGAATCAGCCATAGGTATACATACATCCCTTCCCTTTAGACCCTCCCTCCCGTCTCCCTCCCCATCCCACTCCTCTATGTTGATACAGAGCCCTGTTTGAGTTTCCTGAGCCATACAGCAAATTCCCGTTGGCTATCTATTTTACATATGGTAATGCAAGTTTCCATGTTACTCTTTCCATACATCTCACCCTCTCCTCCCCTCTCCCCATGTCCATAAGTCTGTTCTCTATGTCTGTTTCTCCACTGTTGCCCTGTAAATAAATTCTTCAGTACTATTTTCTAGATTCTGTAGATATGTGTTAGAATACAATACTTATCTTTCTCTTTCTGACTTACTTCACTCTGTATAATAGGTTCTAGGTTCAGTCACCTCATTAGAACTGAATGCATAAAAATGTGCTCCTTTTTACACCTGAGTAATACTCCATTGTGTATATGTACCACAACTTCTTTATCCATTCATCTGTCAATGGACATCTAGCTTGCTTCCACGTTCTAGCTATTGTAAATAATGCTGCAATGAACAATGGGATACATGTGTCTCTTTCCATTTTGATTTCCTCAGGGTATATGCCTAGGAGTGGGATTGCTGGGTCATATGGTGGTTTTATTCCTAGTTTTTGAAGAAATCTCCATACCGTCTTCCATAGTGGCTGTATCGATTTACATTCCCACCAACAGTGCAAGAGCATTCCGTTTTTTCCACACCTTCTCCAGCATTTATTGTTTGTAGACTTTTTGATGATGGCCATTCTGACCAGTGTGAGGTGATATCTCGTTGTAGTTTTGATTTGCATTTCTCTAATAAAGAGCAGTGTTGAGCTTCTTTTCTTGTGTTTGTTAGCCATCTGTATGTCTTCTGTGGAGAAATGTCTGTTTAGGTCTTTTTCCCACTTTTTGATTGGGTTGTTTGTTTTTCTGGTATTGAGTTGTATGAGCTGCTTATGTATTTTGGAAATTAATCCTGTGTCAGTTGTTTCATTTGCTATTATTTTTTCCCTTCTGAGGGTTGTCTTCTCACTTTGTTCATAGTTTCCTTTGCTGTGCAAAACCTTTTAAGTTTAATCAGATCCCACTTGTTTACTTTTGTTTTTATTTCCATTACTGTAGGAGGTGGGTCATAGAGAGTCTTGCTTTGAGTGTTCTGCCTATGTTTTCCTCTAAGAGTTTTATATTTTCTGGTCTTACATCTAGGTCTTTAATCCATTTTGAGTTTATCTTTGTGTATGGTGTTAGGAAGTATTCTAATTTCATTCTTTTACATGTAGCTGTCCAATTTTCCAAGCACCATTTATTGAAGAGGCTGTCTTTGCCCCATTGTATATTCTTGCCTCCTTTGTCAGAAATAAGGTACCCATAGGTGCATGGGTTTATTTCTGGGCTTTCTATCTTGTTCCATTGGTTTATATATCTGTTTTTGTGCTGGTACCATACTGTCTTGATGACTGTGGCTTTGTAGTATAATCTGAAATCAGGAAGGTTGATTCCTCCAGCTCCATTCTTCTCAAGACTGCTTTGGCTATTCAGGGTCTTTTGTGTTTCCATACAAATTGTGAAATTTCTTGTACTAGTTCTGTGAAAAATGCCATTGGTAATTTGACAGGGATCACATTGAATCTGTAGATTGCATTTGGTAGTATAGTCATTTTTACAATATTGATTCTTCCTATCCAGGAACATGGACTATCTCTCCATCTGTTTATGTCATCTTTGATTTCTGTCATTAGTGTCTTATAATTTTCTATGTACAGTCCTTTTGTCTCCTTAGGTAAGTTTATTCCTAGATATTTCATTCTTTTTGTTGCAATGGTAAATAGGATTGATTCCTTAATTTCTCTTTCTGATTTTTCATTGTTAGTATATAGAAATGCTAGTGATTTCTGTGTATTGATTTTGTACCCTGCAACTTTGCTAAATTCACTGATTAGCTCTAGTAATTTTCTGATACTATCTTTAGGGTTTTCTATATACACTATCATGTCATCTGCAGACAGTGAGAGCTTTACTTCTTCTTTTCCTATCTGGATTCCTTCTTTTTCTTCTCTGATTGCGGTAGCTAGGACTTCCAGAACTATGTTGAATAATAGTGGCAAAACTGGACACCCTTGTCTTGACTCTGACCTTTGGGGGAATACTTTCAGTTTTTCACCATTGAGAATAATGTTTGCTGTAGGCTTATCACATATGGCCTTTACTATGTTGAGGTAGGTTCCTTCTAGTTCCTTCTATGCCCATTTTTTGAAGAGTTTTAATCATAAATGGGTGCTGAATTTTGCCAAAGGCTTTATCTGCATCTACTGAGATTATCATATGGTTTTTATCTTTCAATTTGTTAATACAGTGCATCACATTGATTGATTTGCATAAATTGAAGAATCCTTGCATCCCTGGAACAAACCCAACTTGACCATGGTGTATGAGCTTTTTAATGTGTTGCTGAATTCTGTTAGCTAAAATTTTGTTGAGAATTTTTGCACCTATGTTCATCAGTGATATTGGCCTGTAGCTTTCTTTTTTGTGTGTTCTTTGTCTGGTTTTAGTATCAGGGAGATGGTGGCCTCGTAGAATGAGTTTGGAAGTGTTTCTTCCTCTGCAGTTTTTTGAAAGAGTTTTAGAAGGATAGATATTAGCTCTTCTCTAAATGCTTGATAGAATTCTCCTGTGAAGCCATCTAGTCCTGGGCTTTTGTTTTTTGGGAGATTTTTGATCACAGCTTCAATTTCAGTGGCTGTAATTGGGTTGTTCATAATTTCTATTTTTTCCTGGTTCAGTCTTGAAGAACTTTTTCTAAGAATATGTCCATTTCTTCCAGGTTATCTATTTATTGCCATATAGTTGTTCATAATAGTCTCTTATAATCCTTTGTGTTTCTGCACTGTCTGTTGTAACCTCTCCTTTTTCATTTCTAATTTTGTTGATTTGATTTGTCTCTCTTTTTTTCTTGATGAATCTGGCTAAAGTTTGTCAATTTTGTTTATCTTCTCAAAGAACTAGCTTTTAGTTTTATTAATCTTTACTATTGTTTCTTTCATTTCTTTTTCATTTATTTCCGCTCAGATCTTTATAATTTCTTTCCTTCTACTAATTTTGGGAGGTTTTTGTTCTTCGTTTTCCTCTTGCTTTAGGTGTAAAGTTACGTTGTCTATTGGTGTTTTTCTTGTTTCTTGAGGTAGGATTCTACTGCTATTAACTTCCCTCTTAGAACTGATTTTGCTGCATCCCATAGGTTTTTAGTTATCATGTTTTCATTATCATTTGTTTCTAGAAATTTTTTGATTTCCCTTTTGATTTCTTCAGTAACCTGTTTGTTATTTTAAAATGTGTTGTTTAATCTCCATGTGTTTGTGTTTCTTGCAGTTTTCTTCTTTTTTTTTTCTTGTAATTGATATCTAGTCTCACAGCTTTGTGGTTGGAGAAGATGCTTGACATGATTTCAATTTCTTCAATCTACTGAGGTTTGGTTTGTGACTCAAGATGTGGTCTATCCTGGAGAATGTTCCATGTGCACTTGAGAAGAAGGTGTATTCTGCATTTGGATGGAATGTCCTGGAGATATCAATGAGATCCATCTCATCTAACATATCATTTAAGACTTGTGTTTCCTTATTAATTTTCTATTTTGATGATCTGTCCATTGGTGTGAATGGGGTGTTAAATTCTCCTACTATTATTGTGTTACTGTCAATTTTTCCTTTTATATCTGTTAGTGTTTGTTTTATGTATTGAGGTGCTCCTTTGTTGGGTGCACAGATATTTATAATGGTTATGTCTTTCTCTTGGGTTGATCCCTTGATCATTATGTAGTGTCTTTCCTTTTCTCTTGTAATCTTATTTTAAGGTCTATTTTGTCTTATATGAGGACTGCTACTCCAGCTTTCTTTTTCTTCCCATTTGCATTGAATATATTTTTCCATCCTCTCATTTTCAGTCTATATGTGTCTTGAGGTCTGAAGTGGGTTTCTTGTAGACAGCATATATATGGGTCTTGTTTTTGTATCCATTCAGCCAATCTGTGTCTTTTGGTTGTAGCATTTAATCCATTTCTGTTTAAAGTAATTATTGATATATGTTTCTATTGCCATTTTCTTAATAGTTTGTGGTTGATTTTGTAGATCTTTTTTCTTCTCTTGTATTTCTTGACTATATAACTCCCTTTAACATTTGTGGTAAAGCTGGTTTGGTGGTACTGAATTCTCTTAACTTTTGCTTGTCTGAAAAGCTTTTTATTTCTCCAGCAATTTTGAATGAGATCCTCGGGTACAGTAACCTTGGTTGTAGATTTTTCCCTTTCAGTACCTTAAATATATCCTGC
This sequence comes from Odocoileus virginianus, assembly GCF_023699985.2. NCBI lineage: Eukaryota > Metazoa > Chordata > Mammalia > Artiodactyla > Cervidae > Odocoileus > Odocoileus virginianus. Next base: position 12,438,594 of record NC_069675.1, read on the forward strand.
CGTTCCCTTCTGGCCTGCAGAGTTTCTGCTGAAAGATCAGCTGTTAAACGTTTGGGGTTTCCCTTGTGTGTTACCTGTTGCTTCTCCCTCACTGCTTTTAACATTCTTTCTTTGTGTTTAGTCGTTGTTCATTTGATTAGTATGTGCTTTGGCATGTTTCTCCTTGGGTTTATTCTGTATGGGACTCTTTGTACCTCTTCGACTTGATTGATTATTTCCTTTTCCATGTTGGGGAAATTTTCAACTATAATCTCTTCAAAATTTTTCTCATACCCTTTCTTTTTCTCTTCTTCCTCTGGGACCCCTATAATTCGAATCTTGGTGTGTTTAATATGGTCCCGGAAGTCTCTGAGACTATCCTCAGTTCTTTTCATCCTTTTTACTTTATTCAGCTCTTCAGAAGTTATTTCCACCATTTTATCTTCCAGTTCACTGATTCATTCTTTTGCTTCAGATATTCTGCTATTGATTCCTTCTAGAGTATTTTTAATTTCAGTAATTGTGTTGTTTGTCCCTGTATGTATGTTTATTCTTTAATTCTTCTAGGTCTTTGTTAACTGATTCTTGCATTTTCTCCATTTTGTTTTCAAGGTTTTTGATCATCTTTACTATCATTGTTCTGAATTCTTTTTCAGGTAGTTTGTCAATTTCTTCTTCATTTATTTGATCTTTTGTGTTTCTAGTTTGTTCCTTCATTTGTGTAGTGTTTCTCCGCCTTTTCTTTCTTTCTTTCTTTTTTAACTTACTGTGTTTGAGGTCTCCTTTTCCCAGGCTTCAAGGAAAGTTGAGCTCTTTTCTTGAAGACGGTTGAATTCTTTCTTCCTTTTGGTTTCTCCCTCCTAAGGCTGGTCCAGTGGTTTGTGTAAGTGTTGTGTAGGGTGAGATTTGTGCTGAGCTGTTGTTTGTTTGTTTTTCCTCTGATGGGCAGGGCTGAGTGAGGAAACAATCCTGTCTGCTGATGACTGGGTTTGTGTTTTTGTTTTGCTGTTGCTTAGATGAGGTGTCCTGCAGAGGGTGCTGCTGGTGGCTGGGTGAGCCTGGGTCTTGTATTCAGGAGTTTCGTGTGTGAGTTCTCACGATCTGATGCTCCTAAGGTCTTGGGCTCAATGCTCCCACTCCAGAGGCTCAGGGCTGGATCTCTGGTCAGGAACGAAGATTCCACAAGTGGTTTTCTTATGTCATTAAGTGAGATCAAAACAAACATCCAAAAATGAGAAACCAGAGATGAACTCCAAACAAATGGCAGTTATGAAATCTGGCAAATAATAATTAAAATAATGGAATATACACATATGCATGTATACCCATGACCAAAGTCAAAACAATCCAACAAAAATAAAATACAGTAGATTGACCTGGAGAACAAAGGAAACAAAAAATTATATTTACCAGTTAAAAACAAGACTAACTAAAGCACAAACTGGAGAATGAAACTAATGCAAGGTGCCAATTGGGGAATAAAGCAATGAAAATAAGACTAACAAATATTTTGAGAGGAAAGCAGAGAAAGAAAAGAAAGAAAGACTAGATATGCAAAGTTAAATAGAGGTAGATAAAGAAGATTTATATACATTAGATATTAACTGCAAGGGGAAAATAACAGTAGGAAAAGCAAACAAAGGAATAAATGTAAGAAAAAATAATAATAGGTTTTAAAAATTAAAATAAAAAAAAGAAAAAGGAAAACTACAAAAGCCCACTGTAGAGGCAGAGGTTTGTAACAACAATAAAAAGTCTGACTGAGGAAAAAAAAAAAGCTCAAAAGCTTAATTAGATTTCATTCAGTTCAGTTCAGTCATTCAGTAGTGTCCGACTCATTGCGACCCCATGGACAGCAGCATTCCAGGCTGCCCTGTCCATCACCAATTCTTGGAGTTTACCCAAATTCATGTCCACTGAGTTGGTGATGCTGTCCAACCATCTCATCCTCTATCGTCCTCTTCTCCTCCCACCTTCAATCTTTCCCAGCACCAGGGTCTTTTCAAATGAGTCAGTTCTTTGCTTCAGGTGGCCAAAGTATTGGACTTTCAGCTTCAACATCAGTCCTTCCAATGAACACTCAGGATTGATCTCCTTTAGGATGGACTGGTTGGATCTCCTTGCAGTCCAAGGGACTCTCAAGAGTCTTCTCCAACACCATAGTTCAAAAGCATCAATTCTTTGGTGCTCAGCTTTCTTTATAGTACAACTCTCACATCCATACATGATCACTGGAAAAACCATAGCCTTGACTAGATGGACCTTTATTGGCAAAGTAATGCCTCTGCTTTTTAATCTGCTGTCTAGGTTGGTCATAACTTTCCTTCCAAGGAGTAAACGTCTTCTATTTTCATGGCTGCAGTCACCATCTGCAGTGATTTTGGAGCCCAAAAAATAAAGTTAGACACTGTTTCCACTGCTTCCCCATCTATTTCCCATGAAATGATGGGACCGGATGCCGTGATCTTTGTTTTCTGAATGTTGAGTTTTAAGCCAACTTTTTCACTCTCCTCTTTCATTTTCATCAAGAGGCTCTTTAGTTCTTCACTTTTTGCTATAAGGGTGGTGTCATCTGCATATGTGAGGTTATTGATATTTCTCCTGGCAATATTGATTCCAGCTTGTGCTTCCTCCAGCCCAGTGTTCCTCATGATGTACTCTACATATAAGTTAAATAAGCAGGGTGACAACATACAGCCTTGACGTACTCCTTTTCCTATTTGGAACCAGTCTGTTGTTCCATGTCCAGTTCTAACTGTTGCTTTCTGACCTGCATACAGATTTCTCAAGAGGCTGGTCAGGTGGTCTGGTGTTCCCATCTCTTGAAGAATTTTCCACAGTTTGTTGTGATCCACACAGTCAAAGGCTTTGTCATAGTCAATAAAGCAAAAATAGATGTTTTTTCTGGAACTCTCTTGCTTTTTCAATGATCCAGCAAACATTGTCAATTTGATCTCTGCTTCCTCTGCCTTTTCTAAAACCAGCTTGGACATCTGGAAGTTCACGATTCACACATTGTTGAAGCCTGGCTTGGAGAATTTTGAGCATTACTCTACTAGCGTGTGAGATGAGTGTAATTGTGTGGTAGTTTGAGCATTCTTTGGCATTGCCTTTCTTTGGGACTGGAATGAAAACTGAAATTTTCCAGTCCTGTGGCCAGTGCTGAGTTTTCCAAATTTGCTGGCATATTGAGTGCAGCACTTTCACAGCATCTTTTAGGATTTGAAATGGCTCAACTGGTATTCCATCACCTGCACTGACTTTGTTCGTAGTAATGCTTCCTAAGGCCCACTTGACTTCACATTCCAGAATGTCTGGCTCTAGGTGAGTGATCAAACCATCACGATTATCTGGGTCATGAAAATCTTTTTTGTACAGTTCTTCTGTGTATTCTTGCCACCTCTTCTTAATATCTTCTGCTTCTGTTAGGTCCAAACCTAAAAAATGATACCAATGAACTTATTTACAAAACAAAAACAGACTCACAGACATAGAAAATAAACTCATGGTTACCGAAGTGGAAAAAGGATGGGTGATGGATAAATTGGAAGTTTAAGATTAGCAAATACACACTACTATACAAAAAATAGGGCTTCCCTCGTGGCTTAGATGGTAAAGTGTCTGCCCGCAATGCGGGAGACCCGGGTTCAATCCCTGGGTTAGAAAGATCCCCTGGAGAAGGAAATGGCAACCCACTCCAGTACTCTTGCCTGAAAAATTCCGTGGACTGAGGTGCCTAATAGGCTATAGTCCCATGGGGTCGCAAAAGAGTCGGACACGACTGAGCGACTTCACTTTCACTTTTCATGTATAAAATAAACAACAGGTCCTACTGTACAGCACAGGGAACTATATTCAATATCCTGTCATAGACCACATTGGAAAAGAAAAAAAAAGGAATCAGTATCTTCATAAAAGTCAATATTTTTAGCAGGAGATTCTGTTAATACTTCCTTGAAGATGCAGAGAAGAAGACATCTGAGAAGAGGGATAAAGAAGAGAGAAGAGGGAGAGAAAGAAAGGAGGGGCAAGGCCTTTGTGGGTACCAGACAATCTTATTTTTGTAGGTCCCACCCCAGAGTGTATAAAAGAATTAAAATGTACCCGCATCCCACATTAAATAGAATTATTTTGCTATAAAATACTTGGAAAGAATTTTTATAATTTTGCTTTTGAAATTATTTGGCTGAAGTTTACTCATTTAGTTTATGATCTGCTCCGACTTCCCAGTCCTCCTCACGCATACTCAGAAATCTGTACAAGGCGAGGGAATCGAAGGTACAAATTGTTTTCAAATGGAGGGAGATTTTCATGATACCTAATTGGACAATTAATGATGTTTGAATGTATTCATTAAAAATTTACTATTTCCAATTTTGCTCTTTTGTATTTTGGAGCAACTTAATTTTTCCCAGCTCACAACAGTTTGATGGGTAGAGTTTATGGGTCCCAAATACTTGACTTTGTAGGGTTTGCTTTGCCATGAAATGTTTACAGTCAAGCCATGCAGGGAAGCGGGGGTGGGGTGGGTGGCGGGGTTGGGGAGACTGAGCTTCCTAGAGGGAGGGGCTGGGGTAGGCTCTTCTGGCTGGTCCTTCCTCCAGCTGCCCTGCCTGCTAAGCCAGAGCTTTGCCACTGAACCAAGGGCTCAGGCTGGGGGAAAAGACCCCAGTCTGGAGTCTGAGAGAGGTGCCTCGGGAAACCCTGGGTCAGCCTGGGTCAACCTGTCACACCCAATTCCGGACCTGGGGTTATGAGACCCTCATCCCAGGCAGGGGGAACTTCTGAGGTCCCCTGGGGCCAGGCCGTGGGGCGCCTGTACTTTGTAACTTGGATTCCTGGTAACTAGCCCTGGGGGGACAGAGGAGGAGAACAGAAAGTCACTTGATGGCCTCCTGCTTTCAGTCACGACAGAGGTTTTATGATCTGAGAGGTGAACTGGGGAGCAGGCACAGACGATTTAATCTTCATCCTAACATACTGAACGAAAACACAGACAAAAGGGTTTGCGTTTTAAAAAAAATTTTTTTTAATAAAGAAGAAATAAAACTCCCAGCTCAATTCAGGTAATGGTGCTGGAGTTTTGCAGCCTTCCAGGTGGACGTGGGACTGTCCCTGGCTCCAGGAAGCTGCCTGGGGGGAAGCTTGCAGTTCAGCTGTGGTGACCTGGCCAGAGACAGACACTTAGGGGGACCTATCCCCAAGGTCCATAACTCAGGCTCAGAAGCCCTGCTGTGGGTCTGCAGGGTGCAGGCTGCTGTCCCCGACTTCCACTCACTGCAGGACAGCGTGTCTCCCTCCCTGGCAGAATGCAACTGAGGGAAATCACATTAGCAAATGAGGTGTTGTGATTGATGGGGTCTCTTCTGGATGTCAGGATGATGAATGGGCTGCAGGAGTGGGCCTGACCACAGGATGGGGGCCGTGCGGGGACCACACCCAGCAAGCCTGGTGCACTGGGACTCTGTGCTAACACAGGGGAGGGACACAGGGCATGTTGAATGAATGGTCCATTGATGAAAACTTCGATATGGTCAGCGCTGTGTGGGGGCAGCGAGTGGAGGGCTGGATGTTGTCAACTGTTTTCTGAGGCGCTAGCATCCGATGGATGAGTGACTGCCTGACTCAGATTGCTCTGAAGGGCTCTTCCACAGGCATCCTTCCCCGACTGCCTCCCACACTAGCCAGGGGTTTGGTCAAGGTGATGCTACATGCTGTCATAAATTAACCCCTAAATTTCAGTGGCCTCAGGGTGCTTTGTGGCTGAAAGCACCCTTTCAGGGTAGTTTGTGGCTCACTTACGTGACAGTTCAACATGGATGTTCTTGGCAGGCCTGTGCCTTTCCTCCAGGTGGTGACTCAGGGACACGGCTTTTTTCATCTGTGGCCTCATCATCCCTCAGGGCCTTGAGGCCTCTCCATATGTACAGCAAATGAGCAGAATGTGGATAACGCACACATGCCTTTCGAAACCACTTAACTGGGAAGTGATCACTTCTCTACTGTTGGTGAGAATTAGTCACAGAGCAGATAGTACATCTGGATGAAAGGAGGGCTGGGGCCCATCCTCACTGGGCAGTTGATAGCCAGAAAAAAAAAAAATACCTCTGTTCTACAGAGAGGGACAGTGGAGAATAAACCATCTCACTATTCACTCCCCAGAGGCCTTCATCCTTGCCATCCTCCTCCTCGCTACCCAAATAGCTAACACACACACACACACACTCATGTACACACACACGCACACACACACACATGTTACATTCTGGCCTGCCCTCCGTGCTTTGCATATTTTAAATCATGTAACTCTCACAATGACCCTAATGAGCAATTACTACTCTGTTTCACCTGGTCTAAGATGCACAGTTTCTTTTCACACACTAGCTTCTCTGAAATCAGAACACAGTCAAAGGCATCTTTTGATCACTGTCAGTTAGGCAGCAGTCATGGTGGCTGTGTGTGGAAAAACTTCCCCTGACACTGACACTTTCTAAAAAGATCCAGAGAGTTCCAGTATCTACAGATATGGAAACTGGTGCCCAGAGAGGTTTAGTAACTTGCCCAAAGTCACACAGTCGATGAGTGGCTTCCAATGAATTGGAAGACTTACTCTGGGGAACCAGCCACGTTAAACAACTGTCCTCTCCCAGACCTCTCCTTAGAAGAAGCATTTTTCCACATCCAAGATCAGGTTCCCCGAAACTTAGAGAAGCCCAAACCTTGCCAGAGTGATGGGACTACAAGGACGTCTGCTGAAGCCAGGATGCTTGCAACATTCTTGCCTGGCTAATAATTTAATCTCTTGAAAAGAAACAAGCAGAACTGACAGGATACACCAAATTCTAATCAGCTAAGAGGGATGCAGTGGTGAAACAAAAGTGATAGAAGCCTGGGAAGAAAAGGACTTTATCATCCTAGCATTGACAATGTCACAGGAAGGGAGTGGTGAGCAAAACCTCATAACCTACCAGTTATGTAGGGTGGGCCTTGAGAAAGTAGATAGTTTCCAAATAGAGAAAATATAGTGGCCCTGAAAAGATGACTCAAAAGATCAATGTGGCCCCTTGAAAAACTCAAAATAGAAAAGAAAGGCAAAGATTGTGACTGACAGCAACAAACAAGGAAAAAGATGGTGGGGGAAGGGGCAGTGCAGCATATTGACAGAACAAAACCAGACAACACACCCCCCACTCAGATCAGACAGTAGAGTGTATGTCAGGAACACCCCAGCCAGAAAGCGTCAGAGCTGAAAAGGACCTTTGATAGAGTGGCTGAACGTTTGCCTTCTAAAATCATTCTGGTCTTCCTTGAACAGTCAACATCCCTGGGAACAGTCTGAACATGGGGGTAGCAACCTGATGCCCAGAGAGGTGAGAGGTACATGGGCCCAGGTGAAATGACTTTCAGTTCTGGGAAAAATTGCTGCTGGAATCCTGTGATAAGAGGAGAGCTGAAGATGAGAGATGGATGAAGATTCTCCTGATCTTCCAGATGGAACTTGGAAGGTGGAGACAATGAAGCAAGTCCCACAGTAGACAAGAGCAGGTTGTGATTATAAATGGTTGATGCAGACAATGAAGCAAGTCCCACAGTAGACAGGAGCAGGTTGTGATTATAAATGGTGGATGCAGATAATGAAGCAAGTCCCACAGTAGACAGGAGCAGGTTGTGATTATAAATGGTGGATGCAGCTGGGCAGACCCGCCCCGTGCAGCCCCCTGGGCTCTCTTGAGTCTCACCTAGCTCTGCCCCCAGCCCAGCCGCAGGGTTGGTGCTGCCCTGCCTGCCACACTCACATGGGCACCACCTGGTGTCCTAACCCTAACCTCCCACACCCCACAGAGTGCTCTGGGGCACACTTGCTGCAGCAGGAGCACCCCCAGGCCCCTTCTGGGTGCCCCCCAATGTGGAACTAGGAGTGCAGGCGTGTGAACTCCCAGGGTGAAGCTGGAGCTGATGGGTGTTCCTGCTTCCCCTGACAGGCAAGCAGCCCTGAAGTACGTTTTGTACAGCTCCTGGGGCAGCCCTGTGGAGCCCAGAGACAGGCAGTGGGAGAGGCCAGCTCTCTTTTGCCCACTTCATTCCCTGTCCCACCCTCCCGCTCTCTGGGCACAGTCCTCAATAAGATGCCTTCAGCTAACCTTTGTCTCAGAAACTGCTTTCTGCAGAGTGATGTAAAGTTTAGAAAGCAGAGAGCCTAAGGCTTTCCTGGTGGTTCAGTTGGTAAAGAATACGTAAGCAATTCAGGAGACCTGAATTTGATCCCTGAGTCAGGAAGATCCCCTGCAGAAGGAAATAGCAACCCACTCCAGTGTTCTTGTCTGGGAAATCCCATGGACAGAGGAGCAGGGCGGGCTACAGTCCATGGGGTTGCAAAGAATTGGACATGACTTGGTAACTAAACAAAGAAACAAGTCACCCATTCCTATCTCCCTGACTCAACTTCTACAATATTGAGAAATTCCTCATGTACACACATTGTTTTACGTATTTACTCTCATGACGCCATGGACTGTAGCCCACCAGGCTCCTCTGTCCATGGACTTCTCCAGGCAAGAATACTGGAGTGGGTTGCCATTTCCTTCTAGAGGAGATCTTTCTGACCCAGGGATTGAACCCAGGTCTCCCACATTGCAAGCAGACTCTTTACCAACTGAGCCACCAGGGAAGATGCTTACTTTCATGAGTTTCACATAATTTTGTAGATTTCTTTTCTGAGTTCATATTATATCTATATTTTCCCCCTGTGTTACCACAAATGTTTAAAAAAAATATTATTCCTTTAATGCTGCCAGTGCTTTTCCATGGAGAGGATGTATCACAATCGACTTTGCCATTTCCCTGAGTCTTGGGCTCTTAGGACACAGCTGTTAGCATTGTGGTGGGGTTATCAGGTCTAAGAATTTGAACGACTTCATGGTTCTTAATAAGTAGCAATAAAATAAATGACTTTGACAGCCTATAAAGAGAAAGTGAAGATGCCTAGGAACCAGCATCACTTTGCAGAGAGCAAAGGAAACCTGGAAGTCTCCATTCTCTCATCTCTCATAGGTACCAGAGGCAAGGGGATTCTGTATATGTCATTGTTTCAGCTTGCACACACTCTGGTCATACTTTGAGGACAAAATGGATGAGAACACAGATAGGATCAGAGATGGCTAAATTAGCATTCATCAGTTCTACTGATTTAAAAGTTGATGTCCATAAGCCAGGAGATCTTTGGTGGCCTGACTTGTTCAGCATTTTTGTTATTGAACAACAATGGATGATGGGTGGATGGATCCATGGATGGATGGATGGATGAAGAAGCAGATTGCTCTTGTGTCCCAATTAGAGAGATGAACAATATGCTGAGTTAAAAGACAAGACTGGAATAGATCTTGAGAAGTTAGAAGAATGGACTATCGTTCAGCAGGATGAAATGTTACATAAGGCATTTAGTTAAAGAAATCAACTGCATATGGACAGGATGGGGAAGCCCTGCCTTACTTAATAGCTGTTCATGTGAAACAGACCCAGAGACTACAGTTGACCTCAAGCTCAATATGAATCATCTGTGCTGTGTGCCTGCCAAGGAGACTAATAGAATGTTGGGCCATGTTAAGAGAAGTCTAATATTAAGACCAGGGGAGGAGGCTCCCAGGCTCTGATCAGACCACAATGGGAACATCGAGTCAAGTTCTCTAAGTCAGTTTTTCAGTGAAACACGGACAAACTCATTTCTTCATAAAACATTTATTGAATGCCCACTACATGCCCAACATTGTGCTAGTTGCAGAGGATACACAGATAAATGAGACAAGTTCCTGGCACGCATGGGAGTCAAGTCGCAGCCTAGGGATATCAATAGTGTTCAGATTTCACATAACATTTAATAATTTAGAAAGCAAAACTTAGAAAGCTAAAATATATTCTGTCAGCTGTGCTTAGGGACTTTAAATGTTCTCAGGAAACACATGAACATCACACACACGCTCAAACACACACACTGTGTGTCTTCATTGGTACTGTGGTGGTCTTTATTTGAGGTGGAAATTTAATACAGATTTCCTCTCCTCCACCTGCCCTTGAAATTAAAAGATGCTTGCTCCTTGGAAGAAAGACTATGACAAACCTAAACAGCAATATTATAAGGCAGAGATATCACCTTGCTGACAAAAGTTGATATAGTCAAAGCTATGGTTTTTCCAGCAGTCGTGTATGGATGTGAGAGTTGGACCATAAAGGAAGCTGAGTGACAAAGAATTAATGTTTTTGAACTGTGGTGTTGGAAAAGACTCTTGAGAGTCCCTTGGACAGCTAGAGATCCAACCAGTCCATCCTAAAGGAAATGAGTCCTGAATATTCATTCCAAGGACTGATGCTGAAGCTGAAATTCCAATACTTTGGCCACCTGATGCAAAGAAGTGACTGGTTGGAAAAGACCCTGATGTTGGGAAAGATTGAAGGTGGGAGGAGAAGGGGATGACAGAGGATGAGATGGTTGGATGGCATGACCAACTCAATGGACATGAGTTTGAGTAAACTCCACAAGTTGATGATGGACAGGGAGGCCTGGTGTGCTGCAGTCCATGGGGTCACAAAGAGTCAGACACAACTGAGCAACTGAACTGAACTGGTCACCACATCACAGGAGTGACTGGGGAGCTGACCACTGCTTTCACCGCTTAGGGACACAGGCTGGTAAAGCAACTAGAATGTGGAGAACATGGGTCACTGTGACAAGAGAAACAAAGAGTACAGAAAATTACACCGCAGCACTTAAAGCTTCCACTAGGAGATGACACATAAGCCACAGAGTCTCGTGATCACTTAACTCTGGGGGCAGAGAATGCTCATCCTACCATGTGACGGGGCGAGAAGTGGAGCCGTTTGGTGAAACCCAAATGACCAGCACACTAGTCATCAGCTTCCAGAATACTGCAGGGCAGCTGTGGAGTGGCCGGGGCACTTCCTCGGTCCCAATCACTCAGCAGCCTCCAGCTTCCTAGCCACCCTGGTCTTGGCAGACTACGAGCCCCCTGGCCACATCCAGGAAGGATTTCTCAGAAAGTCAGCCTTTATCCTGCTCCCCTGATTACCTGTGTTCCATCCCTTCCGCTTAATGTCGCTTTGGTATCATCTATTTCCTACTGATCCCTGATGGACACGAGCTGCCTGTGTGCTCTGCCCTGGCCTCCAAGACTGCCACCCTCAGCACCACCCTCCTTTAACCCTGAGCACAGTCCTTCGAGGTTGCTGGGGAGGCCTCCTCAGCTCCTTGTTTACTGAGAGAAAAAGCAAGACCCACGGAATTTTAATAACTCATCCAGGGTCGTAGAATCAGACAGTGGCAGAGCTGGGTCACAAACCCAGCTTCTTGCAGTTTTGCTCGCTCCGCTGAACCACGTTTAAACCACATTGTGTAGAGAAGCACAGCACGAAGAGAGGATCCTAGAGGACTGGACACAAGGTCTCACAAGGAAGACTCAAGACAGTTTAGGGAGTGTGGGAGCCAAAAGAGTTGACTTAAAATACCATTAATGCACTTATGTGAAGTCTAGAAAAATGGTGCAGATGAACCCATTTCCAAGGCAGGAACAGAGACCCAGATGTAGAGAACAAAAGTGTGGGCACAGCGGGGGAAGAGGAGGGAGCAACAGACTGGGAGATTGGGATTGACATACATACACTACCATGTGTAAAATAGACAGCTCGTGGGACTGCATTTTCCAAAAAATGGTCACAGCAATATTTCTGGTCCCACATGCTCCTCCATGAAAACAGAGAGACACTCAGCAGACTGAAATAAGAGTCAAGGAGAACCAGCAGGCCATGGTCACCATGATCCTGGCAGGGGCAACCTACCAAAGAGACTTTGGAAAGGAAGTCGAGGTGGTTACTAGAGCTTCTGGCAAAAGAAAGCATCATTTGCTGAGATGAGAAACTTTAGAGGAAGAGTGATTTGGGAAGGAGTTGATGAGTTTATTAATGGATTTATTGACTTTGAGGTGTTACAATGATTTCAGCTACAAGGAACAGAATACCTAGCCAGAAGTGATTTAGAATAAAGATGTGTGTTTACTCATGTAGCAATAAGCCCAGAGATCCCAGGATTAGTTCATTTGTCCAATCAAATAATTAACGATGCAATAGAGTTTGCACATCAGAGTTGTTCCCTCATGGTCACAAAGGCTGCTGAAAGTCTAGACACTACCTCTGGATGCAAACTTCTGGCCAGAGAAGAGCAGAGTTTCCATTCATGAGCCTGTTTTAGTAGAGAGAAGAATTTTTCCTATGTCCTTTGATCAGGATGAAGTCATATGTCCATATCTTAGCTGCAAGGGAGGCTGGAGAGCAACCAGGTGACTTTTACAGCCCCTCTGTGGGAGGTGGACTTCGAGTCTGATCTAGTGAAATTCAGGAAGCAGAAAAATGGAAGCTCTGAGTCTGGAGGTTCTTGGGAGAACAGTTCAACCCAGACACATGAGGAGACCTGGAGCCCAGATGCAAAGAGCTGTGCTTCCCCAGGGAGTTGGGGCACCAGAGAAATAGCTACAGTACTTGGTCAAGGGAGAAAGCTGAGACTGAACCAGGGAGACAGGTGTGAGAGAGAGTTCCCCTCTTGCTAAGGACAAGCTGACTTGAGGCAGGGGGCGGATTTCTCATTCCCCTGAGGCCTCTCTGTGGATAGCCAATGCCCATGGTGGGGAAACCTGCTGGCCAGGCCGTGGCAGGGAAGGGATTAGAGGACATGGAGAAGGAAAGAACTTTCACCTCATGCTGTGGAAGCGATCCCAGTGGGTGGTTACCTGGAGAAGCAGCCTCTGAGGAAGTAGGACTTTGAAATGGACTTGTGCAAGATGGGTTCATATCATGCGTTCTTCTAGGCTCACCTGAGGCTGAGCCCTAACCTCAAACCAGCTGAAGGAGCCCAGTCTGGTTGGAGCCTATTGCAGAACCCAGGGACCATGTAGAACATTCATGCTGAGAGCACTGCCCGGGGGCTCGGGAACTGGGTAGGATCCAGCACTGATGACTGAAGCCCAGCTTGGATCATGGTGTCTGTGCGGAGGCAGTGGTGCTCACCAGCATTCCACTCGCCCCACAACTGTCCTCACCCCCTTAAAGGGAAGAAGGACCCTGGGTCTAGTTCTAACAATGAACTATCTCACCCCCCACCTTGTGAAGCTGATGATGAGATGACAGAGCCCCAGCTCAAAGCAGCCTGCAACAAGAGTGGATGACAGCTACTCTGAAGAGTCCAGCTGCAGTTTGAGTGACAGAATAATAAAACTGCTTATAGCAAAAATTTTGAGCTGTTTGTCACTGCAGCATAACATCACATATTTTTACCAGTACACAGTATGTGCTTGATACACATCCATTTAAATTATAGCTACTGACTGGTTATTTGACCCTGGGCCAGTCCTTTTCTCTCTAGGCCTCAGTGTCTCCATCTAAAAACTGGGAGTGTTTACACTTGCTTTATTTATAGGATTGTTGCAAGGACTGAATGTGGCAGTACTTGGCTTGGTATGAGACACAGACAAATCTTGTTCATGTCACTTCCATTTCATGAATAAGACATAAAGAGGTAGGCAGTAAAGAGCCTGACCTGGAGGGTGTCCAGTTTCATGCATGGCACAAAGTGAGCTGGGTTCTGTGATATCCTTGAGGGTGGGAAATGACATTCCCTAAGGACTGGCTGAATGTATGGCTGTAGTGTCCCAGTTTTTTGGCTGGTGGGCCTTAAAAGTGGAGAGGAGATAAGGTCTGCCCTTCCCGATTTGTCAGGGCTTCCCAAGCCTGCCTCATCTCAAAAATGGGTGTAACTCAAGGAGCCTTCCTAAGTGGCGCCCACTTTGCTCCTTTGCCCTGCCATCCTCCAAGTTTGCTCCAGGAGGGAAGTCAGTGGTTCATGACTGTCCCAGCTGCTCATGTCATTCTGGACATCCATCTCAAGAGGTGGGGGAGAGTTTCAGGAGAACTCTGCCAGCTCTGGGTCCTCTTCCTTGCTTGGGCTCCAGAAATCTTGGTTCTGAGGTTGCTGCTTTCTCCATGTGTCTGGCTGTGGGCATGGAGACTTAGGAGCAGCAAATGATAGCTTGATCAGTCCCCGGAGGGGAGACAGGGGCTGAGGAGGTGGGCTGTGAGCTGGGTGGGGGGAAGCGGTCCCAAGACTGGGCTGAGGAGGGAGAGGCTGTCGCAGAGGACCAAGGTCAAGCCCATAGCCCACCTCCAGGTGCCCAGTGGCATCTGAGTGATTCTGGAAACAAGACTCTGGGGCTCAAGTTCTTCACTGTGTAGCCCTGGACAAATCACTTATGACTCCTGTGTTTCCATCTCTGGAAAATGAAGCACATGCCTGTCTCACAGGCCACACGGTAACGGACTGTGCGGTGCTGTGCTTTCAGCAGTAGGTAAAGCCTGCTGTCTGGGGGGGGCAGCCCACTGCTTCCAGGCAGCCGGAGCAGGGGATGAGGACTGGGGAGCGGCTGACGATGACCCTGCTGAGGACGGAGGGGCTGGATTCCAAGGCGGCAGGGAAGCAGAGGGCAGGAGACGGGCCTGCTGGCTGCGTTGGCACCAGGCATCCGTTCCTCACGTCTCACTTGGCCTTGGAGAGCAGCGGAGCTGGCCTCCCTCCCCAGCTGTTCCTCGTGCTCCAGATAAATTGTTTCCGCCTGAGCTGCCTTCTCCTCCCCCAGCCCTCTTCCTGTTGCAACACCTCGCCGGCTGGGCAATAAACACCGGCCCTATCTCTCTCCACCAGTCCCTGGCTTCCTGCCGGCACAGGCTAACCCTCCTCCAGCCCAGCCCGGCCAGATGTGCCCGTGGCTTTCCCAGCTGTTCCCTTGACCCCTGGGTCAAAGCTGTCTATGTCTAGGGATTGCCCTTGGCCCTCCCCACCCTCTCTTTCTCCTCCCCCATCCTATGAGGACGGGAACTGAGAGGGTCCCAGGCTGCCTTTTCACTGCTGTTTTCTCTCACCTCCAGCTCCTTAGCACCCTCTATAGACTCCAGCACTGATGCCCACCATGTCTTCATCGTGCCCCCAGCACCTGCTTCGCAGATTCTCCAGGTTGGTTTCCCCCCAACCCCCCTAAAGGTACCCAGGCCCTCTAAGTGTTCCAGAATCCTCCTGACTGGGATAAGACAAGTCCACCCAGATGAGGTGCTCCAGACCCATCTCCTCCTCGCTCCCAAGAGACACGTTCCTTCCAGGGTCTCCATGTGGCCTCATCTTCCCAAGGGAGGGTTATCTCCATTTGTCCTACCCTGGCCCTGGCCCTGAACCCCATCCACAGCTATTCTTCCAGGGCGAAGGGGGCTTCTCTTCTTTCCTGGTCTCCAAAGATGCTGGGGGGGCAGTCCTACTGTTGGCTAGGAAAGGAACAGGGCCCTTTACGGGCCTGAACAGGATTCTGGAGATTGTGGCCCAATCTTCCAGGCCTCCGTGTCCTGACCTGATCACCAGGACACAGCTCCATGGCTGCCCCACTTCCCTGACAGACGGCAAAGATGCCCATATCTGTCTGTTCAGATGACCCAACAGGACATTGGTGGATAGTCCCAGACCTCTCTCTGTCACACACACGCGCGCGCACACACACACCTCAGAAAGCCAGGAGGTAAGGTAGGGGAGCACACTCCTAACCAACTCCTCTAGTAGCACATGTTTGATGTAACTGTGGTTAAGAGCATGATGAAAAGACCACCTAGAGAAACTGTGAGAAGATGCTTCTGCTGGAATGCAGGGGAAGCTTGAGTGCCGGCTAAGGAGGAGACTTCCTCCCAGAAGTCAGGGCCACCTGTGCTCCTGCCCCTGAGGGTGGAAGCGTGCTGAGTTTCTCTCCACCCAGTCTCTCTGGAGCTCATTCTTGCCTAGCCGCAGGTCCTCTGTCACCTCCCCATCCCTTCTCTACAGCTCTGGAGATCTTTCCACACCCCATGGCTTCCTCATTCCCCACAAGTCCTGGTACCTGGACTGATGGCACAGGCTAGGTAAGTTGATTTGAGAAAAGGATGACTAGAGAAAGGGTCGTAGAAATCATTCTCACCATCTCTTTTTTTGTTCAGGGATGTAATTGAGGCCCAGAGGTAGTAGCTGGCAGTTACAGTATGAGGATCTACTGAATATTTGCTGTGGGCTGAGCATTTTACATCTATTTAATCCATGGAGTCACAAAGAGTCTGACACTATTGAATGGCTGAACTGAATCCACACAACAATCCCCTGAGAAATGTACTGTCATTCTTCCCATTCTACAAACCTGAAAACAGAGTCTGGGTAAGGTTAAATGCCTTGCCCCAGGATACCCAACTACTAAGTGTTATAACAGAGATTCTGCCCCAAGCTAGTTCAATGCCTTAAACCCAAGCTGTGCTGCCTCTAGTGTAGAAAAGGGCTTTGGGAAGCAATTGGTCCAAAGTTACACAACAAATTTGGGGAGCAGCTGGGCCCCCCACCCAGGATGGGCCATAACTTGCCACCCATCCTTAGGAGTCAGGGCCTTAGTGGGCAATTGCTGATGATGAGGACAGTGGCCTGAAGGATTCCTGCTGGCCCTCTCAGATCCCAGCTCAGCTGAGCTCTGGGGGAATGTCAGAGCTGGGAGCTGTGGGAGCTGAACTCCTCACAGATACCTGGTCAGGGTCACAGGTGAGCTGGAGGCAGAACCTAACACCCTAACCAGCTCCTCCCAACTCTGGTTCCAACCCTGCCAGAGTGGGCCAGGCCTTCCCCGGGTGACATCAGCTCCAAGAGTATTTTGGCAGTCAAGTCTCAATGGCAAGTCCCAACAAGTTCTCTTGGAGGGGTTAAGATTAGCACAGCAACCTCAGCTATGACTCATGGAGGTGACTGGGGTCAGGTCAGCCTGGCTCCCATTACCATTCTCCTCTGATTCACCAGTGGAAAAAAATGGTCCAAGATGTTTTCCTGGCTACCAGCTTCTTCTCTCTGCTTCCTAACCAACTGGGCAATGCAGAGCAGGGGCGGAGCCCTCCATTTCTCAGGCTTAGAGCCTGGGCTACCAACAGTGACTGGGGATTCCCTTCTTTGGGGTCCACTCTGATGTACCCCAAACCTTCTCTCATTTTATTAATATCCATCCTCCCCATCTAAATGGCTTAAACCCAGCTTTCTGTTTCATAGGGAAACCCAGTTCAGGTGGTGGCCGGGTGCAGCCAGCTCTGCCCATGCCTTGCTATGGCTGCTCAGATTTCACTGAACATTTGGAGTTATGATGGCCTCAATGCAAGAATAAGAGATGCACCATTTGTATGTTTCATGTCACTTTCACAGTCTTAAATCCACTAAGGGCTCAGTGTCCCATGAACTGTCTATGTGTGTGGAGAGAGAGCTTGGGAAGTACAGGTCTGGATATTTCATAGGGATCCAGGGCCCTGCCTTCAGAAATCTCAGACCAGGGCTGGCAGAACTCAACTTCCCCATCTGTAAGATGGGCATTTGTACTTGACAGCCTGTTAGTGTCTCAGCCTCAGGCTGGCTTTCCCAGTTCAGCTACTCAAGTGCACTTGCCCTTTCAGACATAGCCTTAGCTTATCTGAGAGTCCCTTGGACTGCAAGGAGATCAAATCAGTCAATCCTAAAGAAAATTAGTCCTGAATATTCAATGGAAGAGCTGAGGCCGAAACTGAAGCTCCAATACTTTGGCCACCTGATGTGAAGAATGGACTCATTGGAAAAGACCCTGATCCTGGGAAAGACTGAATAGCAGGAGGAGAAGGAGACAACAGAAGATGAGATGGTTGGATGGTATTAGTGACTCAATGGACGTGAGTTTGAGGAAATTCTGGGAGTTGGTAATGGCTAGGGAAGCCTGGCGTGCTGCAGTCCATGGGGTCACAATGAGTCAGACACGACTGAGCGACTGAACTGAACTGAAGCTTCCTTCCCAGTCTGCATCCTGGAGGCAGTTGTAGAGGGGAGCAAAGGCCATCCAGCATCCCTGGTCCGCACTGTAGAGAGGGCAGGAAAGAAGAAGTAGGGGGAAGGGAGAGGTTGATTTCTTGTGAAACCATGTGATTTCTGCCAACAGCCATCAGAGATGGTCCCTGGCCCCAACCCAGCTGCCCTCAGGCTTTGGTTCTGGTTGGCACTGTCCCCAAAGACTTCAGAGTCCCTGGCATAGGGATGTGGTGGTAGCCACAACACTCCTTCTTCCTTCTCTCCTCTTCTTCCCTGAGAATGCACAGAGACATGGGCCCTGAGGAGCTGTGAACCATGAATGGAATAGTCTGCAGGGCCTGGGGCTTGGAACACATGAGTTTATGGGCACCCCTGGAACCACCATGGAAACGGACTGACCCAGTTTCTCCCCAGGACTGGGTGAAGTCAACAAGGGCCACTGGGGAGCAGGCCTTTGGAAAGCTCTCCTCCAGGGAGGCAGGGAGCAAGGGGGCACTGGGGGTAGGCCTGGGCAGGGAGGATGGGTACTGCTTCCACCCCTTGACTCACGCTGGGCAAAGCTGGCAGAGGCCAGGGAGGGCCGAGAGCCTTCTCTGCAGCCGCAGCATCCCTGGGACAGCCTGCCCTCCCTGGAGCCCAAAGGCTAATTGGACAAAGCAACCAGTCCAGGAGAAAGCAGCAGGGCAGGATGGCTTTCAAATGCTCCAGTCCTTAGTGGATACAGCTGGTGGCAGTTCCACGAATCCACAAAGGGTGTGAACAGATACTCCAGTCAGTCAGGGCTCATCACACGGAGAGTGGCTGGTAGCCATTGCTTGGGCTTGAGCTGGGAGGTGACAAGAAGCCACGGGGTGGGAGTGGGGTGGGCCAAAGAGGGCTTTAGGTAGTGTCAGGGACAAGAGGGAGAGCTATGTAGAAGGAAGGGTGATCAGGAACCATGGATCCAGAGGGAAGAGCGAGCGGCTACGGATGTCAAGACAAATCTACTCCTCTGGGCTCTCCTCACCCATAGACAGGTGGTCTCTGCAGCCCCCAGTCACAGGATGCTGGGGAAAATCGGTCCTCAGGATGGGTGGCAGGGTCCGGCTCTGGTGGGTGGCTGCACCCTACAAAAACGAGGCTGAGCCAGGGTGCAAGGCAGGCTGTGTGCTGGGGAAGCGAGGCCACACACGGGGTGGGCTTGAGCCAGGGCAAGAGGTTACCTTGCTGGCTCACCCCAGGCCTCAGAGCAGGTCTGGCTGTGCTGCCCAAGGCCACCCCTTGTGTGGGGAGCACAGCTGGGCTGCCTGGAAGAGTCCAGCATAGTCTGCATTCTTCTCACTTCATTCCTGTTGCCCCCAGGGACCGGCAGGGCCAGCCCAGGTCATTCCAGCTGACAGCTCTCAGAGAAGGATGCCCCCCACCTCACCCCTATACAGCCCTATCTTATTCACACCACTGTTCCAGATCTGAACATGGCAGGATGCAGGCGAAGGATTTGAGGGGGGCCTCATAGCACTACCCAGGAGGAAATCCACTGCTCAGAACCGTCCCCAGAGTCACAGACCCTCTCTCCTCCAGTGAGGAGGGATAGCAGGTAAGGACTGGGATTATGTGTGGTGGGAAGGTTGTCTCTACAAAAGCATACATCCTTATCCCTGCTTTTGATAAGCTGGTCCCAGGATGGGCACATGAGTGCTGGACCCAAGAAGCTCACTTGAAGTGGCAGAGGTCTCTCTGACATCTGAAGGAAACCTCTGGGGCACCATTGTCACGTCCCAGTCTCAATCTCCATACACACTTCATGGTAGGAGCTCCCTATGGCTTTGCAGACATGACCAACTCATCCATCCATCTGTCCATCCATCCATCCATCCATCCTTCCATCTATTAACAAACTCATCTGACATCCTGCTCCTCCCTTTTCCTACCCCAACTCCCTTCACCCTGAACTTCCTTAGTGCTTTTTGTTCTGTGAAGCTTCCAGACCTTGACACAAGCTGTGTCCTACATTTGAAACGCTGCCCCCACAACCAAGCCTTCTTGGCCCCAGAAGCCCCTGCTTGCCCATCCAGTCTCAGCTCAGACATGACCTTTTCCAGGAAGCCTTCCTGGGCCATGTGTTGCTCCTCTGGGCTCCCACAGTCCCCTGGACTTCTCGTATTGTAGCATTTCTCATGCTGAGTTGTCATTGCCAAGATGAACAAATGGACTCTTCATTGTGTGCCTGTTGCATGGTGAGCCCTCTGCAGAATGCTGGGGACAGGAGTGATGAAGCACCATCCCCTGCCCATCCCCACAGTTTATCACTACAGAAAGTGGTGACCTTGTTCATGCCTGAGACTGTCTGCAACTTTCGAGTCAACTTTGTCACCATCACCAAGCTGTTTTTCAAACAGCTTTATTGAGGCATTCATTTTTATTGTTGTTTTCACCAAGTCTTGTCCAGTTCTTTGGGTCTCCGTGGACTGTAGTCCTCCAGGCTCCTCTGTCCATGAGATTTAACAGGCAAGAGTACTGAGTTGCCATTTCCTTCTCCAGGGGGTCTCCCTGACCTAGGGATTGAACCCACATCTCTTTCATTGGCAGGCAGATTCTTTACCGCTGAGCCACCAGGGAAGTCTTTATTGAGGTATAACTAATGTATAGTAAACGGACCTATTCAAGGTGCACAGTTGGACCATTTCTGATATCTGTATACCATCACCACAGTCAAAATAATGAACACCTCTGTCCTCTTCAAAAGATAATGCACACCTTCATCCTCTTGAAAAGTTTCCTCCACCCTTTGTCCTCCTTCCTTCCACCCTTCCCAATACCTTCCCTGTCCCCAGACAACCTCTGCTCTGCCTTCTGTCACTATAGATTAGTTTGCATTTTCTAGAGTTTTATATAAATGGAATCCTACAGCATGCACCCTTTTGTGGCCTGGCTTTTTTCACTCAGCATAATTATCTTGAGATTTGTCCAAGCTGTGGAATGAATCAGTCATTTGTTCCTTTTTATTGCTGACTAGTGTTCCACTGGATTGATTTACCAGGAGCTGTTTATCCATGCACCTGTCGATGAGTATTTGGACTGTTTCCATCTTGAGGCTACTCCAGATAAAGCTGCCCAACACCACCTGTGTGTGTCTCTGCAGAAGCCCTCAGAGATGGGCCTCCTGGCAGAGGCGGTGGGTTTTGCCCTAAAGTCTTGTGTTCCTGCCCTGGAGCAGCTTCTCCGGCCAGACTTCAGGTGACAGTGGGGCCACTGAGAGAGCAGCTGATGTGGAGGACTTTGAAAAACCCTGTCAGTATCTGAGCTGCTTTAAACCTGCAGCCTAATCCCCTCCCTCTGGACCTTGGACCTCGCATTTCTCTGTGCCCAAACCTTCCGCTCTGACCCTCCCTGCCTTGTCCCTGCAGTTGGGGTCACCAGATGGACAAGCCGATCTTCAGATCCGCTCTCTCCCCAGCTCACTCTGCCACAGGCCACCCCCTGTTCAACTCAGGGCCTCCCCATCCTCAAAGTGAGATGTCTACTCCCAAGGCCTTTCTCACTCTGTCCTCCTTTTGTCTTTTGATCAGCTTAAGTCCCTCCCTTAACCTGAACTGCCAACCTTAGCTCTGTTCACAAGGCCTGTGACCTGAAGTGACCCCCTTGGAGAGCCTCAGAGGGAGAGACTAGGATTGTCAGCATCTCAGAGACTGCCTCAGTCTCCCCATCTGCCTGCAGTCAGAACAGTGTTGAGCCCCGAGTCAGGGCTAAGCTTTCAGTTACTGCAGGGATGGGGCTTCAATGTTAGAACAAGGGACACAGAGTTGCCAGGCTTGAGGAAATGAGAAGAGGCAGAAACAAGCTACTGCTGTCTCTTCCTTTGGAGTGAGTCCCCAGGAGCCAGGAAGGGGCAGACTGGGGCTAGAACTCAAGAGCCCTCCCTTCCCATTGGGTGCTCGTCCCACCCTTGCATCAAAACATCACATCTTAATAAATGCTCCCCACAGTTAACATGGGGCACCCGTGCCTGAAGGTCAGAAAAGGCAATCAGTTGGGGAGTGGGGAAAGCCATCTGTGAGGACACCACAGAAAAACTGTCAGGACCAGTAAAATATGAGAACCGGATGTGTCTAATCTCAAATACAGAGAACACGCCCTAGGCGCCAAGTTGAGGAGAAGTGCCCTGCAGTCCCTGGGGCCTGGAGGGCTTCATGGACCAGCCCAGGTGGGAGCTGGCCTGGAAGAGCAGGCAAGTGGTAGGAGCGCAAAGCACAGCTCCCTCAAAGGGCTGGTGGACTGAGCCCGGACCACCCTGTCCAGCTACCTCAGCATCACTGCCGCCTTAGCCTCCTCTTCCTTCAGCTTTCACCCTCTGGGGGCTCCTTGCATCCTTCCCCCAACCTCCAGCCCCCGCCCCCCAGTCTCCTCTCTGGGAAATCCAGGGGGTCGGCATGCAGTCACGTCTGGGCACCCACAGTTTGCCTTTCCTCTTTGAGGCTGGCGTCGGGTCTTTATTGGGAAATGACCATCCTGGGCCTGGCTGCAGTCCTGCCCCCCGCCTCTTGTCCTCTCATACCAGGCAGTCACCTGAGGCTCCAAGGCGTTTTGGGTGGGGCAGGTGAGAATGTGATGATATGGAGATATTATTGCCTTCGGCTATAAATACCCCAGCCACAGAGGTGGGGGATGCTGAATATAGTATCTGGTAACCGGTCTTGACGTGTGTGTGTATCACCATCACCTTAGGAGCTTCTTAAAAATACGTATGCCCAGGCCCCACCCTGGAAACTGAGTCAGAACACCCAGGACATGCTGTGAAGAGGTATGTTTATATTTTTAACATTCACCAGCTGATTCTGATGTCTTTCACACGGCTCCACCTTCCCCTGAGTGGAAAACAAAAGAGGTTGAAGGACAAGAGAACTTTGCCACCTGGCCTCAGTCCTTCCCCATCCAGTCGGCTCTGGGCAGCCCCAGGCACTTCGGCCTCCTCTGGACCTTCCGGAGGCATGGAGGCCTCCTCGCCTTCCTCATCTTTGGCTTCAGGGTCTTCACCCTGCAAAGTCGCCATCAAAGCGGCCCTTCTCCCCTCTCGGGTCCATAGTCTTGGTCCTGTGGGCTTTTCTTCTGCTCATTCTCAGCTCATGTCTTGTAAAACCCACAGCCTTGGGCTCTGTAACTGGTGTTCCTGTTTCAGGTTGAATTTGAACCACTTCCATTCAAAAGTGCTTTTTTTGCCCTTTACAAAAGAAAACAAAAAACAAGTTATGTTTTAGTTCCTCTCCCAGCTATTCTAGATCACCCTTCTCCTTCCCCAGCTCTTTACTCTCCTTGCTCCAGGATCCTTCCCTCTGGGGAGAGTGGTGGTGGTTTGAAGCCTCTGCCCCCTCCACTACCCGGGCTCCTCATCACATGGTCACCTCCACTGCAATAACCACCACCAAGGCCATATCCCTTTTTCCATGACTCCCACTATCCCCTCAATTACCAACATCACAAGAACTATTATGTCTGCCCTCACCTTTATAACCTCTACCTGGGCATGACTGACATCCTGTCCTGACCTTCACTCGAGCCTGACTTGGCTTTGTGGTTGATGCCTCCATCTCGCTATGATTGCTCTTGTCCAGGAACTTGCAGGGGCTGTCCAGTCTGCTGGGGGTGATGACATCCCCACGGACCCCAGACTACTGGACAGACCTACTCTCAAGGGCTGCACAGTGGAGAAGATCCTTCATTGATTACCCAGGTAGATGGAGACTTGAAGGAGATATCATCTTAAGGAACCTCTAGACTGTTGGAAGAAGTATCTCCATACCGAGGTGGAGGCATTTCCTCAGGAATCTCCCTCCCCACGTCGACAGGAAGGCCTTCCCAGAGAGCCATCTTCTGACAGGTGGACTCTCTTTAGGTAGGCCTGTGACTAAGGGATAAAGGCCATAACCTCAGGGAGGTCAGAGGCTGCTAACAGGTGCAGAAGGAATGGAACTGCTAAGGAATGGATGTGCTTTACCAAGGCTCTCATTTGACAAAACAGAGCTAAGATGTGTCCTGAAAACTGCAGTGAAAAGTGCCACGGAACAGGGGAATGGCCCTTGGCCTGCTGCAGCTGCCACATCGGGGTGGCCACCTGGTAAGGAGGTGGCCTGGAGAAGGTGGCTCTGGGCCGAGTGGCCACCTCGCAGCTCCCGCCCTAGGGCTCTGGCTCCCTCAATCTCAACCCTGCCCATCGCCAGCCTGGGAGTGTCTGGAGGGTACATGCTGGACTCACATTGTTTCCATGGCCACTCCCTGTTTCCAGGTTGTGTCAACCCTGCCTGACGCCAGCCCCTGCCCTGGCAACCCGGAGTGCAGACTCGGAGACCAGTAGTGCTTGGAGCTAGGAATGTGTGGAGAAGTGCCCTTGGCCAAAGCCAGTAGAGAGTCTGCTTTTCCCAAAGGTGAGAGAAGATGACCTGGGAGTCCAGGCATCTGTTGACGAGCTGGACCCTGACCAGGAGACACCATCATTTGGGGACTTTTCCTACCGTTACATTCAATTGTGTCCAGCCCCTCTCTCGTCCCTCAGGGTTTCAAGTTTCTTCTTCAAAATCTCACTAGAAATCTATTCTCTCTAGGAAATCATCCCTGGTTTTTTCTCTTAGAGAACAGAGTTCAAAGTGTCATGGGGTCACTTATTTGTCTTATAGTCACTCTATTCCCAGTTACAGAATAACTCCAACTCCCACCTCAATCAGAGCCTGGCCTCACACTGATCCTAACACTGACTGTGGACTGAATCGAACTGTAGCCAAGGGTAGATTCTAATCCTGGACTGTAACCCAGCACCCAACTCTACCTGCGGTTTAAAAAAAAAAAAATTATTTTTAATTGGAGGAAAATTGCTTTACAGTATTGTGTTGGTTTCTGTCAAACATCAACATGAGTCAGCCACAGGCACATATGTATCTCCTCCCTCTGGAACCTCCCTCCCACCTCCCAACCGCATTCTACCCCTCTAGGTTGTCACAGAGCACTGGGTTTGAGCTCCCCAAACTATCTGCTGGCTTTTAGAGAAAGTCATTGGTTGCTAAGGAAAACCAACTAAGAAGCTATGGAGGCCAGACTCAGCCTCTCTGAGGTGGTTATCGTTTTCACATACAGCAACTGCTTCCATAAAGATGTGCGTGTGTGTGTCCTTTATTCTGTTTAGGATTCCTTTCATCACAGTTCTATCCCAACTTCTCCAGGGGACTGAGGAAATTAGGAAATGGATCTCAGATCACCAGGAGAGGAATTCTATGCTGGAGTTCAAGGGAGGCCCGCGGCCACCCAGTGGGGCCCGGATGTCACTGCACCAGCTGCATCTCCAGCGCTCAGAGATGAGCTGGCAGTTTTGAGTGGTGATGTGAGTAGGAGGCAGCCACTAGGACATGTCCTTTGCAGCTTCTGCCTGTCACCTCAGGCAGTGACCAGCATGAATGAAACCCTCCTCAATTCATCTCTTCCCCTGCGCCCACCAGTCCAGAGCCTCACTCACAGCCACACCATCCTTGCGTGGCTCTCCTCTGTCCCTCTCTCTCCACATCATTTCATTCTCTCTCCATTTCTCTCCCTCTCATTCTCCTCCTCTCACTTTCTTACTTCCAATCTCTCTACTTTTTCACATCATCTCTCTTTTTTCTCATCCAGTTTCTCCGTGTCCCTCTTTTGGTCCCTTCCTCTTCCTTTTCTCAACAAAA
Organism: Odocoileus virginianus; assembly: GCF_023699985.2. NCBI lineage: Eukaryota > Metazoa > Chordata > Mammalia > Artiodactyla > Cervidae > Odocoileus > Odocoileus virginianus. The sequence continues at coordinate 12,464,169 of NC_069675.1, forward strand.
TATTAAACATCCCATATTTCCTAGCAAAGTTTAGTTTCACCTGATGTTAACAGGCTCCGCAAACTCCTGCAAGCATAAGTCTGGCCTCTGTAACCAGAAATATGAGCTGAACTTTCTCTTGTGTTTTCTACAGCAGAGTTTGGCTCACTGCAAAATCCAAAAATACCAGATGGAGAGAAGCCTTGAAGATTCAACCTTCTTGTTTAACAATGGAGTAAATTTGAGATCCCATAAAAAGAAGGATATTTCCTTGGACGGTCTTGCCTATTAATGGTGAAGTTAGAAGCCTGACCACAACCCTATCCTCATTAAGACTGTGCCTTTTCCTCTCTAAGGAAAAGTCTCTGGTCCATCCATACATTTTGGTTTTAACTGAACTTGATTTAATTTTTTTAAGTCAATTTTTTTAGGTCAGTAATATAAGGCCATAACATCTGATAATCTTGAGACACAAAAAGACATGTCTAGAACTATCGGGGCAGTTTCCCAGTGTGGGAAAGGGAGGATGAGACCATGGGAGCTGAATCAGAAGGAAATAGCAAGATGATGAGACTTGGTCCAAATTCACGGAGATCTGAACTTGATGACAGTTAACTGGATGGATGAGTGGATGGACCAACCAACGGAGATCTGAATAAGACGATAATATGAGTACTGATGTCTCATCTCTGTTCACCACCTGCTCACTTTACCCAAGATTGTCATTGACATGATCAAAATATTAGAAATATGGAAATAGGAAATGTGCAGGATCACTGATAATATGGAAAAGCACCCCTTACATCCGGAAAGTTAAGGGTGGGGATTGTGTGAATGCAGATTGAATCACAGCAGCAAAACCAGCCTTCAGTGGCCCCATCTAAGAAGCAGCACACTTACTTATACGGAAGTGAGGAGAAGAGAGCCTGCAGATACTACCACCACATGCTGACTTGAGGGATGAGGTTTATAAGAGAAGAAGGTCTGGGAGCAGAGGAGGCAAACATCATGTGTCTTCCCTCCATATTTCAGAGCAGCAGCCTGCGTAAGAAGCACTGGGGGACTCCTGGTTTTGAGTGGCAGCATCCTCTCACAGAAAGCCTGCAGGGGAGTTCACCTCTGGTAAAGTGGGCAATGACCCACGGAAGGAGGGTGCATCCAGCAGTGGTTTACACCTGGTGGGAAGACCAGATCTAACAGGAAAACAGAAGTAGAAAATAGCTTCCCCAGAGCCTGAGCTAGGGTCCAAGACACACAATTCCTGATAGGACCACTCACAGCTCTGCCTGTCTGCCACTCGGAATTGATTATGTAAATTATTGCCAGCCACCTCTCCAGCTTAAGATCTGTCAGAATCATTTATACAGCAACCCAAAGAAGTGATAAGAACTGAGAACAACCCACTCATTGGTTGTAGTAACTGGCAAAACACCAGATTTTATTTTTCTTTGTCCTCAGAAGGAAGCTAAAGAAGGCACCACAGGCCAGAGAGTTTCTGCAAAATAAAGCACCACAATCAAGATACAGATGATACATATGCTTGGGTCAAATATTTCTTAAGGAACTGAAAGAACTGTTATGGAATAGCTACTTTGTGTTCTCAAAAATTTTTTTAAAGGTAAACTCTATGAAAGAAGAGGTAACAGATGAGATCATAAAATATTACTCTGAAATGAAAAGCGTAAGACTAAGGGTTTAAAGAGAAGTGGAGTCTGGTGATGGGGAAAGAGAGTAAGGAAACTAGAAATGCCATAAAGAATTGAAATCACTAGAAATGGAAAGGAGTATTTGACACAGAATAAAATAGAATTAATAATGTGAAGGATATTTGAGAAATGTTCTATGAATGCCAAGGAGAAGAATATGAAGATAGAATGATCAAAAGAGAACATGGATTTTTGTGGCTAGGAAGACTCGATATTGTTAAGAGGTCAGTTCTTTCCAACGTGATCTATATCCCAGTCAAAGTCCAAGCAAGTTGCTTTGTTGATATTGAAAAACTGATTGTAAAAAGTTGATGTGAAAAGGCAAAAAGATCCAGAAGAGCCAACACAATATTGAAGAAGAACAAAGCTTTTGGATTGACAGTACCGGATGACAAGACTTATTATAGACTTCCCTGGTGGCTCAGTGGTAAAGAACCCATCTGCCAATGCAATAGACAAGAGTTTGATCCCTGGTCCAGGAAGATCCCGTATGCCGTGGAGCAACTGTGCTCATGCGCCACAACAATTGAGTTTGTGCTTTAGAGCCCAGGAATTTCAACTACCGAAGCCTGTGTGCCCCAGAGCCCATGTCTGCAACGAGAAAAGTCAGCACAGTGAGAAGCCCGTGCACTTCAACTAGAGAAAATCCACTGCAGTGAAGACCTAGGACAGCAAAAGTTTTTTAAAAACAAATAAATAGGGCTGTTTAAAGAAAAAAGAGTCTTGCTATAAAGCTACAGTAATCAAGTCAGTGTGGTACTGATGGAAGAGTAGACAACTCACTGGAACAGATTAGAGAACCAAGAAATGGACCTCCATCAATATACTTACCTGATATATTATAAAGGAACAAAGACAATACAATGGAACAAAGACAGTCTTTTCAACAAATAGTGCTGAATAACTGGATATTTACAAGCTAAAAATGAATCAGACACAGATCTTCAGATTTCACAAATATGAGCTCAAAATTGATCATAGACCTAATGTAAAACTGCAAAACTATAAAACCTCTAGAAGATAATAGAAGAGAAAAACCAGATGACTAGAATTTGACAATGAGGTTTTTTTTTGCTACAACACTAAAGTCACAATCCATGAAGAAAGAAATTGATAAGCTCAACTTCTTTGAAACCAAAAACTTCTGCTTGGGAAAGATACTGTTAAGAAAATGAAAAGACAAACCACAAGCTGGGAGAAAATGTTTTCAAAAGACACTTATGATAAAGAACTGTTATTCAAAACACGCAAGGAATTTTTAAAACTCAAAACTAAGAAAATTAACAAAAGACTTGAACAGACACCTTACCACTGCAGATATCAAATAAGTATATTAGATAATGCTCCACATCATATGTCAGCAGTTCAGCTCAGTTGCTCAGTCATATCTGACTCTTTGAAACCCTATGAACCACAGCACGTCAGGCCTCCCTGTCCATCACCAACTCCTGGAGTCCACCCAAACCCCTGTCCATTGAGTCGGTGATGCCATCCAACCACCACATCCTCTGTCATCCCCTTCTCCTCCTGCCCACAATCTTTCCCAGCATCAGGGTCTTTTCAAATGAGTCAGCTCTTCGCATCAGGTGGCCAAAGTATTGGAGATTCAGCTTCAACATCAATCCTCCCAATGGACACCCAGGACTGATCTCCTTTAGGATGGACTTGTTGGCTTTCCTTGCAGTCCAAGGGACTCTCAAGAGTCTTCTCCAACACCACAGTTCAAAAGCATCAATTCTTTGGTGCTCAGCTTTCTTTATAGTCTAACTCTCACATCCATACATGACCACTGGAAAAACCATAGCCTTGACTAGATGGGCCTTTTTTGGCAAAGTAATGTCTCTGCTTTTTAATATGCTGTCTAGGTTGGTCATCAGTTTCCTTCCAAGGAGTAAGCGTCTTTTAATTTCATGGCTGCAATCACCATCTGCAGTGATTTTGGAGCCCCCAAAATAAAGTCATCCACTGTTTCCACTGTCTCCCCATCTATTTGCCATGAAGTGGTGGGACCAGATGCCATGATCTTAGTTTTCTGAATGTTGAGTTTTAAACCAACTTTTTCACTCTCCTCTTTCACTTTCTTCAAGAGGCTCTTTAGTTCTTCACTTTTTGCTATAAGGGTGGTGTCATCTGCATATCTGAGGTTATTGATATTTCTCCTGGCAATCTTGATTCCAACTTGTGCTTCCTCCAGCCCAGCGTTTCTCATGATGTACGCTGCATGTAAGTTAAATAAGCAGGGTGACAATATACAGTCTTGACGTACTCCTTTTCCTATTTGGAACCAGTCTGTTGTTCCATGTCCAGTTCTAACTGTTGCTTCCTGACCTGCATAAAGGTTTCTCAAGAGGCAGATCAAGTGATCTGGTATTCCCATATCTTTCAGAATTTTCAACAGTTTACTGTGATCTACACAGTCAAAGGCTTTGGCATAGTCAATAAAGCAGAAATAGATGTTTCTCTGGAACTCTGTTGCTTTTTTGATGATCCAGCGGATGTTGGCAATACGTCATCAGGGAAGCTCAAATTAAAAGAATGAAGCATCACTACATACCTAATAGAATGGCCAAAATTCAAAACACTTGCAGCACCAGCGAGCTGGTAAGAATGTGAAGTGACAGGAACTCTCATTTTTGGTGAGAATGAAAAGTGGAACAGCCATTTTGGAAGACAGCTTAACAGTTTCTTACAAAACTAAAAGTGCTCCCACTATATAACCAGCAATTTTGCTCTGTGGTGTTTACCCAAATAAGTTGAAAAATTACGTCCGCACAAAAACTTGCAGAGGAATGCTTACAGCAGCTTTATTCATAATTGCTACAACTTGGAAGCAACCAAGATGTCCTTCAGTAGGTAAATGGATGAAACTGTGGTATATCCAGGCTATGGAATAGTATACAGTGCTTAAAAAAATAAGCTATCAAGCCATGAAAAGACATGGGTAAAACTTAAATGTTTATTACTAAGTGAAAGAAGTCAATCTGAAAAGATAATAGAATGTATGATTCCAACCATATGACGTATGGAGAGAGTAGAAAGACTAGTGGCTGCTGGGGTTATCCTGGAGGGAGGGCTGATTAGGAGCACAGAGGATTTTTAGGGCAGTGAAACTATTCTGTGATACTGTATAGTAGGATGAAACTAAAATGGTGGATAGATGTCATCATACATTTTTCAAAACTCATAGAAAGTGCAATACCCAGAATGCACCCTAACGTGAACTATGGACTTTGAGTGATATTGAAGTGTCAAAGAAAGTTCATTTATTGTCACAAAAGTACCACTTAGGTATGGGTAATGATACTGCAGGACGCTGGAGGAGGGGGTTCTCTGTACTTTCTGATCACTTTTCCTCTGAAACTGAAACTGCTATGAAAAATAAAGTCTTTTTTAAAAGGAGAGAAAAAAAAAGAGAACAGGGCATTGTGGAAGGAAAGAACAGAATCCAATGTGCATGAAATTAATTGATAATCCTGAAATCAATTTCATCAGAACCAAATAAGTCCACTACAACAACAACAGAAACAAGACTTTCCTGGGTTAAAGAAAGATCTGAAAAGGACACATTGGATATACTCCCAATGAAATTTCTAAAATTGAAAGATGAAGAACATCATGATGAAAAAGAAAATAGGTTACTTACAAAAGAGGAAAAATCATACTTCTTTTCTGTTTAATGCAAAAAAATAAGGGAGCGAGGTCTTATGAACTTTCAAGAGAAAAAGTCTGTGATTGGAAACACAAACCAGCCAAGTTGTCATTTATGTGTAGAGGCCATTGTCAGATATGAAAGCATTCAGAGTATTGCATCCATGTACCCTATCTAGAACAATGTAAATATATATACATATATTATATTTATATATATATTTATTTCAAGTATATATAAAATATAATTCACCTGAACGTATAATCCAACCAATAATGAACTCAAGAAAGGACAGTGAGCACTATTGAATACAGACTTAGATCTAAATAATCACAGTTAATATGGTTTGGAGAAAAATGACTGTCCCTCTCTAAAACTGGAGTGAACTTCTGGGACCTAGGTGGCCATTTCTATGTACAGATTCTATTCTAGATTCATTAATTCTTTGACCAGAAAGAACTCCCTAAGCCATTAATATGCTACCTTGATACAAGTAGTGTTTATATAGGTATATCCAAAAGTAAAAATTAAGATTAAAATTTAGTACTTAAGATTTAATCACATATAAATTATACCTCCATTAAAAATACATAAAGTGAAAAGACAAAAAAGCCCATTGATATTGAAAGCACTGGAATTCCCACCACCAGGAAGAAATGCCATTAAAGGGGTGTCTTCGGGGGTGTTGTCCACGTGACATCTTAGTGCAAGGTAGAAAGGGACATCTCAAGAGCCTTTACTTCCATCTCTTAAAAACTCTAGCAATAAATATACTGTCTTTGACGACTAAGATTAAATAATATCCCCTTGACTCCGTTGCACTTGTGTAGTGCACAACCTGCCCAGTGTTATGATTTAGACTTTGCTGTCCTGCCTTCTTCCACCCTTCTTCCATAGCCTCTGCCTCTGCCCAGAGTGAGAGCCAACTGCTACTGGGATATTTTCTTGCCTGGTTTGCAGAGTTCATTGACCCTGGCCCATTCTTTATTACCAAGCCTAGTTTCTAGAGAAATATGGTGGATTTCTCTGCAAGGGAAAAGGGAATACCTTCCCTCGGCAAGGCAAGGAAATTTTGCCATAGGATTTGCCATAAGCTGGGCAAAAGACTCCTGTTTACAATCGCCAGAAATGAGTGGATAACTTCCACTTCTTACCACTGCTCAGAAATCCCTTGCCTTTTCCTACATCGATCCCCACAGATACTAGGGCCTGCCGGTGAGTAAGGGATGAATCTGTCGTTAGCCGCCCCTCTCCTGTTTGTGACCTGGTACCCTAACATAGGAGGAAAACCAGTGGACTCAGTCTCCGCAGGACCCCTGGACTCGTTAGGCAGCCTGCTGACCAGAATGGTCACTCCCACACCCCACAGCTCCCCAAGGCTGCCCTAGGCCCACCTGCCCCACCATACTGTTCTGTCTGTCTTCTAAAGGCAGCCAATGATACCACCATCTCTTTCTCTTTCTGAATTAATTGACAAGAATTTAGGGCATCTTTGTTCTCACAAGCTGTAGAATTTGGTAGCACTTACTTGCCGTGACAGCTAAAGCCCCATAGTTCTCATCATAGAATTTATTCATATATTTATCTCAAGAGTAAATGAGATTAACAAACTTTAACAGCTTTCTATTGTAAAGAGGTCAGTGGCTCTAGAATCCATGTGCACTTTTCCCTAAAGGTGAATTTTACAAAGAGAAATTACTCTGTCTCAAACTGTGTCAGTTTGTTAGATGTTGCTGCTACAGAACATAGGGAGACTTGTTCATTGCCCTCAAATGACATAATAGAGTTGCAGCTGATGCTCACCATGGCCAGTAATTTCAGCCCCTAGAGAAGCTGTAAAAAGAGTCAGAGCACTTCCCCACTTTGAAGCAAATGGCAAGTGTGTGTAAAATCGTCTGCGTCCATCTGGTCCCATAAAAGTTCAGGGTTGAAGAGATCTCCTTAGACCTTCCTTGGAAGAGGGAAGGGAGGAAGGTCAGGAGGGGGGCTAGCACGCGATAGGTGTCTGTGGTAACAACTAGGTTAAGTAAGTAAGGGACACCGGGGTAACTGAAGACAGAGGTGTGCTTTGTAGCCACAGCCTAGGAAGGGGGGTTGCTACTGACATCTAGTGACATCTAGACATGCTGACATGCTACTGACATCTGTATATTTCAGGCTATATGCAACATTCTTGTAGCAAAAGCAATAGAATATGAAGAATAAAGTAAAAGGAACAGCTCTAATATGTGATCAGCTGTGTTCTTCCTTATTACACTGCCCTTAGGATTCAAAACCGTTGACAAATCTCCCAAGAGTGCCCCAGATATGGGCTGTCTTACCCAGATAGCATCCCTTTTCTTTTCTTTTCTTCCTGTAAAAACTTGAAGCCAACTAGGGGTAGGGGGAAGCAAGGAAATATAGTGCATATAGCAAATGAAAGCTAAAACAACATGGAACAGAGCCCTAAGAGGAATTATAAACAACATGAATGAAGTATGACTATCTATGATAACAAAAATGTGACAATAAATTCAATTTTATGCCAGTCACAAAAGACACACCTATACTAAAGTGATACAGAAGATTTGGAAGTAATTGAGTGAGTTGGGACTTCCCTGGTGGCCCAGTGGTTAATGTTCCACACTCCCAAAGCAGGGGGTCCAGGTTCAATCCTTGGTCAGAGAAACTAAACCTCAGGTGTCTCAACTAAAGATCCCACACGCCATAACAGAGATATCACATGTGGCAATGAATATCTCGTGCGCTGCAACTAAGATCTGATGCAACCAAATAAATAAACAGACTTTTTAAAAACCAGCATTAATAGAATGAATAAAAGGATGCCAAACAATTGAGGAAACAGCAAAAATGCAAAAGCCACAGGAGTATGAAGCCAAGCAATTTGATTGGACAAAGCTTCACTTGATAAATGCTAAAGGTTACATCTGCTTCACTATTCATAAAACTTTATGCACAATTAACACACTATTGAACTTGATAGAGCAATATCTGCTAAACAAACAAGGAAAGATTGATAGGAATGGGGCCAAAGGGGAGATTTAATATGTACATGTCATCATCAAACTAATAAAATAATTACAAAAGCAAGAGTATCTGAATGACCCAGCTAATAAAGTCAGATTAATATGCTTATAAGCATCACATCCTACAGACAGAATACACTTCCCATTAAAACATTCATAATACATTAAAAAATGATCATATTTGTTGGCCACAAAGAATGCTTCCAAATAAAATCCTCAAAGTAGAAACTGTACAGACCACATTCTCTAACAACATTGCAATAAAATTGGATATTAATAACAAAAAGTGCAACTACCTAGGAATTTGCATGTAGTCTCCTAAATAACTCTTGGGATAAAGAGGAAATAAATTCTGCAATGACAGATTTTAAATAAGTAATGACAATGAAAAAATCAATATATCCAACTTGATATATGCCACATGGTCACTATCATACAAAAAAAGTCATGGCAGAAGGAAAGAAATAAAATCCATCAAAGTGTTAAAAATATTTGCCTTTGTGCAAAATTGAAGTACTAGTAGGAGCTGGAAAACACATGCTGTTCCCTGGTTTTTATTCCCAGCACCTATGAGATTAGAATTAATACCCACTTTCACAGATGAGAAAAGCAAGGTTCACGATGTGTGATGCTTTGGAAAGCATCGCATATTTGATGAAGGATTAAGAGTAGATCTGACACTACACACCCAGGTACTCTTCCTTCTACCACACTTTCCTGCCCTGGGGTCTAGTTTTCTCCAGAGTAAATCTAAGAGGCCACAGATGATTTCTGAGAGAACTTTCCAGCTCGGCCCTGGGCTCTAAGAAACAAAAGAGGAAGGAGCATAGCCCTGTTTTATTTCCACTGTGGCTGAGAAGTGTGAACTGTGGTGTTGGAGAAGACTCTTGAGAGTCCCTTGGACTGCAAGGAGATCCAACCAGTCCATCCTAAAGGAGATCAGTCCTGGGTGTTCTTTGGAAGGACTGATGCTGAAGCTGAAACTCCAGTACTTTGGCCACCTCATGCGAAAAGTTGACTCATTGGAAAAGACTCTGATGCTGGGAGGGATTGGGGACAGGGGGAGAAGGGGACAACTGAGGATGAGATGGCTGGAGGGCATCACCGACTTGATGGACATGAGTTTGAGTGAACTCCGGGAGTTGGTAATGGACAGGGAGGCCTGGTGTGCTGCGATTCATGGGGTCACAAAGAGTCGGACACGACTGAGTGACTGATGGCTGAGAAGATAATGTTTGCAACCTAGGGGAACTCACCTGGAGGGGGACATGAGTCATACAGGAGGAAATACAAAAGCCTCTATCTAATCTTATCAGAGAAACATTAGTTAGGCATCCCTGTATGTGTTGGTGTTGGGCATGTGATAGGTGGGCATCAGGGACATGAAGAACAAATGGCCATCTGCCCTCTGAGAGCTCTTAGAGAGGAGCTGGCAACTCTTCCAAGTCACACGAGAGCCGTGTGGACCCTCAGAGGGTTGGAGAAAATAGGACCAGAGCCGGCCTTGGCATGTGGATGGGAGCAAAGCGGGGATGGAGCTCCAGCTGGACTGGTAATGTGGTCAAAGTCTTGGGAAGTGAAATGAACACAGCCCTGTCTATTCACAGCTCTGTGTAGAGTTAAGGTTGATTGTTAGTGATGGACAGGGAAGCCTGGCATGCTGCAGTCCATGCAGTCACAAAGAGTCGGACACGACTGAGCAACTGAACCGAACTGAACTGTGCTTTCACTTCACTGGAAAGGCAGACATTCAGATTCTCTTGTTCTGGGTGAGGCCGTGCTCTCACCATCACAGGGATCTTGGCTTACCTCCTGTCCACCTTCTTGAAGACATCTGCAAAGAACATGATGTATCTAACTTCCCCGCACTCTCCTCTTCTCTCAAACATCTCCGCGTTTCACATCCCATTATACTTCAGATAGTGCTCATGTTTGAGGCACATTTTTTAAAAATGAAAGCTTTGGTAACCTATTTGATGGGATTAAGGGATTTGAAACATCCTGCGATCGTTTCGGGGGCTGAGAGGAGCTGCGTGGGTGCCTGCAGCCCAGAGCCCAGTCCTTAGGGTCACTGTATGGCCTGGGCCTCACAATTCCCAGGTGGGACCTCCCCTGCCCTTAGATCTTCTTGACTGTTTTTGAGGGACCCAGAAAAGGTCTGATGCCTTCTCCCTCAGATGGTGATGCCCCAGGGCAGGGACCGTGATGCCACCACCTGGGACCCCCAGGGAAGCCTGTGGTCTGTGCTCTCTCGCACTCTTCGGTCCACTTCACCCCCCCAGCCCCATTCCCTGACGTTATGGAGAAAAGGACTTAGTACTGCAGCTCCCCTACCAGGAAGGCAAGAACATTAGCTTGATGGAATGTTAGTGAGCCTCTCGCCCAGCATTTCCCAACCACCAGTCCACGACAGGCACAGGGCCAGGGAAGATTTTCCTCCTCCACATTTCTTTCATCCTAAACCTTATAAACAGAAGCACATCTGAGTGGCTCCAGCCTCTGCAGATATAGCAGGGAGTCTGGCGAGGACTCCCAGGGACTGGGGCACTTGGGTGCCTTTGTTGCCTTAATCTCAAGCCCAAAGACTGTCTCTTCCTCCAGCATGTCAAGGAGCCTGTTGAGGCCACCATCCATCCCCCAACTGCCTATAGTCCCCACCACAAGTCAAGGTTCATCTTACCTGTTGAGTTTACAGAAGCTGTTCTGTCCTGTTCCGCTAGCACCACATCTTATTGTTTTAATCTATTTTTTAATTGGAGGAAAATTCCTTTACAATTTGGTTATAAAATTCCTTTACAATGTGTGTTAGTTTCTGCTGTACAACATCACAAATCAGCCATAATTATACATATATCACCTCTCTCTTTAGCCTCCCTCCTCTCCCCCCATCCCACCCCCTGGTCATCACAGAGCACCAGGCTGGGCCGCTTATGTTATACCACAACTTCTCACCAGCTATCTATTTTATACGTGGTAGTATATATATTTCAATGCTACTTTCTCCATTCATCTTACTCTTTCCTTCCCCTACTGTGTCCACAAGTCCATTCTCTACATCTGTGTCTCTATTCCTTCCATGCAAATAAGTTCATCAGTACCTTTTCTCTAGATTCCACATATATGCATTAATATATATTTGTTTTTCTTATTCTGACTTACTTCACTCTGTGTAATAGACTCCAGGTTCATCCACCTTCCTAGAACTGACTCAAATTCATTACTTTTTATGGTCAAGTAATATTCCATTGTGTATATGTACCACATCTTTATTCATTCACCTGTCCAAGGACATCTAGATTGCTTCCATGTCCTACCTAGTGTAAATAGTGCTGTTTATGAACACTAGAATACATGTGGCACCGCCTCTTGTGGAAATCTTCTCTTAACCAGCATCCCTTCTCTGAGGCTCAGTCAGATGACCCTGCTCTGTGACCTCTAGGGTACTACCCACCCCTCTCTCTGCACACATATGCAAACACAAATAAACATCTGCAACTGTGTAGATCTAGTTTCTCTGTCTTCTTCAGCAGATGTGAGCTCCTTAAGGGAAGCAACCTGGGATCCTCTACCACTGAGTTCTCAGGACCCAGCATGGCGCCCAGCATCTGGTGGGTGCCTAGTAAAAAGTTCACTCAGCAAATGAATGTGTAGACAGAAGGATGGGTAGATGGATGGATGGATGGGTAGATGGGTGGATGGGTGGATGGATGGGTGGAGAGATGAATGCCTGCAAAATAGCTGGACCTTGTTATATATGCTCCAATATATTTTTTTATGCTCCAATATTATGGGGGAGGGAGCAAGAGATGCTGGCCAAGACCCCCAAAATGGTGTGTCCTCCTCTCTCTCTACCAGACACTAGATTAAAGATGTATCCTGCATCAAACTTAAAAAAATTTGAGGATCATATGCTTGTGATTTTTGTTTCCTTAAAGAGGGTGTGATGGTAGCAGGAGGATCAAAGGAAGAATTCAGAATCTTCTTCTTAGTGTCTGGAGATCCAGAAACAGCTGTGGCCCTCTTGATGACTGTGGCCTCAACATCCATAACAGTGTGTGTGTGTGTGTGTGTGTATGTGACTGTGTCTGTGTGTGTATATGTGAGTGAGATGGCAAAGTGAATGGGGCAGGAGAGGAACCTCAAGCGACCCTTTTCTCCTAAGCTGGCTTCAGGCTGCTGTCAACCCTTAGTCATCCCTCCCTGCTGGCCAGTTCACCTGATCAGCTATTTCCTCTGCTGAGCTTCTCTAACTGCAGAGTAGGTAGTCACTGTTGGAGGTTTGGGATACAGATCACAAACATGAACACACATATTCACACACTCATCTACACCCACACTCATTCACATACACACTGACATATACTGTTACACACACTCATATGCTCACCCATGTACCCTCTATTTCTAATCTCCTGGGAGTCAAAAGGGCATCAGCACCCAGAGTCAGAATCCCAATAATTCCCAAGAGCAGCATTTCCTGGTGCCGTTGGATCGGGAACAGAGAAGGATGTCTTACCTCTTACCTGCAGTAACCTGAGCCCTGGCAGACAGATCCAGGGGACAGCAGGGTGTCACCAGTCTGCCCTCATCTGACCCACAGGTCTCTACTGTGCTGGAAGGAATTACTCCATGGAGGACACACCTAGATTAATCAGCAACATCTTTCTGGTTTTCTTACAGCTTTACTGAGGTACATTTTACATAAAATTCACTTGTAACACAGTATCATCAATGATTTTAGTAAATTCATAGTGTTGCACAATCACCACCACAACCCAGCTTTAGAAGATTTCTATCACCCCTACCAAGCTTCTCAGGTTGGGGAAATTTCCCTCTCCCTAGTTTATTGAGCATTTTCATCACAAATAGGAGCATTTTGTCTGGGGAGACTAATTAGGTTCTTAGTCATTTATATCTTAGCATAGGTTAATTTAATGCGCTGCTTTTATAAATTCACTCAATTCATTAAGCAATAATCCAGTACTGTCTCTACCACTGTTAAGGTTTGTGAGGGTTTGATGTCCCCTGGGCCCCCCGGCCTGGGGTTGGGTTGTTCTCCGGTGCCTCTGCCTCCACTCAGGTGAGCAGTAGGACATCTGCTCTGCTCCCTGATGCGGTGACATCAGAGAGCCCCACTGGTGGGAACAGAGCCCATTCCCCAAGAGCCGCAGTCTTGTAGAGACAATATAGTAGTTACCCAATCACCATGATGCATTTTGGAAAGATATAGTTGGTTAATAAAGATGCAAAATGACAAGGAGCTGTGGAATTTAGAGGGTGGAATGCTTTTGTTGGGGAAGGGAGAGGGCAGTGGAGTGTGAAAGGCCCCAAGAGTGGAGTGCTGGGAATCAGGGATCAGAGAGTGAGGGGAAGCCAGGGATGCCAAGCTTGCTAGGACACTGTGGTAAGGGCCACCGTGCCAGAGCTCCTCCTGTGGGGCCATGCAGCCCAGATACATCCCCGGCTTCCTCGGGCGCCTCCGACACTTCAGGTACTTTGGCCAGCTCTCATGGATGGTAGTGCTTACTCAAGAGGAGGCAGGGCTGAAGACTCATGCAAGCCCAGACCAAGGCAAGATCTGCCTTTAGACATTGTCCCAGGGGTGGTGTGGGTACCCATTTTTGGCTGGGTATGACCTGACAAGACCCACTGCCATGGCCCCAGGGATAGCCCCTAACCAAGCCAGCTAATCCTCGTCTCCTTCCTCCTTCATCTCTCGCTCCTTCCAGGACTTGGTTACATCTCATTTAATTTTTTTCTGCTATCCCTTGCCCCCACCCCTGCTCTCATTTCCTCTTTCCAGAGTGCAAGGGAATTTCGGCTGGAACAGCCCATTGTGTGTGGTGGGCCTGGGGGGGCATCCAGAGGTCGCTGGAGCTGGGAGGGCCCCAGGCGGGGGCTAAGCAATGTGTCACTGCCAGGCCTTGGCAAGGGCCGCAGCCCTGGGGGGTTGGGAGCAAGAGAGGCTCAGGAGGTGGGAGGCAGAGGGCAGCCGAGAGGCTTGGAGCCTGCCAGAGGAGACCTGAGGCGGGGGCGGGGAGGCCCTTCAAGCTTGGAAAGGGGATTCTTGCCGGCCACTTCCCGTCCAAGCTCCCAGGGTCTTTGGTAGGCTATCCTGGCTTAAGAGGTACCAACCTAGCCAAGAATTCTCCCTTCTTTAAAAAAAATTTTTTCACTAAATTAAATAATAGAGAGACTGTGTCTATCTCTATTTCCACGTAGCCAAGTCTGAGCCTCGGCTGATCCTGGAAGCCAACCAGGTATGTGGAAAGAGGAAAAAGCAACAGCCAAAGAAAATGAAGTGATGCCGTGAAGGCCAGAAGGAGGCCATGGGCAGAGATCTGCAGGAGGCCCCGGACTAGGGAGCCAAGGAAAAGGGCGTCCTGTCTGGCCTCAGAGCAGTGGGAGAAGGCAGGTTGAGAGCTGGTCTCCTCACAGTGGGCTCCTGGGAGGTTAGAGCCTGAACATGGCTGAATGGAGACACCTAAGGCTGGGGAGGAACCCCCAGGAGGCAGGAGGGCACTGAGGCTGGCGGAGGGCAGGAGGGGGAAGGCGGCGACTGGCCTGGGCGGAGTAGCTCAGTGCTTGGGGCTCCCCAGTCCTGTGTGCCCGCTCCTTCTAGCCTAGAACTCTCTTCGGCCCCCACCCCCATCTCCCCACGCCTGCATGAGTCTCACCCGGAGGAACACTGGACCTGGGTCCCAAGAAGGAAAATACGGCAGGGGGGTATCGAAAGGAGCAGAAAGGCTGCCCTATTGACTTTTCTGAAAAGGAGGAGCAGACACACCAGAGCTCCTCTGCCTTTACTGCCTCGCTCACCCACCCCCCTCTCTCATGCCCATGCTTCCGGGCGGGGTGGGAGCCCTGAAATACCACGTGGCAACACCCCTTAACCAGCCCTGCTGTGTGCACCTCTCAGAGCCACTCCCCACATCACAGCCAGAGCCCTCTTCCTCCCTTCAGATATTAATACCTGCTTCACATCAAAACCTACCAATATTTTCCCTCAGCTCTCAGGATAGAGGTCAAGTTTCCAAGTATGTTCCCAAAGGTCCCACCAGACCAGGTGCCTTCCTACTGCTCCAACGCCATGTCCTAACACCCCCGCTTTACCCATCTTCCTGGACCCACTTCACACCACTCATAATTATCTGAGTGTCCTGCTCTTTCCCTGCCCCCCACCCCCACTGGCTGTCCCTCCTGCCAGGAAAGTACCCTCTGTCATGCACCCGATTAACTCCTCTCATACCAGCACCAAGGACAGCGCCTGGCACCGAATAGGTGCCAATGAATAATGATAACTGAATGAATTTTTCAGTCTCTGCCCTCCCTCCCTTCCCATGGGCTAAGTTAGGCATCTCTAGCTGGGTTAGGCCTCCCTAGCTTTTGTCACATTATACTGGAATAGCCTGATCGCTTATGTGGATGATAGGATTTCAGCATCTGCATTGATGTACTCTTTTATCTCAGTATTTATTTTCATTCCATGGCTTTCTCTCACTGAAGCTAGATTGTGAGTCATGTATGCCTCCAGGAAAGCCCGCTTCAGTAGAAAAAGCAGAAATAGACTTTAGGGAATTAAAAGCATAGATCTTGAGAGGATGGAAGAAGTGATGAATGTGGTTAGGATGCGCCAGACTAAAGCGAAAGGAGTGAGAGGGAGGCATGAGGCAAGGAGTGGGGCCTGAACACAAGGAGTGCACTGAACCCAGAGGATCAGAGTGTCCAAGGGTGGGATCAGCATCTAGAAATGGCTGGCCCCTTGGTAGGCAACATTCATTACCAACAGCAGGCAGCCATGTGGGAGCCAAGTTGGTACAACCTCAAACTCCCCGATCTCTACTTGAGTGGACCTCCTAGGAGCTGTCTGCTATCTGGACAGCACCTGTTATGGGCAACAGACAGAACACTGCCTATTGGCCATCCAGGGAGAGGGAAGCCTCCTCTGTGCTCTGTGTCCTCAATCCCCATCCAACTCAAAAAAGTTGGACCCCCATAAACAGTGCACTATCCCAGGGATGGGGTGCTGGGGAAGGAAATCGCCTCACACCCATTTCACACTTGACAGAACAGACCCAAGATGTTCCTTCCCACAGGACAGTAGGGAAGAATGTGAATCCCTGTTGTGCTCACCTCTCTTTCACACTCAGCCAGGAGCCCAGGGCCAGCTGCATCTCCACCTCTTAGCATACTCCCTGGCACATTATATTAATAACTTCTCAACAAATCCAAGGCAGATAGTCCCCTCATCTTCCCTATAGAACCTCAAATCTGTTCAAAGACGCATTGTGATGCATTTTAAATATTCAGCTTTAACAGAATCTCTTGCATCTAGGGTCACATTACAATAGTGTTTTGGATCATAAAGCATAAGTGGGATAATATAATGTATATAGAGAAGGGAATGGCAACCCACTCCATATTCTTGCCTGGAGAATCCCATGGACAGAGGAGACTGGCGGGTTACAGTCCATAGGTTCACAAAGAGGAGGACATGAATGAGTGATTAAGCATGCATGCACATAATATATATAATATAAAATACGTAGTGGGTAGGACTTCTGGGAAAGTTTATTGAAGGAACAGACTCAATAGGCATGTTCTTTTTCAGCTTTTGCCCTTCACTCTCACACTTCACCTTTCATCTTTCTTCCTGCCTAGAACATGGACATGATCTTCAGAGGTACAGGAACTATACTTTGAAACAATGAAGCCAAATGTCATACACTAAGGATAGCAAAGCAGAGAGGTAGCAAAAGCTTGGGTCTCTAATAGCACGTTGGAGGCCAGACTCTGTCATTCCTGGATTGCTTCTTTAAACTTCTTGTTATTAAGTGTGTCAGTCAACAACTGTCACTACTGGGCTGTATAACAAATCATCCCCAAACTGAACAGCTTTTACAAAAGGTCATTCATTTTCATGCGCATCTGAGGGTCAGCTGACCTTAGCTCCAAGCTGCAGATGGATCAACTCCATAAACATCTCTTCCTTCTATGACTAGCACTTAACCCAGGGCATGTTCTCCTATAATGACAGTAGAATCACAAGGGGCCAAGCTCAACTGTACAAGCACATTTCAGGTCTCTATTTGTATCAGTTATGGTTTTTCCAGTAGTCATGTATGGATGTGACAGTTGGACCATAAAGAAAGCTGAGCACTGAAGAATTGATGCTTTTGAACTGTGGTGTTGGAGAAGACTCTTGAGAGTCCTTTGGAATGCAAGGGGGTCAAACCAGTCAATCTTAAAGGAAATCAGTCCTGAATATTCATTGGAAGGACTGATGCTGAAGCTGAAGCTACAATACTTTGGCCACCTGATGCAAAGGACAGACTTACTGGAAAAGACCCTAATGCTGGGAAAAATTGAAGGCAGGAGGAGATGAGGACAACAGAGGGTGAGATGGTTAAATAGCATCACTGACTCGATGGATGTGAGTTTGAGCAAGCTCCGGGAACTGGTGATGGACAGGGAAGCCTGGCATGCTGCAGTCCATGGGGTCGCAAAAAGACAGACATGACTGAGCAACTGAACTGAACTGCATCACATCTGATTTGCATCAAATCTGCTAACATCCCATTAACCAAAGCAAGTCATGTAGAAGAGCCCAAACAGTTGAGGGCCGGCAAACTGTACTTCTAGTGGGAGGACCCACAAAATCACATGGCAAAGTGCATGGACATAGAGAGGAGTGAAAATTGGAACCAATGATTAGAAAATACTAGCTGGATAAATAAATATTGAGTGCCTATTATATGTCAAGCTTCACTTAGGCACTTTTTGTTCATTAATAATGAATTCGTTAGTTTATTAATCAATCTTTGAAACAACTGATATGAAGCATATTTTATTATATTTACTTTGTAGATTTAAAGATCTGTTTCTCCAAAAGGCTAGCAATATATCACTTGTGAAAATCTAGGGCAGGATCTCAACCCTAGGTCTGAATATGCTGAAGCCTCTCCTCATCCATTACATCAGGTGTCCTTTCCCCCGCCCCCACCCCCTTAGAGTCTTCTCAGAAAGAAAGGGTGTCTGATTTGGGAAACCAATACTGGAAATAATGTCAGCTTGTTGACTTGTCCTTACATATCTGACTGCAAACCAAGTAGACTCCACAGTGTGGGTGTAAGATGGGCAAAGAAGGCTCTGAGAATCCAGACTGCTCTGGTTGCAAGCAACAAAAACTTAGTTTGACTGATTAAAGCTGAGAAAGTCTATTCAGGGTTTCTGAGAATTGCCCAGAGTTGGAAAGATAGACTCAGAAGACAACAGGCAGCAGGGGAGGTCAAAAAGCCATAGCACAGCCCAAAGCATGCAGCAGAAGGAATCCTAACACCTGCTGCCCTGCACACTGGTACCACAACTGCCACTGCTGCTGCCACCAGCCACCACCAGAGTAATTCTTCTCTTTCCTGGGTTTCAAGTCCAGGCAGGGTGCCTCCAATAGGCCCAGGTCAGATGCTCTGGAATCAGTTGCACATGACTCCAGCATCTGCAGTAAGAAACAGGACCTGTCTTTCACCAGGATTCATTCAGTCAGGGATTCCTTCAAGCACAGGAAAGGTGTTCAGAGGCTAAGAAGCAAAAAATTTTTTTTAAAAAAGGATAAAAGTCCATCCAGAGGCTCAGAAGGCAACGTGCAGCTAGTGCAGTTAGAGAATATGTGAAGAAAGAGAGACAGGCCTGTCCCTGGGGTTCCCACCCCTGTTTATACACCTCAGGTAGTGGTGAGGCAGTGAGATCCAGAGCCGGACCTGAGCATCCTGGCCTCCAGCCCCAGGTGGTTCTTCTGATGTTTTTCCTGCTCTCAAGGGCTTCTGGGTAAAGAAAATCTCACCTACCGGGAACTTCTTTAGAACAGCAGGGGAGAGTGATGGGTCTCAGCCTTTAAGAGTTATGAAGACTTCAGAGAAGGGATTGGGGATGACAGAGAAGACTGAGCTGGGTCTTGGAAGAAGGTAGAAGGTTCGGGATGGGGGATGCAGAAGGCATGCTGCTGTGAGTAGGGTGATGGGCAAGAGGAGGCCCCTGTCCCTTCTCCATTTCCTGCGGAGCTCTCCCAGTGCGTCCTGGGCTGGCCAGCTTTCCCCAAGGCTGGGGTGGGGGGTGGAGAGGGAGAATAATGGCAACCTGCATTCAGACTGAGCCCAGATAACTTGACATCCAGAAACTCTCTAGGTGCTGGGGTGAGCACAGACTTAAGTTCCTCATCCTGCCTCTTCCCACTTAGACCAAGTTACTTCATATCTCTAAACCTCAATGTCCCCATCCTTAATGTAACCAAAATAATGGTGCTTCCATCATTGGTCTGCTGGGAGGATTTACATCTGGTCCAGATGTAAATTGCTTAGAACACTGATGCACATAAATGCACTATATAAGGTTAGCTATGCTATTACTACTGATGACAGGATGATGATTGCGGTAAAGAACCTAGCACATAGATAAGGCCCAGAGTAGACTCCCGTTAAAATTTTCTCCAGGGCTTCCCCAGTGGCTCAGCTGGTAAAGAACCCTCCCGCAATTCAGGAGACACAAGAGATGCTGGTTCGATTCCTGGGTCAGGAAGAACCCCTGGAGGAAGGCATGGCAATCCACTTCAGTGTTATTGCCTGGAGAATCCCAGGGACAGAGGAGCCTGGTGGACTACAGTGCAAAGTGTCACAGAGTTGGACGCAGCTGAGCAACTAAGCAAGCATGCATGCAAATGCTTTCTCCTCCCCTCTTTCTTTGATTTCACGGCCTCTCCTCCCTCCCAAGGTGCACAGTCCTCAGGACTGCCTCTCCCCAGGAATGGGACTTGCTGTGGTCATGGCCACTCCTCAGGTCTTACAGCCTACAATGCAGGGTATGTGGAGGAGCAGGGGAAGGCTGTGCACCCTCAACCTCACCTGCTTTCATGTCCCGAGAAGCCCAATAGAGGCTCTGCTTCCCTGGTTTAGCCCCAGAGACCCCGGGCTCCCTGGGACTGCACTAGTGCTCCGCATGCCCTGCCAGGTCTAGGCTCCTGGTGAGTCTCTGCTCCTCACCTGGACTGGGAGCTCCCTGGGGAGAGGGATGGGCCTGTTACCTGGCTGGACTCGGGGCCAGGGATGGTCCTTAGAACAGTGGAGGTCCCTAACCACAGCCTTACCAAGCATAGGTCTCCCCACCCTGCTCCCCTTCTCTCTACCTCCATGAAGCCCCCGGGGGAGAAGTGGGCAGGGGCTGGGGTCAGAAAGAGGCACGCTGAGTCTCATCCAGCTGTGGAGGCTCCCCCATAGAGGAGCTTCAGGAGCCCTTGGCCTGCAAAAGCGCCAGAGCAGGGCTGGCTAGACTCCCTCAATCTTGGGGAAGGCTCCCTCCTCTGCCCCAGGCAGGCCACAACTTGTACCCTGAGTTCTGGGGCCAGGGTCTGGACACTTTGGACCCTCTAGTCCCACACATCCAGGGCCTGGGCTGCCCCATTCGCTGAGCAGGCCTGGGACAGCCCTAGCCGCTGGCTCACTCCCCTCCCTGCCTCCCCATCCCCAGCACAGAAGCCCCTGTCAGGGATCACTGCAAAGCACCACGTGGAGATCTAATCTGGGGCGGGGGCGCCGAGCTGAGGCGGGGTGGAAGGGGTCGATGAGAGGAGGAAATTAATGATTAAATAATGGGTTCCAAATGTAGCGGCTCCGAGTGAAATCCCCAGCCGCAAGCCGGCAGGCTGCACGCTCTCGGCCTGGCTCCAGGAGCCCTGAGGAGGCCTGAGCAGGCAGCGGAGATGCTGGTGGTGGCGGCGGGCGGCTCCCCCCAGGTCTGGTCAAATGGTCCCGGGACCGGACGCAGGGTCAGCATGGTGCGTGTGGGGCCCTGGTGATTCCTGATGACAGGTGGGAGCCTTGACACTTGGAGCGAGGCCACCAAGCAGAGCAGGGCCCTTGCAGGGGATGCAGCACTGCTGGCTGGGCCAGGCAGGGCTGGGGTCTAGGCTGGCAGCTTGGCCAAGGCTGCAGCCACTCTTGGCCTCTATGGCTGGCACCCCTTTCCCCATTTCATTTCATCCTTTCATCTTCCTGGATATCCTGAGCCTCAGCTTTTTCTAGTGGAGGGCCTGGCAGTGAATCCAAGGAGAGGGGAAGTGCCCTCCGCCCAGACCACCCCACTCCCTAAATCTTCCCCCAGGACTACACCTCTTCCTATGCCTGCTGGGATGCTCACCCCTTACATGGGAGAAGCCATCCCCACACTGAAACCCTGGTCTGGTCTAGAGAAAATTATTTCTCATTGTGCCTCAGTTTCCCTTTGAACATTAAGGTCTGGGGTTCCTCTATAGCCCTCCCTTAGGATCTAGGATCCTTCTGTATTTTTTTTTTCTACCTGGTGTAAGGGCAGGGAAGGTATGTGAGTTAGCAGTCCTTCACTCCCTGGGTTTCTGCCCCGGAGTATACTGCCGTGTGCCCTCACCACACCTCCTCCCCTGGCGGGACGGCCCAGGTCTGGGAAGCCCGGGACAAGCATCTTGGGCCCAAGGCTCCTTTCCCCCTCCTCTGGAACCCTGCTTGGAGCCTGAAATTTTCCACACTGAGACTTTGGCTGCAGACACTGGAACTTTTGCAATTTCCTGACTCAAAAACTGCTCCCCCACCCCTGCACCCTCCACCACATCCCCTTGCAGGTCTAATGGGGTGGTCACCTCAGCACGGGTGCAGAGTTCAGACTGTTGGGAGCATAATGCTAGGTCTTCACCTGTGATATGGCAAAGGGCACCCTTCAGCTAGAAGCCCCCAGCTTGTCTCCCCAAGGCCCTCCCAGGAGAATAGAGATCAGTGGGCGAGAAAGAAACCAATCTCCAGGTAAATGGGCTAGAATGACGGGAACAGAATTTTCTCTGCACGACTCCAACCACACAGAACCAAATGACTCTGGAGTTTGGGGACCAGTGCTACCTTCCAAGACCAGATAAGGGAACACTGAGGGATATCTGGGCCTGAGAAACTGACACATGTAGCCCTGCAGAGTACTGGGATCAGAGCCTGGGACCGGGCCAGCACTTGAGAAAGAAATGGAAGCCAGGAGCCCAGCGTTTCTCACAACACGCTCGTATGGCTGAAGTTGTCCCAGGCAGCCCTCGCCTGCCTCAGAATAGTGCTTGTGGCCAGGGGACAGCTGCCAGGCCGGCAGTCACCCTGCAGGAGTCTGCAGGTAAGAGCTGAGAGGGAATGGTCCTTTTAAGCTTCGCCTCACGGGGCTGGGCCCTGTCCTTTTTCTGCCCCCACAGCTCTCCTGAGCGTTTCCTGTAACGTCAGGGGCTGGCAGCCCAGATCCCGGCCGAGGCCTGCCAGGGCCCCTGTCACACCCCACCACACTCTGAGACACCAGTCTCGGGGGGCTTTTATGGGCTTCCATTCTCTCCCGCTCTGGAAAGGCAGGCCAAATAAACACTAGGCCGAATAAGCCTGAGGCCTTGCTCTCCCCAGGTCCCCCCACACCACCTCATCCAAGATCCACACACCGTCCGGGATTGCGCGTGCAGAAGAATTTTAATAAAAACAAGCAATTCAGAAGGTCTGGCGGGGCAAGCAGGCTGGCTGGCCCCGAAGACTCAGTGCTATTCCTGGCCTGGGAGACCAGGAGGCTCTCCTAGGAACAGGAGCTCCCAAGACAAATACAGAGCAACAAGCAGGCTTTGTCTTCTTCCTTTGAAGATGGAATGTCCAGGCTGGGACGTGGCCACACAGGAGGAGAGGAGAGAGGCTGGGAGGGTGGGGGCCTAAGTGGAGGTAGTCAGGGCTGACAGCAAAGGGTGTTTGGGGCTCAGGTTCTCCGGGAAGCTCCCAGAGGTGGGCATTTGGGAAAGCTGAGAGGAAGAGATTTTCCTTGGCTTGTCCACCTGTCTGGCCTCGCGTACTTCCCTCGCTCAACACCCCTCCCCCCTACACACAGTTCAATCAGGTGCCTGCTGTCCCCAAAAGCATGAAAATCTGTCACGAAGGGCCCTGAAACCATAGCATGGAGGGGGTGAAAACAAAACTCAAAAACAAAATTGAAAGCTTTTCATCCCTTGGTTCTGCAAAGATGGATTTTTTTTTTCCAAAAGGAATTTAATTAAAGACAGAAAGAGACCAACATAAACCAAGAAATCACACACACATGTGAAAATGGCCTTGACAGCCTTGGAGTCCTGGCCTAAGAGTAGGGAAGTCTGGGAACAAGGTTCCTGGGCCCCCAGAAGCTGGGCCTTTGGAGGTCAGCTTCTTTTGAGGCCTTTCAGGAAGCCCTGGCAGCTCTCAGATCTTCTTAAGGTGTGAGTCAGGTGATCTGTTGGCCCTAGTCAGGGAAGCTCAGGTCTTGGTCACTGCTTAATACTCATCCAGACCCATGGTCAGAACCCAAGCTTATACCTTGGGACATAGCCTCTCACAGGCCATTTGCAGAGTGATAAGAGTCGCTCCCTCATCCTGCCGTGGTTCATGGTTCAGGCCTCTCCCTAAAGGCTTCCCCTTTCTGACCCTACCCTGGTTTTATTCACATTTTGACCTTGTGTTGTCTCCTTTCAAAGCCCTCACCTCAAGCAGCCATTTTTCACTCTGGCTGGTGGCTTCACCCTGTAACCAGGATGCAGAGTCGTATGGCAGCAGTGCTGTCGAGATGCCCCTGACTCAGCCTGGCCCTGGGCCCTTGCATGTGGGTGGAGCCCCTTGCAGGCAGTCTGCATCTAGGTTGACCAGGGCCCCGAAGAGAGATTTAATGAACAAATGAGCAGTGAACAGTAAACTCCTATTCAGTCTTCACACACCAAGGCCCTTTTCCAGTGCCCGGATAGAGTCACTCACTCCATAATAACCCCTATTCATATTTTTTATCATATACTTACCACATTGATGCTCACCAATACGTTATTAAACCAATATTGCATGTTGATTCGCCCCAGGCTTTGCTTCCCTTTGCATCCTCCTGACATCTAGAGCAATGTCTAGCCCATAACAGATGCTCAGTAAGTGTCTGCAGAATCCCTGACCACTTTGAACTTTCTCAACTTGGGCTGTGAGCTTCTTTCCACCTTCTGCATCTGTCCTTGCCTCTTCTAACCTTGAGCTCTTTCTTTTTCCTTTCACTATCATGGCCATTCAAGATTCTCTGGGCAGCATTTCCCTTGGGATTCTAAGTTGTAAAGGCCTCTGTTCTCTATGAACTTCTCAAGGGGTAGCCTCACCTTCTATGTTGGCATCCTACATCATAGCATCATGCCTGGCACTCAGTAAGTAACTGTTGGACAAATAAATAGACCAAATGCCTGAATTAATGAACGAATATTTTTCCCAGAGCTTTTCAAAATCTCTCTAGCTACACATCACTATTCATCAAAATTATTCGCACTTTCAATGTTCTACTTTGTTTCTTCTTGCTGAT
Source organism: Odocoileus virginianus (assembly GCF_023699985.2). Lineage (NCBI taxonomy): Eukaryota > Metazoa > Chordata > Mammalia > Artiodactyla > Cervidae > Odocoileus > Odocoileus virginianus. The sequence continues at coordinate 12,488,906 of NC_069675.1, forward strand.
AAGAACTAAATCTAACTATTCCATTTCTCCCAGCTGCTTTATAAACCTTCTGGAAGTGGTTCTTCTATCTTTTCTTCCCTTCCCACCCCATACCCCTAGAAGGTTCATTGGATTCAGCTTGGTATCAGTCAGAACAGGCCAGATTATGATACAGTGACAAATAGCCCTGAAATATCAGTGACTTACATAGCAAAAGTCAGAGTGACTCTGCTGGGCAGAGTCTTCCTTCTACATATCGTCTTAATGTTGCACTTTCTTATCAACGACAACTGCATGATCACCACAACAATGAGAGAGAAAGATGGAGAGTTTAATTTAATTTTCTACCCAGAAGTGGGTGGACCTTCCTTCTGCTCACATTTCACTGGCCAAAGCCAGTCATGTGACCACACTTAATTTATAAGGGTTGGGGAAGCTCAATCTTCATTTGCCTAGAAGGTGAGGAGACCAGATATTGGGGAACAGTGGGAATCCCAGTCACACTAAGAATCGGGGTCAAACTCCGGCCTGCGGAGGCCGATAGATGTTCTGCCTGTGGCCAAAAAGAGGAGATGAGAAGCAGAACAATGGGAATGACTCCACCCTAGATCTGAACTGGGGCTTGGACTGCTCAGTCACTCTAATTACCATACCAGTCACTTCCTAGGATTTCTGCCAGAAGCTTCGCCAGGAGCCCTGAGTAATCACAGCTTCACAGTCAGCACCAGGGAAAACTGTCCAACTTCTCCCAGGCCTGTGGTTTTCAAGTCAGGTCTGTGGAATTGAGGCTTGGGACCTGAGGCCTGAGATGCCTCTCCCAGGGGGCCTATCATCCAAACCAAGTCCCTGCCGAGGGGACACTCCAGGAAGAGTGACTGGAAGGAGGTGGTTTGCTGGGTGGGGTCACTCACCGCAGCTCCACCCCTGCCACAGCCCTTCCCAGCCTCCACCCCTCCCACCCTCCCCACAGGCCTGCTACTTCTCACTGATGCCTCTTCCCCTCTGGCTTTCTTGGCCATGACCTGAGTCCTGAGGTGCATTCTAGTGGCAGGGCTTGAGAGAGGAGATCTGACTTCTAGCAGGAATACAGGAAGAAAGAAGAGGAGAGAATGGACAAGTAAATATATAATATCATTCCGGGAGTGATATGGGGACACGATGAAGGGGGGCCTGATGAAGACCGAAAGTCCTTGTGGGGAGATGGAATCAGAGCCGAGACCTAAGGGATGACAAGGAGCCGGGTCTGAGTAAGGGACATGGAAGGAGAGATGACCCTTTCCCAAGAGAAGGGTCTCCTCTGCCTCTAACCCCAGGGTTGGGGGAAGGATCTAGGGAGCCGGAGGGAAAAGATAATAAGGATGTCTCCCTCATGTGGTAAAGATGTCTTCTTCCCTTGTTTCTGTCATAGACAGTCTAGAGCAGGTGACCAAAACTGTCTTGTTAAATTGACTTTCAGAAATGTCCTTTTGGGTGCCTTACTTTGAAGCTACACAGCTTCTATGTAGTTTAAAGCTCTGGGTTAGTGGGTGGCGTTCCTGGGACCAATTCTTCAAAAGCTTCACAGACGTCTTTACTCCACGCTGCTCCCCATCTGCCTCCCTCCAACACCGTTTATCATTATAGAGCTGGAACTTTTCTGCAGCATTCACGTTTTCAGCCCTGGGCAGGCTGGGCGAGAGTTGTCTGAGATCCTTGTCTCTGGGGCAAGTAGGAAGGCACCCCAGCCAAATGCTGGCCCAAGGCCTGGCCTTCTGGCATTGCTCCCATCCCCTTGGTCAATCCTGACACTTTTCAAACCTGCTCTGGACCAGGGCCTCTGCACTGCGGGTGAGGTGAATATGGATGAGTTTGGGATATTTGTTGGAAGGAGTGTGCAGTGTGTATGATCCCAGACTGCTGGAGAGTAGAGGGCAGCACTGAGGGCCTGAAATACTCTCTTCATTCAGAAGGTCTCTAGCCCCACTGGACTGCCAGGCCTGTCCTGGAGGGACAGAGAGGAGATGACCAGCATGAGTCAGGAACAGCTCAGAGGTGAAGATTGGGGTAACAACAGAACAGACATTTAGAAAGTGCCTGATTTGGGGGGTATTAAGGAGGCTGAGTCCTGCTATCTAGTCCCTGGAGGAGTCCTGGGGTCCCAGGAGAGGCACTGGTTCACCAAGAATAGGTGCTGACGGGCTGGCAAGTGCCCGGGGCATGGAGCTCTCTGTGCTCGCCACTGGCCTGGAGAAAACTTACAAGGCTGCAGTAGTAAAGTGGGGCTTACTTGGGACAGAGATGAAACTGACATGTTCAGATTGTGGTAGGATTCTTTAAGGTGTATCGTTTGCTTTTTTAGGATAAATCTTCCCCTCTTCTCTACCCTTGACTCTCAGACTCACCTGTCTCATTTTGGCTTTCTGGAGCCATTTCTCTGTCATTGATTTTTGTCTGTGCCTTTCCAGGCTGGTCTCTACATCACCAGACCCCCACCCTTCTTCCCTGGGTGTTCTCCCGCACATATGGCTTCAGCAGTACCCACAAGCCTGCGGTGAGAGTCCGGCATCCTCCTTCTGACATACAGGACACACCATGAATTGGAGCTAGCTTATTTTTCTGTAACCTCCAAAGCCTCTATTAAACTGTCGTTTCCTCATCCTTGATGGGCAGAAGCTGAACCATTGCTAGGGAAGGAAATTAAAGGCCAGCCTGGTTCCTCCAAATGTCAAGAGTGCCACAAGAGCCACAGACCACATGCATCCTAATCGGGGTTTCCCAGAAGCAGAACCTGAGACAAGGATTTAAGTGAGGTAGTTTATTTGAGAGGTGTTTTCTGAAAAAGCCAGTATTGGAGGGGGGGGCATGAGACAGGAAATGGAGAGCAGTCATTGGGTGCCCTTACAAGCTAGCTACAATTGTGGGCCACTAGAGTTTAACTCTACTGGGGGCTTTGTGGGGGCCAACAGAAGACACTCTTTCAGTTATTTTACCCAAGAGTAAGGGATCTGGGTATTTTATTGGTTGAGAGTTATTTTCAAGGAGTGTTAATACCCCAATACTTCTAGCCTCTAACACAGAGAACAAAGCTACCGGTAATCAGAGAAACCCCACAGGAAAATAAGTGTGAGTGCTGTTGGTTGGAAGTTGAGCCAGAATGCACTAAAATGTAAAGGGCAAAAGGATATGTGCAGGGACAGCATCTGTTACAATGTAGTAAGAAGTTTGTTTCAAGGAGACGGAGATCAGGAATGGTGCATATTGGAGCTAAATTTGAGGTGGAATTTGAAGATTGGTTAAGATTTGAAAACAAAAACAAGAAGAGCATTCAAGAAAAAAGGCAGTAGTAAGAGTAAAATCATGGAAGCAAGACCACAGGACCTAAGTGGAAACTTAGAATAAGTTATGGGCTGAGAAATTTTGTTAGGTGATGTTCAAGCCGTAGAAAGTATGGGAAGACCAGAGATCTAAGCATGAATGGGAACTGATAGTGTTTTCTCTGACGGGATCAAGGCATGTTTTAGGAGGAAGTAGAGGTTTGGGTACACTGAATTTGAGATATCTGTGAGTCATCCTGTGGAGATGTCTGGTAGGTTGTTGAACATAGGGATCTGAAGTTGTAGTATGAGGTCCAGGCTGGAGACAGAAATTCGAGAGTCACCTGCTTAGAGGTAGAGGTCAGAGCCATGGGATTGGTGAGACCATCAGGAAATGAAAAGAGTAAAGTAAGGGTCAAGGAGAATGTGAGGAAAAGTGGGAAAAGATGCTCTGAAAGTGGAAAAGAAGAAGCGACGTAAAGCAAAGGAGCAAATGAAGGATCAGTGGAACTCAAGAAGTCAAAGGAGGAAGTCCTCCAATAAGAAGTCAAGGAACAACAACAACAAAAAAAAAAAAATCTGCCAAAATCAAAGAGGATAAGGGCCATAGGTGTAGCAGACAGGACATTCACTGGAGACCAGAGAAGAAGTGGTTTTGGAGTACAATGGGAGGGGAAGTTTGATAGTAAAGAGGATTGAATAGGGGTCATAATACATCAATCTTTCAAAAACCTTTGTTTTGTAATTAGGTTGAGAATGAGGGCATTAGTTGATGGGAAGCACAGATGATGGAAGGCATATTTTCTAAGATGGAAAGAGTAGAATTTTTTTTTAATATTTATTTATTTTAATTGGAGGATAATTGCTTTACAATATTTGATGGTTTTATGTTAAAATATATACACAATGAAAGAAAGCTTGAACTGTGGCATCTATCAAACTTAAGATTAAAGTCTGTCTAGGCAATTTACTAAATGTGTAACTTTGAGAAAATTACTGAACCTAAGGCTTTGTTTTCCTCATCTGTAAAATGAGAATTATATTTGTCTTAACAGTTTCTCTGAGAATTAAATACAGTTACACTCAATAGAAAGCTTAAGTTTCTTCAAAATGTTAAGTTTCTCTATTTTTATCTATTTTTCCATTATGTGAAAGAAGTTGGTTGAATTTCCAGCAAGGTTAAAGGATATGTTTTGAATAGTCTCATAACATTAGGGGTTTCTAAAACTCAAGAATTAAGAAACTAGGGTTTTAATGCTCACATGGGGCCAGGAAAACTATCCCCTAAGGCTAGGGAGCTGGAATTTATCATTCTTCATAATGCCAAGATCATAGGATGTACCCTTAGTGCAAGAGTAGAAAAGAATGAGGCTTAACTACCTTCTTTCTCCATCTATGATCTAGATACAGGAAGAAATTAATCTCTGAGAATGTTTAATCAGTCACTTGCCTTTATGCAAATCTGGGCTTGATTCACTCTTGAATGATTCTCATGAAAAGCAGTTCCATCCCCATGAAATCCCTAAGATGCCTGGAAGAAGCAAACACAAAATCTCTGATGATCAAGTAGTCAACCCAGATAGATTCCTATAGATTCCAACCCAGCACTAAATTCCTATAAATAAAGATACACTAAAAATAAAATTCAGAAAGGAAAAAATTCTGTCATGAGCAAGAAGTAGTAAAAAAAAGCAACAAGTAGTTGAATTAGACTGTTAAGAATTCAGGTAATAAAACTATCAAATTGATACTATAAAATATACATTTTAATTAAAAACACAAAAATTAAATATATGACTAAAACAAAAATTCCCTCTAAAAAATGATCAGATTACCTTAAAAGAAACCAAGTAGAACTTTTAGAAATAAATAAACAGAATCAACAAAATTAAAAACTCAATGCATGAGCCCTTTAAATAAGCCCTTTAAATATAGCTGAAGAGAGAATTAGCAAACTGGAAGACAGTTCTGAGAATATTACCCAAATTACAGGACAGAAATAAACATAACTGGAAAAAACACATGAGAGTTTAAGAAATGTGGAGGGGAGAACCAGAAAATACAACATATTTCTAATACAGGTTTTTGAATAGGAGAACAGTGAATGAGAGAGAGAATATCTGAAGATAATGGCTAAGAACTTTCCATGTTCTTTATAAAAGGCATGACATATTCAGGAAATAAAATATAAAAAGAAATCCACATCTAGACACATCATAATGAAATTACAGAACCAAAAAGATAGAAAGGAAATACTGAAAAATAGCCAGAGAGAAAAAATAGGTTACTCACAAAGGAACAGCATTTAAACTGACATCAGAGTTCTCATCATCAACAACAGATGTCAGTTGACAATTGGATCATCTTCAAAGTAATGAGGGTACTTATCAACTACAATTCTATACCTAACTAATATATAATTAAAAATTGAAAATTAAATAATCTATTCAAAAAGACATAAGATGTATATACTATTACAGGACCTCACTGCAAAAAAAATATTGAAGAGTGATTTTCAGGAGAAAAGAAATTAAACCCACAAGTTAGTAATGGGATGTAAGAAACTACAATGAGCAAAGAAATTGATCAACTTATAGGTAAATCTAAACAAGAATTGATACTATAAAATAACAATTATTTTGAGGGCTAATTTTGGGGTATTACATCAGTTCAGTCACTCAGTCGTGTCCGACTCTTTGTGACCCCATGGACTGCAGCACCCCAGGCCTCCCTGTCCATCACCAACTCCCGGAGTTTACTCAAACTCATGTCCATCGAGTTGGTGATGCCATCCAGCCATCTCATCCTCTGTCATCCCCTTCTCCTCTCACCTTTGATCTTTCCCAGCATCAGGGACTTTTCAAATGAGTCAGCTCTCCACATCAGGTGGCCAAAGTATTGGAGTTTCAGCTTCAACATCAGTCCTTCCAATAAAAACCCAGGACTGATTTCCTTTTGGATGGACTGGTGTATCTCTTTGCAGTTCAAGGGACTCTCAAGAGTCTTCTCCAACACCACAGTACAAAAGCATCAATTCTTCAGCACTTAGCTTTCTTCTCACATCCATACATGACTACTGGAAACAAAATAGCCTCGACTAGATGGACCTTTGTTAGCAAAGTAATGTCTCTGCTTTTTAATATGCTATCTAGGTTGGTCATAACTTTGCTTCCAAGGAACAAATGTCTTTTTATTTTATGGCTACAGTCACCATCTGCAGTGATTTTGAAGCCCCAAAAAATAAAGTCAGCCACTGTTTCCACTGTTTCCCCATCTATTTGCCATGAAGTGATGGGACCAGATGCCATGATCTTAGTTTTCTGAATGTTGAGTTTTAAACCAACTTTTTCACTCTCTTCTTTCACTTTCATCAGAGGCTCTTTAGTTCTTCTTCACTTCCTGCCATAAGGGTGGTGTCATCTGCATATCTGAAGTTATTGATATTTCTCCTGGCGATCTTGATTCCAGCTTGTGCTTCATCCAGCTCAGCGTTTCTCATGATGTACTCTGCAAAGAAGTTAAACAAGCAGGGTGACAACATACAGCCTTGACGTACTCCTTTTCCCATTTGGAACAAGTCTGTTTTTCCATGTCCAGTTCTAACTGTTTCTTCCTGACCTGCATACAGGTTTCTCAAGAGGCAGGTCAGATGGTTTGGTATGCTTACCTCTTTCAGAATTTTCCACAGTTTATTGTGATCCACACAGTCAAAGGCTTTGGCATAGTCAATAAAGCAGAAATAGATGTTTTTCTGGAACTCTCTTGCTTTTTCGATGATCCAGCGGATGTTGGCAATTTGATCTCTGGTTCCTCTGCCTTTTCTAAAACCACCTTGAACATCTGGAAGTTCATGGTTCATGTATTGTTGAAGCATGGCTTGGAGAATTTTGAACATTACTTTACTAGCGTGTGAGATGAGTGCAATTGTGCGGTAGTTTGAGCATTCTTTGGCATTGCCTTTCTTAGGGATTGGAATGAAAACTGACCTTTTCCAGTCCTGTGGCCACTGCTGAGTTTTCCAAATTCGCTTCCATATTGAGTGCAGCACTTTCATGGCATCATCTTTTAGAATTTGAAATAGCTCAACTGGAATTCCATCACCTCCACTGACTTTGTTTGTAGTGATGGGTCCTAAGGCCCACTTGACTTCACATTCCAGAATGTCTGGCTCGAGGTGAGTGATCACACCATCGTGATTATCTGGGTCATGAAGATCTTTTTTGTAGAGTTCTTCTGTGTATTCTTGCCACCTCTTCTTAATATCTTCTGCTTCTGTTTGGTCCATACCATTTCTGTCCTTTATCAAGCCCATCTTTGCATGAAATGTTCCCTCTGTATTGCTAATTTTCTTGAAGAGATCTCTAGTCTTTCCCAGCCTATTGTTTTCCTCTATTTATTTGCACTGATCACTGACAAAGCTTTCTTATCTCTCCTTGCTATTCTCCTTTGCTTTTCATTTCTCTTTTTTTCACGGATATTTGTAAGGCCTCCTCAGAAAACTGTTATGCTTTTTTGCATTTCTTTTTCTTGGGGATGATCTTGCTCCCTGTCTCCTGTACAATGTCATGAACCTCCATCCATAGTTCATCAGGCACTCTGTCTATCAGATCTAGTCCCTTAAATCTATTTCTCACTTCCACTGTATAATCCTTAGGGATTTGATTTAGGTCATACCTGAATGGTCTAGTGGTTTTCCCTACTTTCTTCAATTTAAGTCTGAATTTGGTAATAAGGAGTTCATGATCTGAGCTACAGTCAGCTCCTGGTCTTGTTTTTGCTGACTATATAGAACTTCTCCATCTTTGACTGCAAAGAATACAATCAATCTGATTTCAGTGTTGACCATATGGTGATGTCCATGTGTAGAGTCTTCTCTTGTGTTGTTGGAAGAGGGTGTTTGCTATGACCAGTGTATTCTCTTGGCAGAACTCTATTAGCCTTTGCCCTGCTTCATTCTGTACTCCAAGCCCAAATTTGCCTGTTACCCTAGGTGTTTCTTTATTTCCTACTTTCGCATTCCAGTCCCCTATATTGAAAAGGACATCTTTTGGGGGTGTTAATTCTAGAACATTTTGTAGGTCTTCATAGAACCGTTCAAATTCAGCTTATTCAGCATTACTGGTTGGGGCATAGACTTGGATTATCACGATATTGAATGGTTTGTCTTGGAAACAAATAGAGATCATTCTGTCGTTCCTGAGACTGCATCCAAGTACTGCATTTCAGACTCTTGTTGACTATGATGGCTACTCCATTTCTTCTAAGGGATTCTTGCCCACAGTAGTAGATATAATGGTCATCTGAGTTAAATTCATCCATTACAGTCCATTTTAATTCGCTGATTCCTAAAATGTCAGTGTTCATTCTTTTTTTTTTCCCCATTTATTTTTATTAGTTGGAGGCTAGTTACTTTACATCATTACAGTAGTTTTTGTCATACATTGAAATGAATTAGCCATGGATTTACATGTATTCCCCATCCCGGTCCCCCCTCCCACCTCCCTCTCCACCCGATCCCTCTGGGTCTTCCCAGTGCACCAGGCCCGAGCACTTGTCTCATGCACCCAACCTGGGCTGGTGATCTGTTTCACCCTAGATAATATACATGTTTCAATGCTGTTCTCTTGAAACATCCCACCCTCGCCTTCTCCCAGAGTCCACAAGTCTGTTCTATACATCTGAGTCTCTTTTTCTGTTTTGCATATAGGGTTATCGTTACCATCTTTCTAAATCCCATATATATGTGATAGTATACTGTAATGGTCTTTATCTTTCTGGCTTACTTTGCTCTGTATAATGGGCTCCAGTTTCATCCATCTCATTAGAACTGATAAGAATGAACACTGATTCATTTGAATCAGTGTTCATTCTTGCCATCTCCTGTCTGATCACTTCCAATTTGCCTTGATTCATGGACCTAACATTCCAGGTTCCTATGCAATATTGCTCTTTATAGCATTGGACCTTGCTTCCATCACTAGTCACATCCACAACTGGGTGTTGTTTTTGCTTTGGCTCCATCTCTTCATTCTTTCTGGAGTTATTTCTCCACTGATCCCCAGTAGCATATTGGGCACCTACCAACCTGGGGAGTTCATCTTTCAGTATCCTATCTTTTTGCCTTTTCATACTGTTCATGGGGTTCTCAAGACAGGAATACTGAAGTGGTTTGCCAGGCCCTTCTCCAGTGGACCATGTTTTGTCAGAACTCTCCACAATGACCGGTCCATCTTGGGTGGCCCTACACGGCATGGCTCATAGTTTCATTGAGTTAGACAAGACTGTGGTCCATGTGATTAGATTGGTTAGTTTTCTGTGATTGTGGTTTTCAGTTTGTCTGCCCTCTGATGGAGAAGGATAAGAGGCTTATAAAAGCTTCCCGATGGGATAGACTGACTGAGGGGGATACTGTGTCTTGTTCTGATGGGTGGGGCCATCAGTAAATCTTTAATCCAATTTTATGTTGATGGGTGGAGCTGTGTTCCCTCCCTACTATTTCAGTTCAGTTCAGTTGCTCAGTCGTGTCCAACTCTTTGCCACCCCATGAATCACATCAGGCCAGGGCTCCCTGTCCATCACCAACTCCCAGAGTTTACTCAAACTCATGTCCATTGAGTTGGTGATACCATCCAGCCATCTCATCCTCTGTCGTCCCCTTCTCCTCCTGCCCCCAATCCTTCCCAGCATCAGGGTCTTTTCCAATGAGTCAACACTTCACATAAGGTGACTAAAAGATTGGAGTTTCAGCTTCAGCATCAGTCCTTCCAATGAACACTCAGGACTGATCTCCTTTAGGATGGACTGGTTGGATCTCCTTGCAGTCCAAGGGACTCTGAAGAGTCTTCTCCAACACCGCAGTACAAAAGCATCAATTTTTCAGCACTCAGCTTTCTTCATAGTCCAACTCTCACATCCATACATGACCACTGGAAAAACCATAGCCTGGACTAGATGGACCTTATTGGCAAAGTAATGTCTCTGCTTTTTAATATGCTATCTAGGTTGGTCATAACTTTGCTTCCAAAGAGTAAGCATCTATTAATTTCATGGCTGCAATCACCATCTGCAGTGATTTTGGAGCCCCCAAAAATAAAATCTGACACTGTTTCCACTGTTTCCCCATCTATTTCCCATGAAGTGATGGGACGAGATGCCATGATCTTAGTTTTCTGAATGTTGAGCTTTAAGCCAACTTTTTCACTCTTCTCTTTCACTTTCATCAAAAGGCTTTTTAGTTCCTCTTCACTTTCTGCCATAAAGGTGGTATCATCTGCATATCTGAGGTTATTGATATTTCTCTTGGTAATCCAAGCCTATGCCCCAACCAGTAATGCTGAAGAAGCTGAAGTTGAATGGTTCTATGAAGACTTACAAGACCTTTTAGAACTAACACCCCGAAAAGATGTCCTTTTCATTATAGGGGACTGGAATGCAAAAGTAGCAAGTCAAGAAACACCTGGAGTAACAGAAAAATTTGGCCTTGGAGTATGGAGCGAAGCAGGGCAAAGGCTGATAGAGTTTTGCCAAGAGAACGCACTGGTCATGGCAAACACCCTCTTCCAACAACACAAGAGAAGACTCTACACATGGACATCACCATATGGTCAACACTGAAATCAGATTGATTATATTCTTTCCAGCCAAAGATGGAGAAGTTTCTATACAGTCAGCAAAAACAAGACTGGTAGCCGACTGTGGCTCAGATCATGAACTCCTTATTACCGAATTCAGACTTAAATTGAAGAAAGTAGGGAAAACCACTAGACCATTCAGGTATGTCCTAAATCAAATCCTTTATGACTATATAGTGGAAGTGAGAAATAGATTTAAGGGACTAGATCTGATAGACAGAGTGCCTGATGAACTATGGATGGAGGTTCATGACATTGTACAGGAGACAGGGATTAAGACCATCCCCATGGAAAAGCAATGCAAAAAGGCAAAATGGTTGTCTGAGGAGGCCTTACAAATAGCTGTGAAAATGAGAAAAGTGAAAAGCAAAGGAGAAAGGGAAAGATATTCCCTCCTGTTTACCTGGGGCCAGACTATGGTGGAGGTAATAAAGATAATGGTGACTATCCCTCAAAAGATTCCATGCATGTACTCCTACCCCAGCCTTGCAGCAGGCCACCACCAACCCACGCCTTTGCCAGAGACCCCCGGACACCCACAGCCAAGTCTCCTTTGGGGTCACTGTTCCCTTCTCCTGGGTCCTGGTGCACAAGGATCTGTTGTGCCCTCCAAGAGTCTATTTCCCAGTCCTATGTAAATTCTGGCAGCTCTATGGTGGGGTTAATGGCGACCTCCTCCAATGGGAATAAAATTTGGAAAGTAGTGTATTAATAAAAATTTGAGTGTGATTGATCATCATACGTAGAAAAGAGTAAATAGTTTGAGTAACTTTAGACTTTTTTATGTAGTAATATAAAAAAAATAAGTTTCTTAAAACAGAAATAAATGTGTATCTTTCAAATAAAATAAATATGCATCTACTATCTCTGGCTGCCTTCCTTTAGTTTTCTCTCTTGGGGAAAAAAGCAAACAGGTTTTTGTTTAAGACATTGAAGTTGGATCTCTTGCAGGCACTGCCACATCTAATATTAACTAGTATAATTTCTGAATAATATTTCTCCACCAATATACCGTAAGATCCAACTTGAATGGGACAGTTTCTATATTTTCCCTTCCTATATTTAGGAACTTAGTGGAGTACTCGTACAAATTGGATTTATATGAGGAAGGGAGGAAAGGCAGAAAGGAAGGAAGGGGAAAAGGAAAGCTCTCTATAGACTTTTATTTATTTGAATAATCATAAAAAGTGTTTATTAAATTGTCAGGCGAGTGTATGCTCCTCAGTTCTGTCTCATCACAACAAAGATTTGGAGTGACAGACATTAAAGCCCTCGGCGCGTCACAGCTCTCAGGTCTCCAACAGACCGTGTTATAGCTCTTAGACAAATCAGTGTTACAGCTCCGTTTTACAGCTCTATTTTATTTAGAAAATAGCAGGAAAAGCCATCCTCCAGGTGTGAGGGCATGCCGACCCAAAGAGGCGAAGAGAAGAGAGTGGGGGAGTGCTCCAGCGCGTGGCGGGGGGAGAGGCGGGCAGAGAGAGAGAGAGAGAGAAGAAACCCCTGGCCCTGTGGCTCCTCTTCTGATGTTTTTTCCTCCCCCTGGGCCTGCCCTATGTAAATTGGGCTAGCCAGGAGCGCTGTTTGTTCTACCTGAGGTCCTCACTCTGGTCCTCGGACCTTCCTTTGTTCTATTTTCACAGGCTTTTCCCTTCCTTGTCTTTTAGCCGCTGCCATTCTGGACTCCTGTTTCCTATTCTAACTACCTAACATTAATGAATCAGCATCAGCCTGAAGAAGGATCTTAGTGTTCAATCTATATTAACATTTTAATCAATAATTTGGATAAGAACAATAACTTGATGTTATCCAATTTGACAGATGCTATACTATTAATGGGAATAATTAAGATATTAAGTGAAAGAATCAGGACAAAAAATCTTTGCTGGCTGTGAAAGAATAATGTGACCCTCGCCCCAGAAAATGTTCAGCTACTATTCCCTGGAACCTATGAATATGTTACCTTATGTGGCAAAAGGTAACTTGCAGATGTTATTACCTTAAATACCTTGAGAAGGGGAAATTATCCTGGTTTATCTGGGTGTAAGGATAAGAACCCTTCAGAGTCAGAGAAGGAGATGTGCTGACAGAAATAGAGGCAAGGTGAAGTCTCAAGATGCTTTGCTACTGGCCTTAAAGATGAAAAAAGGGATGGTGAGCCAAGGAATGTGGGAAACCTCTAAAAACTAGAGGTTTTTAGAACCTCTAGTTCTAAAGGCAAGGAAACCGATTTTATCCTAGTGCCTCCACACCTTGATTTTAGCTCAGTGAAGCCCATTTTGGACTTCTGCTATCTAGAACTATAAGATATAAATTTGTGCTGTTATAAAACCCTGAGCTTGTGACAATTTATTACAAGCAGCAAAAGGAAACTAATGTATTGGCTGAAAGTATAAGATGGTCTAACAAAATATTTAAAAATACAGATTTAATGCAAATTTTTATATTGAGATCGGAGATGACACCCAAATCTAGATTGACAGGATATAGGAAAATACTTCATAATGTGTAAAGGGCTTATGAATTTTAATTGACTACAAGCTCAGTAGAAAATAAAGAGATGCAAAAAGATGTGTGGGCTTAGAGTGGAGAAACAGAGATTCCATGTCATCACTGAGAAGGGTCCTGCAGACTCCACATCAATACCAATGATGTGGCACAGTGGTCAGCCATGGGTTTAACTCTTTACAACGGATACTGACAGACAGAAAGGACATCTAGATGAGGAGGGATCTAGGAACATATTTAAAGTGGAAGTAACTAGGTATGAAAATTTCATCAAAATAAGGGAAAATCTAAGAAGTTATGCCACTTAAGGGATAGGGGCTTATTTTCTGCGGTTCCTGTGGGCTTCCCAGCTGGCTCAGTGGTAAAGAACCTGTCTGCAATGCAGGAGACCCAGAAAATGCAGGTTTGATCCCTGGGTCAGGGAACTCTCCTGGAGGAGGAAATAGCAACCCTCTCCAGTATTCTTGCCTGGAAAATCTCATGGGTCACAAAGAGTCAGACATGACTGAACAACTAACACTTCACTTCATGGACTTATTTTCTGTGGTCCCTAAGGTTAAAACTCAAAACTAGAGGGCTCCAAGGGAATTTGTTTTAATCCAGCATGAAGAAGAAATCTTTCACCCTTCCAGCGGCCCTGACATTGGATGAATTTGAGAGTGAGTATTCTGAAATTCTTGCCCCTAGACATAACTAAAAGTATTCTGAGATTCTTGCCCCTAGATGTAAATGAGCATAGGTTGAGCATGTATTTTAAGGTCTCTTTTGGTCTTTGAGAGACTGTGCTCCTTGAATGGAAAGTGAATAGGTATATTATCATGGAAAGAAGAGAGATGACTCCACTTTTTCACCCAGCCCTCTCACCTCCATCCAAGCCACAGCTTCAGAAAGAAACCTGGGCCATTAGAATTCTACCTCCATCTTGGAAAACCCAAAATCCTGATGATACAAGAGAGGACCTTGAGTCCTTGCTAGACAATTCATTCCCTCTCCTACCTCACCAAACAACAACACAACCAAAGAAAAATTTGTAATTACATCAGTAGTGCTTCTCAAAATCTATAAAATCTTAGAGTTAAGGAAATGTATTTTGTGGGCTCTTGTCCCAGTTCTCAGGGAAAAAAAAAATAGAGCACTAAAATGAGCAGCGGTGTCCCATTCATCACAGAGCCTAGTTCCTCTTGATCATGAAGAAGGAAGGCCCCACCAGCTCCCTGCTCCCTCAAGCACTTGGCATCCATTTTTTCAGGAACCCCAGTCCTGTGGGGGAGGCATGGGGGAACTCCTTTCCCCAAATGAGACACGACTCTTGACCTCAGGGATGGCTCAGGCCTCTGCCTTCTTCTTTTCGGGTCCCAGCCTTGATGTGTGTGTGGGGAGAGGTCAGACTAGGGGCACAGGCTGATGAAAGGGTGGACAGCCCAACCCCTTACAGGTTCCAGAAAACAAAGGGCCCTTGGGTACACTGGGGTTCTGTGAGAGGGTGCAGGATGAGGGGGGATCAGAGAACATATCCTTCCTGGAATGGACTTGACGCCACAGATTTGTAGTTTCAGTGCTACACATGGCATCCCCCACTTTCACCAACTTTAAGGGAATTTCCATCTCTTCTCTGTCCCTCGGCTCACCCTCCACCCCTGCCCAGTCTTCAGGACGGGTGGGAAGGGAACTGTGGAAATTCCCTTTTCAGGAACATGGGGGGTGACCCAGAGAGCAGGGGGTGGTGGAAGCAAAGGGAACACTGAAAACTGAGAAGGATCCCTTGGCTTTCTGCCCCCACTTTCATCCTCAGCCAGGTCATCCTCAGAAAGGAGGAAGGACTCACCAGACCCACCAGCAGGTGCTGAATTTTCCCAAGGCCTCCTGCCCACCCTCCTTCAGTCACCCAGCCAGCCCATCCCACCAGGGAGTCAGAAGGCCCAGCTGACAGCTGGGTTGTGCAATCAGCAGCCCAGATGTGGCTGGGACTCTGACTTGTGGCAGCTGCCTCTGTCATCACCCAGGGCCTATGGCCTTTATTTCACCCTTGAGCTGTATTCTAGCAACATTCCTGTTCCTATCCCAGACAGGCCCCACCCCGGCCACCATCCTCCTCCAGAAACTCCAGAGAACACTTTGCAGCTGAGGATCATGGGCCCAGCTCAGCCATGCAATGCATACTATGCTGTGCCACCAATGGGGAGGGCCTCAACCTCCTTGGGCCTCACTAGATAGGTGCTAACACTTGAGCCCTAAGTTCTCTCCTGAACTTCCACATCATTCTCAAGGCCCTTGAGTTTATTGATGCATTTATTGGCTCCCCACAGGAACTGGATAAAATATAAAACCTTTTATTGCCCTTGGGTATTCTAACCAGGGCAAGGTCACATCCCAAACAGCAGCTACCATGACCACTGTTTTCAGGAAGCCTTGGGCATGGTCAATCTTTAGGCAACACCATTGATTCTTTGGCTTTAGGTTTGGCAGCCAATCAGGCCTACAATAATTTCAGTCTACTCTCTGCTTCATGCAGTACTGCCTGACTTAGAGCAGATGCACTGTAGTTATTTGCTAAATGGAAAAATACAGTAAAAGATTAGCTGAGATAGAGAGCTGCTTGAGGTCACACTACAAACTAGCAGCCAGCACAGGGTAGATCAGATTCCTTTTCCCTGTGCCATCCTCTCTGAATTCACAAATGTGATGGTGGTGATGGTGGAGTGATGGTGAAGAAGGTGGTGGTCATGACAACAGTGGTGATGGTTGCAGTGATGGTGGTAAATGATGCCAGTGATGGTGGCACTGGGGGTGAGAGTGCTGGTGATGGTGGAGATGTGTTAATGGTTGTGGTGACGGTGGTGATGGTTGCAGTGATGGTGGTGAATGATGCCAGTGATGGTGGCACTGGTGGTGAGAGTGCTGGTGATGGTGGAGATGTGTTAATGGTTGTGGTGACGGTGGTGATGGTTGCAGTGATGGTGGTGAATGATGCCAGTGATGGTGGCACTGGTGGTGAGAGTGCTGGTGATGGTGGAGATGTGTTAATGGTTGTGGTGACGGTGGTGATGGTTGCAGTGATGGTGGTGAATGATGCCAGTGATGGTGGCACTGGTGGTGAGAGTGCTGGTGATGGTGGAGATGTGTTAATGGTTGTGGTGATGGTGGTGGTGGTTGCAGTGATTGCAGTATTGATGAAAGCGGTGGTGGTGATGGTGGAGATGATATGGTTAAGGTGGTAAAACTGATGACAATGGCAGTAAAAGGGATGATGTGGTAATGATGACAGTTAAGATGGTTATAGTAATGATGATGGTGACAAGGGTGGAAATGGTGGTGATGATGGTGACAATGCCTTAACATGATAATGAAGATGAATCTCCCTTATTTCAAGGAGTTCTCTTTGGGAATGCATAACACATTCCAATTACTTTGGTTCTCATCTACAACTTTGGGAGGATTCAGAATCTGAGCCCTTACTCTAAGTTTTCCTCAGCAGCAGAAACTAAGTCAGCTTTGACCCCTGAGTCAGCCTTGAAAATATCTTGCCCAGAACTGCTCCTTTGATGAGGATATGGAAAGATAGCTCCAGCTGCTGCCCTTCTGGATCTGCCACAGTGTTTCCCATGCTTCCCAGGGGCTCCTCCAGGCAGTGACAAAGCACAGCAGGGCTCCTGATGCTAGCCCATTCCTGGAGATGCAGGGCTCCTCAGCCAGGTGAATCTGATTCAGCCATCCTCCCAATGCTGAGACTCTCTTGGAACTGTACCACAGTATCAGATTCTTTTTCCCCAACCCTCCTTCCTTCCCTCTCCCCTTCACAGGGGGCAGACATGCACTGCTTTCGGATGACTCCTCTCAGCCCCCTGCCTCCCCTTCCTTTATTCTGGGAGAGCATTCCTCCTTCGTCTTCTGCAAATGTTTCCTCTGTTAACTCTCTCTCATGTCTTTTAATGTCCTGTTCTAGGCTTTTCAGAAGACCCAGGGAGAAAATCTGATTGATCAAGCTGGGTAATACCATTCTGGTGAAAAGCAATTTTTAAATAGACAAAACATTTTTTTAAATGAGATGGATTTTCTTCTGACTTTCAGACTGCCTCTGAGGACAATTCCAGGCTGGTATGTGTTATATGTTTTGAGAAATAAAGTTTGCCTTTGGGAGATTAAACCCTTGCAAAGGATTTGAAATAGATTGGAGAGAAGGGGGAAGATGGAGGAAACACAGAGCAAAGACTTTGATGCAGGAATAAACTTGCTATGTTCTGGGGATGACTAAGGTGGAGGAGGAGAGTCAAAGAAGTGGTGAAGCTGAAGCTGAAAGGTGGAGTGAATGAGAGAAGGATATGGAAGTCAAGGAGAGGACCTGGGGTTTGATGAAACAAGAAAAGAGTTGACACAGAGGACTCTTGGCTGGGTAGGAAGTGCATTACAGTGGCTGGGCAAAAAGGGCTCACAGGGAAGAGACCATCTGGAGGCGGCTGGGGTCATCCAGCCAAGCCACGATGACAGTGAGATTGAAATGGGCTGAGAAAGAGTGAATCCATTCTTGTCTCACTGAGACAAGATGTCTGTCTCTCTTCAGACCACTGAAGAGGAGGGAGGCATCAAGGCGCCTTGGAGCTTCCAGTCTGGAAAGTAGACTGGTGGTACCTCTGACAGAAACAAGATGGTTGAAAGGTTCTGGAGGAGAGATTATGAAATGGTTGTGGTCATGCTTTTCTATTAATAGTAGTCATGTCCACCAGGGACTTGGAAATGTGGGCCTGAAGCTTGGCAACAAGGCTTTGGACCAGGATGTGGGCTTAGAAAGTGAAGAATCAAAGGAGCTGTCCTCTGAGGCAGATCGAGGGAGAAAGCAGACCTTGGGAACTACCTACAGTGGTGGCAGGGAAAATGGAGGGAGGCAGATAGATGAGGGGGTGAGCCAGAAGTAGCAAGAGAGAAAGGCAGGCAGTGCCTATAACCACAGGAGTCCTGGATGCTGAGGGGTGCCCATGTTTCCCTGAAGGGAAGTGGGGACAGGCATCTGGGGGTTTCTCACAACCTCAGAGGAGCTCTTCCCTAGAGCCAGGCCAGGACAGAGGGGTGACATTCTGGCAGCGCTCAGAACATCTGCACCCGCCACCAGGGCGGCCTCCCACAGGCTGCTCCTGTGGTCCAGTGGACACGTCGCTCTCCTGGGGTCAGCGCCGGGGCGGCAGCAGCCTCCGTGTGAGGTGGTAGTGCTGGCATCTGATTCCCTGGAACAGGGACTAGGAAAACAGATGACCTCAGGCTGAAAGCGCTTAGAAGCATTGCTCAGAAGAGGGCGGAAAAGACGAGGCTAAAAATACACACAGACCCAAATTCCCTACCTCTCCGGAAAAATCCCAGGCAGAGTGTCCTACAAATATGTCTGATGCAGGCCCCACAATTGGCTGCTCCCTCACCACCCTCTCCCCATCATGCTCGTCTCTGGCCTGGACACCCGTCCTTCACCCAGGCTGGTTCCTCTCTAGCCCCGGGGCTCCTTGGCTCAGTCCTACCTGCCTCTTGTCCCCACGTCCTCCTACTTCCACCCGAAGCACCTTCCTTCTCCGTTGGGCTTGTCCTCACTTGGGCAGCACTCATCTTAGAGTTTCCCTCCAACCTCCTCCTCCTAGGAGCCTCCTAGACCACCCATGCCAGGACTGATCTGAGTCCCCTAATCCAGAATCTGAACCACACAAAACTGACCCTCAGATGGTCTCTCTTTCCCTCAACTTCTGAAGGTTAGACAGATCTCTTACAGTCATAATAGAATCTTCATAATGGAGGTGGAAGCAAGAAGGGACTCCTAATTTTTTTTTTTCTTCTATCTTCAAAAGCACTCGGTCTATAATTAGGCACATGTGGAACTTTAATAAGGTGGTGCAAGTGGTAAGAAATTAGTGGGCTTCCCTGGTGGTTCAGATGGTAAAGAATCTGCCTGCAATGAGGAAGACATGGGTCCAATCCCTGGGTTGGGAAGATCCCCTGGAGGAGGGCATGGCAACCCACTCCAGTATTCTTGCCTGGAGAATTCCCATGGACAGAGGAGACTGGGGGCTACTGTCCATGAAGTCACAAAGAGTTGGACACGACAGAGTGACTAAGCACAGCAGAGTGGTAAAGAACCTGCCTGCCAATGCAGGAGATGTAAGAGGCACGAGCTGGATCCCTGGGTTGAGAAAATCCCCTGAAAGAGAATATGGCAACCCGCTCCAGTATTCTTGCCTGGAGAATCCAGACAGAGGAGCCTGGTAGGCTATAGTCCATAGGGTTGCAAACAGTTGAACATGACTGAAATGACTTAGCATGGCACAGCATGCAGAAGCTTAATAAACCTTATTGAGCAATTGAATAAATAGAATGGCTCAGTTATTAGCAATAAAAAGGTGGGCTGGGACCGTGGAGGGTATGGAGGATGATGGGGAAGGATGGGGAGGCTTACCCAGTGTGTGTGTGTGCACACGCACATGTGTGTGGGCATGTGTGCCTGCCCTTGCGTGTGACATGCATGAAAGACTGTACTAAACCAAAAGGGAGGAACTAGAATGTTCAGGATTCCTGAGTAGTTTCTAGGGTTCTTAAGACAGACCTGGGCTCCCTGGAGAGCCCAAGCCCGCATCTTTTGGGCTGGTACTACCTGATTCTTGCCCTGAATCTCCTCATTTTGGCTGGATATCAGGGAGCCCTCCTGGCAGGGTTCCCAAGTAGAAGCTTTGGATCATTTTCTGCCTCGAAGACTCTGGTTCCTCATCTTCAGTGGTGGGGGGTGGGACCCAGGGGTCCAGGGCATGTCTAATGGCCGGCCATCTCTTTGCAGCTCTTCCTCTGCTTTTCTCTCAGTACCCTCTCCTTCCCACTGCCTCTGTCCAACTCCTTCACTCCTCATCTGGGAACTTCCAAGCTACAGAAGCCCTGAGTACAGCCTCAGACCTGACCCTCAGTAGGTAGCCCAAAGTTGCAATAGGATGAAAGGGAGGGAGGGTAGGCAAGAAAGTGGGAGAGGAACACGCCTTCCGACCTAAAACGTCTGGCAGGAGGATGCTAAAGAAGAAAGAGGAGGAAAACACATAGACTTACTGCAGCAGCATCCCGGTGTCATTGCAGCGCGCATGGCACACAGCACGGTGGCTGAGAGATGCTGGCTGATCCCTGCTTCAAGAAGGTGACTGTCGAATAGTCAAAATAGTAAACATTACCGCTTCTGACGTGCTGGGGAAGGGGACAAGAATCTGACCCCCACAATTCAGCTTGACCCTTAGGGGAACACCCAGTCCATCCCTCTCCAATCTAAGGAGCATCAGGTGAGGAATCACAGACCTTCTCCTCATCTCCCTCCCATCTGGCCCCAGCCAGCCACACTGGGGATCTGGTCAAGACTGGACACATCCCAGTGGATGGGCTGACTCAGACACCACCTTCTTGTTTCTTTCACTTCCTGGGACCCAGCCTTCCCAGGCAGGCCAGGCCAGGCTCCTGCCTCCTCTCACTTCCTGTGCTGTAACTGGCTCCCAAAGGACAAGGCGGTTACATTCTCACGGCTTGCCTGGGGCGTGGTGGACCAGGTGTTCCTAGCCTATGGATGAGAGGGCAGGTGGCTGCCAAGCCTGCCACACTGTCCCGGGCTACCGAGTCATGGGGGGCTGGAGGCGGGAAGCTCCCCTTGGACTTCCCAGGCAGAGCTTCCGGTCCACCCCACTCATCAGAGCAGCCTTGCTTTGGGGGAGATGCTGGGCATGCATTTGGAGATTAGGGAGCTGCTACTTTGTTTTCCTTTTGGATTTTATCCTTATGTTCAAGACTCCCTTGGCAGGAAAGCTGGAAGGCAAGGAGGTGAACTGTAGAATTCAGGCCCCAGACCTCCCTGGAGCCTAACGAGAAGCCAGTACAGAGATGACTCAGTGAAGATGCTAAAAATGCATCCTCAAGGTCATATTTCCATCATGTTCTGCCCCCTTAAGCAGATAAGGCAAACAGCACAGGCTAGGAGACAGAAGACTTGAGGTTTCATCCCTACCCTGAAGGAATTCTTCCTCCTCCACAGCCCAGCTTCCTTCTGCGCAGCATGAGAAGATGGGTCTAGGAGACCCCAGAGGACCTCACAGCATCTCGTGTTAAGCAACTTCAGGATCAGAATTTGGTTTGATGCCTTCAGTTCTGTGTGCAGGACAGAAGCCGAAGGAACTTAATGGTGGAGCAGTGGGGTTAGGAGAGAAACCCACATGTGTGAACCAACTGGAGACAAATGTTTGGCAGAGTTTGATTGAATGCCTGAGTGAGTGGATCAGACCGGCAGTGATGGCTTGTGGGCTGGAACTCTTGCAAGGGAGCTGTACATCCATATGCCCTACAAGCATCGACCGAAGGTTGAATAAATAATACAACTTGCATGTATATGTGTGACTATTTTTCAAATCATCAATGCTGCTGTCACGAATGAAACACAGATTCACTCAAAAGTGGCCCTGCATGCAGACCGCCTTTGGGTTACAAGGCAGTTTCTCAAACAGCAGACCTTATAAAGACAACTGTGGTTTACAGTGAAATAAAATGATATCTGGGCTCTTCTTTAAAATACTCAAGGGAAAAAAGGCAGGGGGTAGATGAAACTAGGAGAGAATGTTAATAATTATTGATGCTGGATGATGAGCACATGGGGGGCTACTATACCATTGTCTTACTTTTGTATGTTCAAACTTTTCCATAATAAAATGTTTTTTGAAAAGTATAAGTGCTCTTATGTGGTCATTCATGGAATCTATTGACATAAAAAAGAGGATTTTTTTTTTTTTTTTTGTGGAAAGCTGTTCACAATACATCGTTGGATGAAAAAAAGCAGTTGTGAAGCCATATGTAAGTATGACTTCAATTCTCTTACTTTAAAAAACTGAGTACATGTGTGTGTGTGTGTGTGTGTGTGTGTGTGTGTGTGTCTAGAAAAAGGCCTTCGTTTCAGACTCTCTGGAGATGTGAATGGTGGTTACCTCCAAGTAGAAGGAATGGGACCATTTTTATTTTCTTTATTCTGTATATCTGTATTTCCAATGAATCTATTTTCCCTTTGTTATCCACCCAAAATATTACTTTTAAAACATTATAATAAGTATTCTTAGATTCTGAGAAAGGCTAGGAGGCATTCAATCAGACCCTCGACTGTGATCAGAATGCAGTTTTCAGGGAGACGAGCAAGGGGGACAGGACTTGGGAAGTTGTCATGAAGGACAGACGCCTCGCACTGGGTCTTAAGGATGGGCAGGATTTAGATCCCAAGGCGAGTGGGAGGGTGTTCCAGGCAACATCAAAACAAGTACATCCTGTCTTGAGACAGTGGCCTTCCCAGAGCTGGGATGAGCCCAGGGGCCAGGGGGCTGCGGAGGACATGGAGCAGGGATGGAGGGGTTGGGTGGGGCATGGCCTTGAAGGGCCATGGGGTTCTGGGAAAAGAGGAGCCTGAATGTCTGGCTAAAAATGGTCCTGGGTATGTGTGTGAGTGTGCACGCGCGTATTAACTGTGGCATTCAGAACAAGGGATAATTGGAAAAACATGACTGATGCTGAGCCACACGCATTTGGGGACATGTGGCTCCAGTTCTGGGATTGTTTGTCATTCCTTATTTCAGGAAAGCAGGAAGACAAAAGATGTAGCTTCGAACGCAACGAAGACTCAGATGTCACCAGTCAACGTGGGGCCCGGCCACCGCCATCTCTCAGCAGCGGCCTTTTGAGCTGCCACCCGCCCTGGGACCAGCCCCACGCCTGGGGTGTCCATACGTCTTGTGCCAGCTGCCAGATAGGACCCAGAGCCCACAGTCTGAGCTTTCGCACGCTGGGAAGAGGGAGCTCTGGCTCCTTCCCAAGGGTTTGCCGGAAGGGAGCTGGAGGAACAGCGGGATGCAGAGGAAGAGGTAAACTGGCAACTGCAGTTACAGGCAAACTGGAGTCAACCGGGAAACTCCCAGAAACCCCAGCACAAACCAAGGAACGAGCCTGGGTGATCCACAGAGGCCCACATGACCTCAGGAAGGGCCAGAGGCTGCTGACTTCCAAAGGCTGGGGAGGTTGAGGGCCTGTTTGTTTCTCTGTGTCCTTTCTGGCAACTGAAGTGGAGGCATCGGGATGCGGGCAGGGGCTCAGGTCAGACCTCTGGCGGCTTAGAGAGAACGGAAGACATAAACAGCATCCACATGCTAGGCCAGGCAGGTGGACTCCGGCCGGGAGGACCTGATTCAACCCCCTTTGAGCAAGGTGATGGATAATACACTTGCTGACTGCTAGCATCCAGCTCCTCTGGGATCCCTTCACTCACTGGGATCCATCTAGTGCATAGACTCTTCGCATTTCGGACTGGAAGTGACATTACCTAAACTTGTTCTGATCTTTGGGAGAACACAGAACACTGTGCCTTACTCTGAGTAGGGGCTCAACAAACAAAAAGTGAGGTCCCTTTACTGTCCTCATCCCATCTCTGAGTCCCAGGAGACCTGGGTGGCAGCTTCACCAGGAACACAATAGCTTCCTCATTGATTTTCCAGCCAACTCCTTTCCCCCTTCACTCAGCCAAAAATAAGACTGGACTTTTAAAAAATATTTACTAGGAAACTAAGAAACAAACAAAGCAAAACAGAATGCAAGTGATGGAGGTTGAGGAACTATTACGGAATTCCAGATTTTATTAACAATCTTGGATCAAAGAACCCAATCTAAATCCCCCAGGATTTTTTCTCTTTTTTGGAGAAGTGCTTCTTGCTCATATTTTATTGTTCTAATTCTCTTTCTCATTATTATTTTTTGCTAATATTTTTGAGCATTTGCCATGTGCCAAGCACTTTGCAATATGATCACCATTTTATCAGACTTAAGCAATGTGCACATATATCATATTATCAGACTCAGAGGGGTTAAATAATTTGCCCATAGTTGCTCCTTTGTGGCAAGAATGGGAGCTGAAATGAAACTCTCTGACCCTCAAACCTGTGTTTTGATCACCTCTACCCTGATTTCCTTTGGCCATGTGTCTACACTCCCTTGTGACACCATCTAAGGAGGGTGGGGTAGCGTGGGGTAGGCTGGGAAGCCAGAAGGCATATGTGAACTTTGGAATCCACTTCTGCCCAGGCCTACTTGTGCAAAGGTCCCTAACACTGGCTATGAAACAGTTGGCAACTTTAAGAAGACAAATAAATAGGACTGCATCGTATTTCCTTAATTTCTATTTCTTATGGACTCATGTACACAAAGTTACCATAATACCCAGCTTACCTCTAGGCACATTGTCATCGTTGGTTCATACATGACTCACCGTTATTTTTTATTTATGTACTTCTGTTTATTTCTAAGAAATTGAAGACCCACAGAGCACCACCCAACATTACAGGCAATGGACAATTAACCGTGTTCCCCTCCCTTCCTATCCCTACACCCCACCCCTTCAGGGTAACTATGCTGAATGTCATGTTTACCATTCTTTTAAATATCATTTTATCAGATTTAAATGTATGTTTAAAAGTAAGATTTTTTTAGTTTTACTTGTTTTCAAACTTTCAGGATTATACCTGAGCAACAGAACCTTCTAAGATTTTATTTTTCACTCAGAATTATACTACTAAGATTCATCTATGTTGTAATGGGCCGTTTCTCTATTTTCTGTTTGATCCTATCAATAAAAACAGGAAAGTTAAGTAACTTTGCCAAGATTTTTGGTCACTTTTGCATCTATTGTATCTTGCATAGATGTTGAATTTAGTTCTCTTCTTAAAGGACACTTCAAAGAGTGTCTTCAATGCAGGTTTCTCATGACTGGTCATCCAAGTCGATGTGTCACTAAGAATATTTTCATTATGTCCTGTCACCCAACTGACAATTTGCTTAGATATATAATTTATGTACATAAATAACTGTGGCAAGAGTACATACATGAGATCTACCTTCTTAACAAAATTCTAAGTATACACTACAGCATTGTTAAATATAAGCACAATATTGTACAAAAGATTTCTAGAACTTACTAATTTTGCATGATTGAAATAGAGAATTTGCTGCTGTTGTTCAGCTGCTCATCATGTCTGACTCTTTGTGACCCCACAGACTGCAGCATGCCAGGCTTCCCTGTCCTCCACCATCTCCCAGAGCTTGCTCAAACTCATGTCAATTGAGCTGGTGATGCCGTCCAACCATCTCGTCCTCTGTCGTCCCCTTCTCCTCCTGCCTTCAGCCTTTCCCAGTGTCAGGGGCTTTTCTAATGAGTCAGCTCTTCCCATCAGGTGGCCAAAGTATTGGAGCTTCAGCATCAGTCCTTCCAATGAATATTCAGGACTGATTTCCATTAAGATAGACTGGTTTGTTCTCCTTGCTGTTCAGGGAATTCTCAAGAGTCTTCTCCAGCCCCACAGTTCGAAAGCATCCATTCTTTTGCTCTCAGCTTCCTTTATGGTCCAACTCTCAAATCCATATAAGACTACTGGAAAAACCTTAGCTTTGACTATATGGACCTTTGTTGACAAAGTAATGTTTCTGCTTTTTAGCATGTTGTCTAGGCTTGTCATAGCTTTTCTTCCAAGGAGCAAGCATCTTTTAATTTCATGGCTGCAGTCACAATCTGCAGTGATTTTGGAGTCCAAGAAAATAAAATCTGTCACTGTTTCCATTGTTTCCCCATCTATTTGCCATGAAGTGATGGGACTGGATGCCATATCTTTGTTTTTTGAAAGTTGAGTTTTAAGCCAGCTTTTTCACTCTTTTCTTTCACCTTCATCAAGAGGCTCTTTAGTTCTTCACTTTCTGCCATAACAGTGGTGTCATCTGCATATCTGAGGTTATTGATATTTTTCCTGGAAATCTTGATTCCAGCTTTTGCTTCACCCAGCCCAGCATTTCACATGATGTACTCTGCATATAAGTTAAATAAGCACGGTGACAATATACAGCCTTCACATTCTCCTTTCCCAATTTGGAACCAGTCCATTGTTACAAGTCTGGTTCTAACTGTTGCTTCTTGACCTGCATACAGGTTTCTCAGGAAGCAGGTCCCATCTCTTGAAGAATTTTCCACAGTTTGTTGTGATCCACACAGTCAAAGGCTTTAGAGTAGTCAACAAAGCACAGGTAGATGTTTTTCTCAAATTCTCTTGCTTTTTCTATGATCCAACGGATGTTGGCAATTTGATCTCTGGTCCCTCTGCCTTTTCTAAATCCAGCTTTAACACTGGAAGTTCTGGGTTCACATACTGTTGAAGCCTGGCTTGGAGAATTTTGAGCATTACTTTGTAAGTGTGTGAGATGAGTGCAATTGTGCAGTTGTTTGAGCATTCTTTGGCATTGCCTTATTTGGGGATTGGAAGGAAAACTGACCTTTTCCAGTCTTGTGGCCACTGCTAAGTTTTCCAAATTCGCTGCCATATTGAGTGCAGCACTTTCACAGCATCATCTTTTAGGATTTGAAATAGCTCAACTGGAATTCCATCACCTCCACTAGCTTTGTTCGTAGTGATGCTTCCTAAGGCCTACTTGACTTCACACTCCAAGATGCCTGGCTCTAGGTGAGTGATCACACCATCATGATTATCTGGGTCATGAAGATCTTTTTCGTACAGTTCTTCTGTGTATTCTTACCACCTCTTCTTAATATCTTTTGCTTCTGTTAGGTCCTTGCTGTTTCTGTCCTTTATTGTGCCCATCTTTGCATGAAATTTTTCCTTGGTATCTCTAATTTTCTTGAAGAGATCTCCAGTCTTTCCCATTCTATTGTTTTCCTCTATTTCTTTACATTGTTCACTTAGGAAGATTTTCTTATCTCTCCTTGCTATCCTTTGGAACTCTGCCTTTATTGCTTCTCGGCCTTTTGGCTAAGATCAAGTGTGGAACTCTGCATTTAGACATTTTGAGACTACATCAAACTAAAAAGCATTTTCACAGCAAAGTAAATGATCAACAGGGTGAAAAGACAATCTATGGAATAGGAGAAAATACTTGTAAATCAAATATCTCATAAAGAGTAATACCCAAAATATAAAAGGAACTCAGCAAAAACAAATAACCCAATTTAAAAATGTGCAAGGAACTTGAATAGGCATTGCTCCAAAGATGTAACAGTGGCCAACAATTGTGTTAAGAGGCTCAACATTACTAATTATCAGGGAAATGCAAGTCAAAATCACAATGAGATATCACTTCAAACATTTTAAGATAGCCATTATTTTTGTTAAAAAAATAAGTGTTGATAAGGTTGTGGAGAAATTGGAACCCTTGAACACTATTGATGGGATTGTAAATGATAGCCATTGTGTAAAACAGTTTAGAGTTTCCTCAAAAATACTGAGAACTACCATATAAACCAGCAGTTCCAAAAGAATTGATCCAAAAGAATTGAAATTGGGATCTTGAATAAATATTTGCACTCCTCTGTTATTGCAGCATCATTCAAAAGAACCAAAATGTGGAAACAACCTAAATGTCCCAGCAGTGGATGAATGGATAAAGAAGATGTGATATATACATGAAATGGAATATTGTTGTTGTTCAGTCGTCAAGTTACATCTGACTCTTTGCGAGCCCATGAACTGCAGTGCCCCAGCCAACCCTGTCCCTCAGCATCTCCTGGAGTTTGCCCAAGTTCATGTCCATTGAATTGGTGATGTCATCCAACCATCTCATCCTCTGTGGCCCTCTTCTCCTCTTGCCTTCAATCTTTCCCAGCATCAAGGTCTTTTCAATAAGTTGGTTCTTCTGATCAGGTGGCTAAGGTATTGGAGCTTCAGCATCAGTCCTTCCAATGAATATTCAGGGTTGATTTCCTTTAGGATTAACCTGATGATCCCCTTGCTGTCCAAGGGGCTTTCAAGAGTCTTCTCCTGCACCGCAGTTCAAAAGCGTCCATTCTTTGAGGCTCTGCCTTCTTTATGGTCCAACTCTCATATCCATACATGACTACTGGGATGGAATATGCAATGCAATGGAATATTATTCACCCATAAAAGATGGAAATCCCATCATAGATGACAACATGGATGAAACTTGAAGACATTATGCTACGTGAAATAAGCTTGCCACTTATTCTTGCCACAGAAAGATAAACACTGTATGATTCCACTTATATAAAAGAGAAGGGAGAATAGCACTTGCCAAGGGCTGAGAGAAGTGGGGAACGGGGAGTTGCTGTTTGATAGCTACAAAGCTTCATTTATGCAAGATAAATAACTTCTATAAATCTTCTTTAAAATATTGCTCTTTGTCATTTTTAAATACTGCTCCCCAACTCCATCTACAAAGCTAAAATATACCTAATACAGAATGCTTGAAAATCACACAAAAACGATCTTCAATCTTACCACCCTGAAATCTCTTCTATTAATAGTTCAGTATATATAGATCCTGCCAAGACCTTCAAGAAGGTTGTAATGATGTACATGTCAACTGGGTGCTTGAAACCCCTATTTCCTGAGACCTAATACTAATGCTGGGCGATATTGATCCTAAAAAGTTTTGCCAAACTGATGGTTAAGAAGAAATGCAATTCCTTGTTGATTTAATTTGTAGCCCCAGAGCTGCAGGATAGTATTCGTATATGCATTAGCTATTGGCACTTCTGTGAAATGCTCTTTCAAACTCTTTGTCCAGGTTTCTTTTGAGTTGTTTGAGTTTTCTTATTGATTTGTAGAAAAAATTTTTGTATGCTAGCCTTTATATGTGCTTCAAACATTTTCTCCTCTAAAGTAGAGGGAAGGTGATTTTCATTTAACTGTTTGTCTTTGAAATTACAGATGTTTAAAATTTTCACGTAGTTTCAACATTTTCAATATCTTCCTTTAACATTTCTGAGATTGTGCAATGCCTGGGAAGGTTTTCCCCATCCCACAGTTAGAAGAAAATAAAAATCCAAAAGATCTTAATAAATATTTCTCCAAGCAGATATGTAAATGGCCAATAAGAGCATGAAAAGATGATCAACATCATTAGCCATCAGGAAAATGCAAATCTAAACCACAATGAGATACCATGTATCTACTAGTATGGCTATAATCAAAAAGACC
This sequence comes from Odocoileus virginianus, assembly GCF_023699985.2. Taxonomy (NCBI): domain Eukaryota; kingdom Metazoa; phylum Chordata; class Mammalia; order Artiodactyla; family Cervidae; genus Odocoileus; species Odocoileus virginianus. The sequence continues at coordinate 12,518,324 of NC_069675.1, forward strand.
AATAATAACACATGGAGAAATCGGAACCCTAATACGTTGCTGATAGCAATACAAAATGGTTCAGCCACTTTGGAAAACAGTATGGTATCTCCTCAAAAGATTAAATATAGAATGACCATAAAACCCAGAAACTGTACTCCTAGATAAAAACCCAAGAGAAATGAAAACAAATGTCCAAGCAAAACTTGTACACAAACGCTCATTGCAACATTATTCTTTTTTTTTTTTTCATTTATTTTTATTAGTTGGAGGCTAATTACTTTACATCACTACAGTAGTTTTTGTCATACATTGAAATGAATTAGCCATGGATTTACATGTATTCCCCATCCCGGTCCCCCCTCCCACCTCCCTCTCCACCCGATCCCTCTGGGTCTTCCCAGTGCACCAGGCCCGAGCACTTGTCTCATGCATCCCACCTGGGCTGGTGATCTGTTTCACCCTAGATAATATACGTTTCGATGCTGTTCTCTTGAAACATCCCACCCTCGCCTTCTCCCAGAGTCCACAAGTCTGTTCTATACATCTGAGTCTCTTTTTCTGTTTTGCATATAGGGTTATCGTTACCATCTTTCTAAATTCCATATATATGTCTTAGTATACTGTAATGGTCTTTATCTTTCTGGCTTACTTCGCTCTGTATAATGGGCTCCAGTTTCATCCATCTCATTAGAACTGATTCAAATGAATTCTTTTTAATGGCTGAGTAATATTCCATGGTGTTTATGTACCACAGCTTCCTCATCCATTCGTCTGCTGATGGGCATCTAGGTTGCTTCCATGTCCTGGCTATGATAAACAGTGCTGCGATGAACATTGGGGTGCACGTGTCTCTTTCAGATCTGGTTTCCTTGGTGTGTATGCCCAGAAGTGGGATTGCTGGGTCATATGGCAGTTCTATTTCCAGCTTTTTAAGAAATCTCCACACTGTTTTCCATAGTGGCTGTACTAATTTGCATTCCCACCAACTTAATAATCAAAAAGTGGAAACAACCAAAATGTTCATCAAAGTGAATAAAATATGGTATCCCATACAATGGAGTATTATTTGACAATAAAAAGGAATGGAATACTGACGCATGGTAAAACATGGATAATTCAGGGAAACATTAGGCCAAGTGAAAGAAACCAGTCACAAAAGATCACATGTTATATAATTACATTTATATAAAATGTACAGAATAGGCAAATCTTTAGAGACAGAAAATAGATTAGTGGTTGCCTAGAGGTATGGTTGTATAACTCTGGTAATATACTAAAGGCTGTTGAATTGTACACTTCATATGAACAAATTGTATGGTATCTGAATTATGTCTCAATAAAGCTGTTTTTTTTCCACCAGCTTAAATGAAAAGGAAATTTATTTGCCCTAACAATGGAAAGTCCAGGACAATGACTGACATCAGAGGTTTGGGGTTTTGTCTGTCTCTCTCCTTGGCCTTCGGATATATAAAATTTATTCTCAGACTCTTTGGAGTTGGTCACATGGCCATCACCAAATAACCCAGAAGTGTGGAGTGTTTTGATTGACCAGAGCTGGATTATATACTTGACTCCTGTTGCTGAGGGACAAACTGTATCCAGATCACATGAAACAAATATGTATGAGGAAGTGGATCCTCCAGTGAAGTTTGTGAGCTATTCAGGAAGAAGAGGCATCAGATAGTAACAGACATTCAATATGGAGATAATTAAACCATCTGAAAATAATGGTGTTTCTGCATCTTTGTTTTCAGTATTTTTGCTACCCAATTTTTCTTTTCTTGTTGCATTGTTTAGGGTGCCCAGAACTATCTGGAAAAATTATAGCAATAGTATTCCTTAACTTTAATGGGAATGCCTCTAGTATTTTACTATTCTAGGCAGAATGATTTGGATAAAATTTGACACTCTTTACCAAGTAAGAAAACTATCATTATAGGCCTAGCTGGCTGAAATGTCTTAATTAAAAGTTAATTTGAGTTTTATTGACTGTCAATTGCTATGATCATGAATTTACTCTTTTATTTGTGCAAACTACATGAATAAACTTTTTAACATTGGACAGTTTCTGTATTTCTATGAATTGCTTTATAATGGAGGGGATAAACAGATTACTTTTCTTTAAAAAATCAAGTACATTGTAATATTTTTCTATTTCAGGAGAGCTCCTGGTTAAGGGAGAAAAATTCGGGTACCCACTGAGGGCATATATAAGGCAGGATTCAAGAATATGGAAAAAGGATATGGCAGCTGGCTATGTTTTCAGGCCCAGCTTTTAGGCCTTTGCCTTTCTTGGACCCAAGACACTGGCAGTGCTCATATAAAAGGCAAGTGCCCAGGATAGCCCAGGCCACCGACAGCTCCTTCCACATAATTTCTATTAGGGATGGTCTGTCAACAAAGGTCTGTCTAGTCAAGGCTATGGTTTTTCCAGTAGTCATGTATGGATGCAAGAGTTGGACCATAAAGAAAGTTGAGCACCAAAGAATTGATGCTTTTGAATTGTGGTGTTGGAGAAGACTCTTGAGATTCCCTTGTACTGCAAGGAGATCCAACCAGTCCATCCTAAGGGAGATCAGTCCTGGGTGTTCATTGGAAGGACTGATGTTGAAGCCGAAACTCCAATACTTTGGCCACCTGATGTGAAGAGCTGACTCATTGGAAAACACCCTGATGCTGGGAGGGATTGGGGGCAGGAGGAGAAGGGCACGACAGAGGATGAGATGGTTGGATGGCATCACTGACTCAATGGACATGGCTTTGGGTAGACTCCGGCAGTTGGTGATGGACAGGGAGGACTGGCATGCTGCTCTTCATGGGGTCACAAAGAGTCAGACACCACTGAGCGACTGAACTGAACTGAATGGGGGTAAAAAGCAGGATCAAGATCTGATAGAGGGAAAGAAGTACTTAGAAAACAGATAAGGAAGGACAAAGTGCAGAGAACCTGTGACTTACCTACAGTTCCATGGGTTTTGAGTCCATGTGGAATAACCTCCAAAGTCTGAGTTCCTGTCCTCACCACTATACTATCCCAAAGGTTGGTCTGCACTGCTCAGAACAGAGGCTCTAAATTCCTTGGAACAGAAATTTTGGGGAAGGGAGGAACCAATATCCTTGTTCCTGGCTGGGTCTGAGGCTTCTTCTGGGCCACAGAACTCTTTTCACCAGTATGAGATGCTTGGTCCATTCTAACCCTCCTGCCTAAATGGATTCTCAAAGATGAAGCCCTCTGACTCTCACAGAGCCCACAGTTTTCTAGACAGAGTTTTTAGGAAAAAGAAAAGTTTATAGAAATCCCAGCCAGATTCAGATGGGAAAGGCCTGTCCCCATCACAATGTTCATACAGCTAACAGCTCTGATGCTCAAAAATGCTATGGACATCAAAATTAATGGAACCAAGGTTCCTTGGAAGCCAACAGGGCTTTGGTAATCCCTTAAAAGTGTGACTAGTCTCAGTCATGACAAAGGGAGTGGGAAATGTAGGACAAACATTACTAAAAGCTGAAGACAACATTGGGAGCCCTTGGGGTTAGCCAGCTCTTCCTAATAGAGGATGGTGTTGACTTCATGGGACTGAATATGGAGAAATACCATTCATTCATATTTTTGATGAGTATTTACCCAGTTCCTTCTGCGTGCAAGGCAGCCTGCCGGTTGCTGCAAACACAGTGATGAACACAGTAAACATGTCCCCTGCTTTGACAGAGCTTTGAATCTAGCGAAAAAAGACAGTCAATAAGAGAACAAATTTCAAATGCTGCTAAGAGAAAAATGAAGAGTGTGCTATGGAAGAGAAGATAGGGTACACACACGGAGGTGTCAAGGGTGAGAAGAGGCCATCTCAGTGAGGAGGAAGGGAAGCCACAGCATGAGTGAAGTCTTCACAGTAGAAAAGAGCTTGTTTAGTTCAAGGAACTGGAAGGTTAGTATAGCAGGAGCACCATGTGCTGGAAGAGACTCAAGTGAGATGACCTTGAAGAAGTATTGGGGCCAAATTATGCAGATCCTCTTGGACCATGTTGAAGAGTGTGGATTTTCTTCTAAAAAAAAAATATTTTTAGGCATGTGAAAAATCTGATTTCTTTTTTTTTTTTTAATTGCTCCAACTTCTATGTGTAAAACAGATAGGAAAGGGCAGCATAGGAAATAGAGAAACTGGTTAAAGGCAAGTTCCCAAATGAGAAATTAAAGAAGCTTGGGCCAGAATGGTGTCAGTGGAAATGGAGATAAGCAAATGGACTAGAGATGTATGTTTGAGGAAGAATCAACAGAACCTGCTGATGAAGACAATGTGGGAAGTAAGGAAACGTGGAGAATCGGTAATTACTCCCAGGTTTCTGAATAGAGCAATTTGTTGGATGGTGATGCTGCCTTGAGATGGGAAAACAAAGGGGAGGGGTGAGTCTTGAATGGGTAAATCAAGAGTTCTATTTCAGGCATATAGAAATTAAACATTTACTTTTAAAACTCCCTTTTGTCTATGCTCACACACTGTGCCTTATCCTTGGGAGATCCTTGTCTTATGGGTTGGTGTGTACTCTACTAGTCAGTCACCAAGGACTCAAGCGCAGGGGAAGCCTAGAAGATCTCATCACCCAGTTTTTGCCCCAGACCCACAATGACTGTTCTCCAACAGCCCCACGAGGCCCCAAGTACCCCTTCCCCACGTCTCCATTTGGACAGGAGGATGGACTTGACCCTGGGAGCGATTCTTGACCTCTACTGGGAAACTGGCTCCCAGCAACCTCCTCCCCCTGCGTCAGTCCTTTTCCCCTAAATGCTTCCCAGCTTCCCAGATGGTGTCCAGATAACCCGCACCCTCTCCCTGGGGTGTGATCATCATTCCGAGGGTCAGCTCAGCTCCTTGAATCCTTCAGTGTAGGAAGAATCATGAGTCCATCTGTCATCACCCACCTCCCTGGGAACTGAGGAGGGCAGAGAGCCAGGCCAGCGGGCAGAGTACATCTGTATCTCTTTGCTCAAGCCCAGCTCTGCTGGTTAATCTATGGAGAAACCCAGCCAGGAAGTCTACAAAAAACACAGGAATCACTAGTTTGAGCCTTCTGTCCCACACATCCTCTCCTCATCATCACGCATGTCCTATTCATCATCCCAGATTTAGCTCAATGGCCACCTCATCTGGGCAGGCTTCCGAATTCCCAAGCACATCTAGTCTCTCTCTCTCCTCCAATTCTTTAATCGGACCACAATGGTGGTCTGGTCTTGCCATACTGATAATGAAACGGTCTGGTTTTGTCTCTCTTTCCATTAGATCTTTGCTGTTTAACATGGTGCCCACCCGTTATATGTGGCTGTTTACATTTAAATCAATTAAAATTTAACAAAATAAAATTTCATCTCCTCAACTGGTCTAGCCACATATCAGGTGCTCAGTAGCCACGTGTGGCCAGTGCCTTGCGTGTTAGACATCACAGACTGAGGACACCTTCTCAATCTGTAGAACCTGCTCAATCTGTAGAACGTCAGTCTGCTACAATCTATAGCACTGTGTTAAACTAAGAAGTCCCGGAAGACCAAACTGGGTGTTATCATTTTTGTGCCCCTGGCACCCACTATAGAATATAGAAGATAGAAGATGCTAAGTATGTGTGGACTGAATGAGTAGGTGAGAGAATAAGTTCTGGACACCACATGTGAAGGAGAATATGGGCGACCTGCATGAAGTATGCTCCAAAGACAGGAACCAAAAAAAGACATGATTTAGGGAAAAGACAGAGAGGACAGCTCAGTGTGGGCAAGGTGGTCTTTCTGTGCCCCGAGATACTAGAATGCTATTGCCAGTGCCCTTCAATAGCACCATTAAGTCACACATAGCTGCATAGGGCTGCTCATCCTATCAGCCTCTCCTCTGTGACACCTCTTTTTACCTCCTGTCAATCCAGTCCCCTCATTGTCCTTGATATTCCCTGAGAAGTCTCTCCTGACCAACCCCAGCTGGTCCTACTTTCCATACTCTGTCCAGCATCCCCAAGTACAATGTGAAGGAACTGTGTTTGACAGCTATGATCACTGTCCATGTTGTGCCCCAGTGCATACGTCTCATGTCCATGACTGCTCTGTCCTTCAGGCTGACCAACCAACAGATCCCCAGGGATGAGACCCCCTAAGACTTGGGCTCCCTAGGGGTAAGATTTTACTGATCAGGATGAGTAAGAGTTCCCCAAGAAGCTCTTTCCTATCAGCCAGGCCCCTTAGGGGAAGGGCCCGAGATCTGTTCTCATGGAAACTATTTACCCAGAGCCCTGCCCATCGTGGCAGACACAGAGCAGGGGCTTGAAGGATTTCAAGATGATGCTACTTCTCCTGTACAATCTCAAGTGGACTTTATGCAACAGCTTCTCTTCAGGGCAGTGGCTAGACTCTGGGAGAAATGAGGGACACAGGCCTGAATCTTAAGGATCTAAGGAAGTTGAATCCCCCTGTGTTTTCCTGTATCAGCTCCTAAGTCAGCACCTTGAGACTCATCATCTTCCTTTGCTTTCTGAGAATTCAGAAAAGATAGACTGAGCAGTTCTGTAGCTCTGACTTGGCTCTCTGTGGATTCCTCCTTGACCCAAGAGCTCTCCCTAAATCCATGACTTCACAGAGACCCTCCTGCCAACAGGAAGGGCTCTCTGTCCCTGGGCCCTTATAGTCCTGCTCTCACCCTGGGCCATTTCTCTGCGGTCCCCTGGAGTTTATGTGCAAAGCTGGTGGTAATACAGTTTGGCTCTGCCCTTGGAGACAGTTCCATTTCTTTTCCTGCTAGAAACTAGGACATTCTCAACAACAGGTCCAAATCCCAAGATGGCAGCCTTACCAATACCAAGGCTGTAGAGGGTGATGGAGTATTTAGAATGTCTTCAGTCATTCACCTCATCCTTCTCCTGGGCTCTTAATACCAGCTTCTTTGACACAAACCACTCTCCTTTAAAGGAAACAGCAGCTGTTCCCTTTGTCCCCTGAAAGAGAACCTGGTCCTCAGTAACGTACCTTTGAAAGTTGGCAGGTGGGCACACCTTGTGCCCCATGGATGATCCCTTCTCACTGGCTCTGTGTGTGACACCCTTTCCACTAGAGGAAAGTCTCTTATTAGAGTCATGATTTGAAAGCTTCAGCACAGTTCACTGGTATAGGAACACACGTCTGCTACGAGGAGGCTGGATGGCACACAACTTTGGTGAGAGATGTCAGGAAAGATATTCCAAGCCTCAAATCTGAGGCAGTGTTTCCCACTAGACTCATTCTTTTGGATTGAAACTTGCCCTCCTCTTAAACAGACCCTTCTTTCTAGACAGTGGTCTTCCTCCCTCCCTTGAGGAGCGCTTGGGACTGGTCCCATGGGGGAGCTTTGTGGGCGCCAGGTGACTCTCTGACTCCTCCAAAGGGCAGTGGGAGGAAGTGGCCATCCCAAAGCCAGCGCCTGGGCTCATCTCTCCCCAGCTGCCACGGCTGAGAGTGGAGGCCGTCTTTCCCATGTTCGGGGCAAAGGAGGGGAAGAGCTGGAAGTCATCAGGGTGTTGTTTTTGCCAGTGAAGCCCTTGAAGTGGAGACAGGAGGAAAACAAACAAACTCGTGTCATCCCCCCAGGGTCCTGGAAGAGGCCCCTTTCACAGCCAGGAATGTGACAAGGAGTGAAGTCAGCCAGGAGGCTGCCTGCAGCGGGAGGGAGGCAGGCAGCCGGGCGAGGATCAGAGGCGCAGAGCAGGGCAAGGGGCCAGACGTGGGGGGTCCAAGGCCGTCTCATCCCCGGGGCCGGGGGTGGGCGAAGAGCCCGCGGGGAGAGATGTACCCCAAGGCTGGGAGGGCCCCACTGTACAGAAAGACATGTATCTCAGCTTGCCTACAAAAGATCCAGCCCGTATTCTCCAGAAGCCGGTTTTTGTGGCAGAGATGTGGCAATAATCACAGGGATTGGCCGCTGATTGGCATGGAGATCATTACAGGGAAGAATAAGATTAGAAGTAGATACACAGAAAGGAAAAATGGTCCCCGGGAGGAGACAAAGTGCCAGGGAGGGGACCGGCCCCAGGCTGAGTGAGTGGCCAAGTGAGACCCAGTGGATGAGAGTCCAGGTTAGACTGAGGTTGTCCAGCCCTCTGGCTCCCCAGGAGGCCTCTGATGTACCGAGGCTGACCCCACACTGCTGCTGTTCTGAGAACCCCAACCAGGAATCGATGGCGTGTCCCAGTCTCACCTCTCCATCCCGGGGCAGGAGCCAGCAGGCAGTGCTGCTTCTCAGCTTACCACATCCCTGGAAACAGGGGAGGGGTTGAGAGGAAGGTGTGGGGTCTCCTCCTCCAAGCCACCACCATGACCCTGAGACCGCCGGGGCAGCCCGTGGGCTCCTCCTTTCCCTGTGTGTCTGACAGAGTCTGAGATGCACGCTGCTCTGGCTCCCAGCTGTGTGGGAAAGCTGGGCTACGCCAGCCAGGTCCAGTTCTCCCAGCAGCTCCCTTGTAGCATTGGGATCACTGCAAATGGTCAGGACTCAATATCCCCATTCTGAAAAATGGAGGTATATCCTGACCTCCCCTCACCTTACCTCATTCACAGTTGAGGGTTAACAAGAAACCAGAGTGGCCAGAGGACCCAGGAGGCAAACTAATGCATTTAAAATATTCCAGAAGAGATGTCTCTCTTTGGGAATTTTCTTTTTGTTTAGGGGCTTGTATAGATAGTATTGAAAACTTTATTTTATGTATTTGATTTTATGAAATATCACATAATATATTTTGACAAAATAGATATAGTATAAATCTATAAATATTTGAATCTAAATCAAATATAATTTTTAACTTACATTCACAAACACCTGGGCAAAAACAAGTCTTATTTTTTTTCTGAATTTTGGTAATGAGTGTTTAAAGCACAGATAATCTCCGAGACACTTTCAACAATGTTCTCTAGAAGGAAGTCTGAAAAACAGAATCAAGTAAGATGGCATATATTATGTAATAACACTGAATGTTGAGTTGCTGAACTTGGAATCACAGTTGCCCTTGAACAATCTCTTTGGAAATTTTCTGCTGAAGATACTGACTCCGTCCACAGCCTGAACTGTAGCCGTCAGAGCATCTGCCCCAGCGTCTCTGTGTGCAAGCGAGAGGACAGAGGCCCACCTGGCTCACAGGCCCCTCAGGCAGGCCAGAGGAAGGCGAGCATGGGGAGAGGCAGCCCCATCCCCTGGCAGCCCTAACCTCGGGCCTGGATTCTGATAAATGGGTTCTACCTTGTACCTGAGACCCAGGAGCCACCTCCACCCTTTTCCCGTTTCTGAACCTCCATCCTGAGATACTCTTAGCACCATTTGGAAGCCCAGACCTGGGGCTTGCTTTTGCTTCTCCTTCCAGAGGCTCAAGTTCCCTCTGCATCCCCAGCCCCAGAGCCAGTGCCCTAGCACTGCTCCCAGACCCCGACACCTCCCACCTCCTGGTTAGCTGGGCTCTCACTAGGGTGTAAACACTCTGTGGGCAGGGACCTTGGGTCTCCTGCTCACTGATGAATCCAAAGCTCTAGAACATAGCACAATGGAGACACCAGTGTTTGTTGAATGTGCAGAGGCCTGAACTGACTGTAAAAGAATTGGTGGGGAAATGTAGCCCACAGATTAAAGGGAAATCCATCAGGAAGGACACTCTGGGGTGGCCACATGCATCTCACCTCATTTGCCCCTCACCACAGTTTGTGTGCTGGGTTCAGTCACTCCATCACGTCTGACTCTTTGCACCCCCATATACTGTAGCCCATCAGGCTCCTCTGTCCATGGGAATTCTCCAGGCAAGAATCCTGGAGTGGGTTGCCATGCCTACACAGGGATTGAACCCAGGTCTCCTGAATTGCAGGTATATTCTTTAACATCTGGGCCGCCAGGGAAGCCCCACCACTGCTGGCCACCTCTCAAAATGTACCAGTCCATCCACAGAGGACCACTTCCCTCCGCCAGCCCAGGTCCTATAGCTCTGCATTGCCTGAAGGACTCTTGCAGCCTTCTCCTTTCTTCCCGGATGCTCAGTGTCACTGCAGCCCCAGGACAGTCCCTAATCCATCAGGTTGCCAGCTCAGCATGCATATGGAGCTCACCAGGTCCCATCTGGCGGGTCCATCCTCCCAGCCTCGGGTGTGAGTACTGAGTTCACCCCTGTCTTGGAGGTTGTCTAGGGTGGGAGTCCTGGCTGGACCCAGCTCCCCAAACCTGTTGGATCATCAACAAAGCAAGTTTCTTCATTCCTCCTCACATATGCATCCCCAGCTCCACGCCCCTGCCTCTCTTCCATGCTCTTAGCATCTTCTTCCACTTGCTGGCTTCCCAGGGGTCCAGACTCAAGGCCACTTCCCACTGCCAGCACCCAGACCTCAGGAAGGCCACTATCTCTCCTTCCTGGGCCTCCAGACCCCAGGACCTTGTGTTCCTCTGCTACATTCAAGGCAAGACTCTGGTGGGAGGGACAGGGAGGACACCAAGGTGGTCTGAGCTCCTGGGAACAGCCCGGCTTCTTCCCTCCCACTCCACCCTGCCTTCCCATCACCTCTCAAGCTTTCTGGCTCTAAGTTGCCTGAAGGAATCTTGGCTCAAAGCTTCACAACCCCTCCTTTCACCTCCTCCAAGGTCGCCTCGTCCTCTCCCTCCTGGCAGGGCCCTGAGGACCTCACTAACCCAGCAGGCTCCCCATGAACCTACCATCCCTTTCTTTTGTCCCTGCAAAGTATCCTGCTGGCCGAGAGATCATAGAAAATTTCTAATGAAGCTGGAGCTCTATACCATCCCTGCCATATCAGGGATATCAAGCCGGCACTGTTCCCTTCATCACAGACCGTAAGCCAGTGTGGAGACCATGCTCTAGTGAGAGGCTCTCCCTCGGGCTGTCTCCTTAGCCTCAGACTGTCCTGCCCTAGACACAGATAGGTCTCTAACTCTGGTCCTCATTTGACCTCATCTGTCCCTTCACAGTGACCCCAGGCTCCTCCAGCCAAATCTCAAGAACAGGACATGAGGCACTTGAGGGAGCCGACGTTAGAGGCTTTTGGAGACCCTCCTCACAGCCCACCTTGGGTGGGGAGGGGCTGGTCACCCACAGTTCACTGCTTCATAGATACTCTTCTGCCATCAGGAAGAGCTCTCTGGCCCTGAGCCCTTCAAGGCTTACTCTCATCCTTTGCCCATTTCTCTGTGTCCCACTGGCTCCAAGTATGAAGCTAGAAGCCCAAGATGGTAGCCTAACAGTGTCAATGTTTGGAGGGTGATTTATTTACCATGTCCCCAGTTATTCCCCAGCCTAACCACTGGGTGTCTTCAAGCAGTATCCCTTCTCCAGCTGTGCGCCTCTCTCGGGCCTCTGCTCACGCTTGGTACTCCTGAGGGCTCCATGAGCTCTCTTGACCCTCGCCTGGATCCCCACCAGCATGCTGAGTCTCTCTTAAGTGTGGGTGTCCCTTCTTCTTTCATACTCATTTCATCCCTGGAGCCCATGCTGCTCCTGAAACACCACGTGCTGGCCTGTCCTTCTGGATATATCTGGGTCTCTGATGGGTCCTGCATGGCAGAAACATTATAGAAGGTGATCCCAGAGTTGGCCAGAGTCCAAAATACCTCATTTCTTGCCTCAATTCTTTACCTTCCCTTTTCCCAACTGCCTAAAAAAATGTGCCTCTTACGGATTTGCTTGAATAATAATTTTCTTTTTAAAATGCAAGCTCTTCTGCAAAGTCTAGGCTCTTCCTTCCCTTCCTTACATTGACCTCACATTTCTGCCCTCTAACCTTCACAGAACTTGATTAAACTGCACAGAAATGGGGTGTCTCTACTGCTGTTTTTCACCAGCTCCTCTTTATGTTTCTGTCACTGGTCCTTCATTTGCCAAATATTGATCAAGACTCTGCAATATATAAAGTGCTGGGCACTTTCTGTCTTCTTTCTTCTTTTCCCATTAAAAAAAATCATTTATGAAGTAGAGCCAGGGATCCCAGGCCAAGATAAAGTCTAAACAAGGATGTAGGTGGTCCATCCCAGGATTGAGTGGGGCACAGGGCTTGGTGTGCAGAGCAGAGAGTAAATTCCAAGAATCCCTTTTGAGTGAGGATCCCGGGGGCACCTGCCTCTCCATGGCTCTGAAGAAGCTACCATCAAGCAGCACCCACCACCCCCTGCCCCCAATCCACTTCTGTTCAGAAGCCAGGGAGAGTGTCCAGAACACAACTCAGATTGCATCCTTCAGGGTTTACAAATTTCTGTGTGACCTGGACCTCGATGTCCCCCTCGTTCCATCTCAAGTTTGGGTGTCCTCTTGCTTGTTACAGACACAGTGGCTTTCTTTGAGACCAGCTATGTGTCAGCTTGTACATGCCTCCCTCACAACTTACACACATGTCCTTCCCAGCCCACCACACTTGTCCTCACCCTCTCATTTCACTGTAAGTGGCACTTCTTCAGAAAGGGACATCTTACCTGGCCTTCAGGTGAAGTCAGTGCTCTGCTGTATGCTCTCATCATCACCCTTATCAGCATGAAACTCCACTGAGCTCCCAGCTATGCCTCTGTGATTAGTGACGGCAGGTGGCAAGGGTAAAAGTTGGTCTCCATTCAGCGAGGGGGAAAACAAACATAGGTATGAATTCTGAGAGCAGGGCTCTGGGCGGTGGTAGAGAAGCCAGGACCACATCCAGCTGACCACCAGGAGAGCCCACGTTGGCTGATAAAACCAGCGCAGCATTCCCAGCCCTCGGCAAGGTCTGGCTGACCGGTCAGTGAGCAGCTGCGCTGCAGCTGGGACAACTCTGGCCCTCCCTGTCCTCCCCACCTCTGACTTCTGCATGGCCCCGAGGTTCACATTGCCCCGCAAGCCAGGAGCCTGTCATCAGCATCTTATTCGCTGCCTCCCCATCCTCCACAGTGTGTAGTCCTCAGCTCATGTTCCCAGGGTGTCTGGGACGCAGCAAAGGCACCACGGGCTCCTCCCAACTCAGGTGGCAGATGATAAGCACGCCAAGCCCCAACAAAACTGAGCCTTTGACCCCTGGAGGCCTTTCCCACGCATTGCCACAGGTAATCAGTCTGGCCAAATGAGGCTGTGGACATCTCCCTCCCTGCTGCTGGCTCTCTCCAGGACTGAAGGAGCATGTTCCTGGAGGTCCTGGAGACCCAGATCTATGGCTTCTGGCCTGAGGTGGTGTGATAACTGCCTTCTCCTCTTCCCTCCACCGGCAGCCCAGCCTTTCCTGGGCCTTTTCTCCCATTCTGCCTTTACAGAGGCAGCCGGTGCTAACAGCAGAGGCCTCGCATTCTTCTTCCACTTTATCCTGGTTCAAGTTCATCAGTTCTTGTCAAGAAAGGAACTGAAGCCAGGGGTTCTAATCTTCCTAGCTCTGGGAATAATTCGCTCAGAAAATCCCTTTTCCCTTGAGAGCTAGGTTTTGGTGTTGAGTTAAAACAGGCAAGAGGAATCCAGGCCAAGAGACCTGCTCACCATAGAGATCTGGACATATCTTAGCTAGCAACATAAATTTACTGCCATCAAAACCATCATCCTCAACACTGTGATCATCACCACCATGAATATAGTCATGATGACCATTACATCATTACCACCATCCGATGAACATTGCCACTCTCATCATCACCCTGATCGTTATCACCTTCTCCATTATTTTCACCATGATTATTATCACCATCACCAACACCCATTACCACCTCCACCACCAGCACAATCATCCCACTTAACATTACTGCTATTATTAACATGTCCGTCACAGTCATTCCTGCACCACTTTCACAAACATCCTCATCAACTTCTACATTATCATCCTCATCAGTTTTAGCATAACACCACAACAATTACACACTCACCATCTCCTTCACAGACCGTCACCACTGCTATCATCAAGCATCACCAGCATCTCATCACTCTTAGCTTCATAAACATCATTACCCACTGCCATCACCTCCATCACCACTATTATCACCCCCACAAACATCAATACCATTACTAGTATCAACATCCATTATCACCACCAAGCATCACTGTCCTCATCCTCATTTATCTTCTTTATTCAGATGATTTTCTCTGTAATAGATTCTACAAAATTCATCTCTATTCTAAAAATCTATACTAAACACAACCTGTGAGTTTAACACACAATGGGTTATTCAGGTTGAATTAGTTGGCTTTTGCGCTATAACCAGCAGCTCCAAAACAAGTGGTTTGAAACAACAAATATTTAATTACTTAGTGTGTGAGTCACGCGTTGGTTGGGCAGCCCTTCCAGTGTGGGATGGAAGCCACTAGGCTTCCTTACGTGTCCATAATCAGCTTATAGGTCAGGTAGCAACTAGATGACATCTCACTCACATCTGATGGGACCCCTTAGCTCTCACTCATGTGTCCTTTCATTCTCCAATGGGCTGGCTCAGGCTCATACACACAGTGGTCTCAGGGTTCTAGGTTTAGCAAAAAGGCAAGCCCCAATGCAAAGCGTGGCTTCCAAGCCATTACATGTATCATGTTTGCTAATATCCCATTGTCTAAAGTAACTCACAAGGTTGGCACAGACTCTAGAGATGGAGAAAGAGACCACCCCCTGATGGGAGAATCTACAAAATCACTTTGCAAGGTCATGAACTCAAGGAAGGGAAGAATTTATAGCCATTTTACAGTTTACCATACTGTAAACTGGTCTGATGGTCCTTGTGGACCCCTTTTATCCTCCTTTTCCAGGGACTCTCTTGATTTCTGCTGGACATGCCTTATGAAACTTCTGATTCCATCAGACCCTCAGCCACTTATTCTCCATTGTGCTTGTGCATGCCTGCTAAGTCGCTTCAGTTGTGTCCGACTCTTGGTGACCCTGTGGACTGTAGCCTGCCAGGCTCCTCTCTCTATAGGATTCTCCAGGCAAGAACACTGGAGTGAGTTGTCATGCCCTCTGCCTGGGGATCTTCCCAACCCAGGGGTCAAACCCGAGTCTTTTATGTCTCCTGCACTGGCAGGGGGGTAGCACCACCTGGGAAATAGTCCACTGACTGCACACATGCTTGCACAGTTCTGCCATCTGAGGTTGACCAGTTGCCCTGCCAGTTTCAGGCTCCTGCTGCACTTTCAGTCTTAGAAGAAACGTCAGTGTGCAGAGTCTGGGCTCTGAATTCATAAGCAGTTACTGAAGGATCTGAGTGGCAGTAAGCTCAGGTTAGACAACTCCCTATGAAATGGATTTTGGCAGAGAGACTATGGGAGAGAACTTCAGATAACGGTCTGCTTTTCCCTGCTAATGAATTGTTATAAGACACGTATTTTCTGTACAGTCTGTCCAAAGATGTCCTGCCCGGTTGATGCACTTTCATCTTGATGAGCTATGTCTCTTTGTAACTCATCAGGAAGCAAGGGTCAATGTGATAACTGTCGTCTTGCATGGGTTCCCAGTCGTTATGCTTCACTTCAATTTTGCCTCACTCTTGCTGCTGAATTTGCACCTTCCAAATAAAACAGTAGCACTTAAGCCTTGCCTCAGGCTCTGCTCTCTAGGGAACCCAAACAAAGACATCATCTTAAAGGAGTTCATAACCAGGATATCTTAGGAGAAAGCCAAGGACATCAGGGGCTAAGAAGTTATGCCTTCTAGCAAAAGAAGACTGTAAAATTGACAGATATTTTTGTGGTGCTAGACAGTGGGAGTAGTGGGACATCTGTGCCCCCTTCTCAAAAAAAAAAAAATAGTAGCCCATTCATTTCTAGGAAGCTAGGGCTTGGGGATGAGGGTCTAGGAATTCAAGTCCCTATTGTCCCAGTTCCCTGGGGAAAGGGTTTCCTTTTTTTCCCTTTGTCCTTCCATAAGTATTCAGAATCAGGTTCAAAGACTCTTAGTTGTGCTAAGTGTTAAGACTAGCCTCTGCTTTCTATCTGAGTCAATGAGCATGAAGCTTCCCACTGAGCATGATGCTTTCCACATCCAGAGATCACCTGGCAGCTCCTTGCACACCGGGACTTCGACTTCCTCATCAGTCTAGGGTTTCCCAAAGAAATATGTGGCTCTCCTGAAATCCAGCCCAAGATGACTCAACTGGTCACAAGAACAGAACCCAACTATGAAGCTGAGGTGGACACTGTCTGCTCCTCTCTCCTCTGATCATCTCACTTACCCCAACTGTGTCCTGGCCTCCTCTCTCCTTCCCAGGGTCCAGCTCTCATTAGAGAGCTCACCACCAACCTCTCCTCAGTCTTCGTGGTCTGAGATTTAGTCATGTACCTGGAATTATGGCCCAGTTCGTCCTCCTCTCTGTGTGTTCATGAAACTGGATGAATGAGTTTTCAACAAGGTTGGAGAGAACACAGTGTTAGTGAGTAATCCCACAAAGGGGGAACTAGTGAGAAAATATGTTATTTGTTTGAAGACATTTAACCTCCCCCTCAACCCAATTCATTACTTTGAATTTGGATTTTCCTAAAGTTCTGGCAAACCAGAGACAGGCCGTGCAGTGTTTCAATCCTTGTGTTGCAGGACTGAGACTGAGCCCGTGTGTGGAGACGGGTGGGTGGTCACTCGGCCCTGGTCTCTAACTTAGAGCAGCATAAACTCCACACCTGTCTCCTGAGCAACTCTCCTGTCTTTGAAGACACCTGGGTCTAAAACAGAAAAGGGTATAAATATCACTCCTTGCCTATTTCTACCCATGGCCCAGCCACTTTTTCAGGAGTTCTCCTTGCAGCTCACCCACACCCTTCTGGCTGCATTTCAAGCCTGTTTCTACCTGCCAATTCATAGTGAAACTTGGCGCTCCGCTGCCATACTTCATTCATTGGCTCTGGTTTGCAGGGACTCAGGATTTAGCTGACTCCTTGGAGCTCTGGTTAACACTGAGTTTTACTTAACACTCGAAAGTCCAAGAGCACTGGCCAGAAGAGGCCAGGTTCTGCCCTTTCTCCTGCTTGGCATGCTCTCAGCCAGGTCTTTGGTTGCCAGTATCCTCAAGGGCAACTGCTAGGGTATGGCATAGGCTGATGAGACCAGCAGGGTATGGGCTCCTTGGGACCAATCAAGGTCATGCAGCACAAGGAGCAACTCTTGTGTTCTCACGTCCTTTGTTAAATGCAGCCCACTGCCCAATGGTATTAAGTTATAAAATACAGTGCTCAGGGCAAGGTGGGGTTCTGCAATGCCCTGTCCCTATTGAAAATACCTGGGTCTGATTGGTTTGGGCTCAAGCACAAACACCAGGATTCTTCCACTAGAGCCCTCAGTTCCCCTTTCCAGTCTAATGACCACCTTTAGCAAGCAGCACGGAAGACAAGTGAAGACCTTCGTCTTTGCAGGTAAGACAGCAGGGGAAAGGGGAAGGAAAGGACCACCTAATGAGCCTTCGGTAAGTATGTTATCCTAGAGAATATTCAGAATGGCCTGATGAGGCAGGTTGGCCATTCCCGTTAAGACTCAGGGGTGGTCTTTGACACAGATCAGATCTCTTCTCTCCTTCTGCAAAGGAGGAGGGAGGGAGAGAGGGGAAACCTTTGGTATCAAGGAGTCCCAGTTCAGTGGCAGCAGTAGGGGTTTCCCTAGACACCACCCCAACGCTCAGCCTACCCGGCAGACTGCCTTATAGCTGTAAATAATATGGCATCCCGCCTCCAAGCAGAGAGAGAAATTGATTGTCTCTTATTCTAAGAAGGTTCACCAGGGCTCCTGCTCCCTGTTTATGTGATGCTTTTGATCTTCCCTTCCATGTCTCAGGGTCATGCCCAGATGCTGTGGAAATTCCTGTCACCCCATCCAGGTATGGCTATGCCCAGAGGAAGGCAAAGGACCTATCTTCCTGTTCCTCTGTCTTGAGAGTGAGGAATCATTTCCTAGAAGCCCCCAACAGACATCCCTCATAACCCATTCTTACATAATGGAACTAGCGTGACGGCTAAGTTAGAGCAACAGGTGGAATTGGGCTCTTTGATACTGTAGGCTCTTTGTAAGAGGTGCCTCCAAACCCTCCTAGAACAGCTCCTCCAAGCCTCAGTCCACACCTAACAGTGTCTGGGAAGACAGAGGAAGGGCTCCCATGGTCCTGCCTCGGGAGTTCATGTCCAACAAGAATGCAAGAGGAGACAACACAGATGGGTAAGTGGCCTAGCCCAACTCCGATTCTTCCTTCCCAGCTTCACTCCGTGAGTTCTTAGGAGCTGGACATAAAGGCCCTAGAGAGAAGGTGGGGCCTCTGCTGGGCCTGCCAGAGGCCTTGCGATGGGGCTGAGACCCAGCGATGGGATTGGACTGGACAGGAGGGACCTTATGGAGCTGAGTAAGTGGGGTAGGAAGAGGAGGACAAAAGATTAGGATGGAAGGAGGAGAAGATCTGAAAGGAGGGGAGGCTTGAGCTTGGGTTTGAGCTCAGAGTTGAAGAAACTCAGTCACTGCCCTCTCGGCCCTGGGTCAGGGCAGACATGTTCCCTTGCCCAAACCACAGATATCCCAGAAAAGGTTTTCTTCAGATAAGACACTGTGAGGACAGGGCAGGGAAGCCAAAGGCTAGTGCAGGAGGACAAGGCAGCTGGGAGTGTGGAGATGGCCCCAGCAGATAGTGAACACCCCTGCCGCCAGGAGGCTTCCAGCAAGGGAGAGCCCCAGCACCCCTGCACATTCCTTCGGGTCCATTATAACTTCCATGGAGACAGGAAAACTAGGGAGAGTATGCCCCCCACTGGCCAGCCAGGACAGGGCCACTGGGAGCACAGGACCCAGGCCAGGCCAGAGAAAGTCTTGGTCCTTTCTTCATCTCACCCAGGAGCCACCCTGCCCCAGGAAGGTCAGTAAACCTCCCGCTTATGTGCCTTCCTGGCCCTGGGGAGGGTCTGTGGGCTACTCCCTGTCTGGAACTTCATTTATGTTCTCCCTCTGCTGCTGGCCAGGCCTTGCCTTTGTGATCAGAGCACTGGGGACAGAATCACCTTGTCCTTCAGCGATCAGGAGTCTGAAAAGCTCTAAAGGACTTTCCGAGGGAGGAATCCCAACAGCATGGGAGGGGAGCATCGTCCCAAGGATTTCCCAGCCCAGTGGGCACAAAAATAAAGTGAAAACTCAGGTCTCCCCAGCCCAGGTGAGACTGGGGCTCCCTCCACACATGAGAGGCTGGAGGCCTCCCTGTGAGGCCTCTGTGAAAGCTTCTGGCTTTCCCTCACTCAGGTGTTCAGGTTGTAAGGGAAACTAGGAGTTGAATGAGTTAATAATTTTCTCTTTTATGGGAAAAATCATGCCTTTTATATAAGTTTCCCCAGACCTTTCAAATCATAATGACATTCCCCCATCACCTTCTTTTTCTTGCTCACCTAAATCCCTCCCATCACAGTTTAAGCCTCTGAGACTGAGCGACGTGCTAGGCCAAAGCTGAATGTTGCTGCCTTTAAGAGGCCCGCAGCTTCTGGGAGAAATAGG
The DNA here is from genome assembly GCF_023699985.2 of Odocoileus virginianus. Lineage (NCBI taxonomy): Eukaryota > Metazoa > Chordata > Mammalia > Artiodactyla > Cervidae > Odocoileus > Odocoileus virginianus. The sequence goes on from NC_069675.1 coordinate 12,537,714, forward strand.
CAAGGCCCTCCTCAAAGGAAAGAGGCCTGCAGCAGACAAATATACAAAGTAGAGCAGAAATCATAAACACGTTTTATTTCTAAATAATTTTAAAACCACTGGCCTTGTAGCAAATTGGAATATATTTCCAGAATCGACTCAAAGAGATTTTTTTTTTACAGCAACATATGAAAAATGTCATTTAAATATCCACCAGCAGCTGCACCACATGTTGGGCTCTTAGGAAAACACGTTCATTCTTTTCATCAAAGTCCCTTGATTAATGTTCCACTTCTCTTGACACTTTTTCCATAGTTTGGGGGAAAAAATCAAAGGCTGTACTATTATCTGGAAGAAAATTAAACCGATAAGATTTAATGTCTGCTATATTCTAGAGTCATGGTAAAAAATATCGCTCAGGCCTTGGGCCAAATGCAAATGAACATTAAGCAGAGGGTACATCCCTGCAGTGAGGTTTTTTGGAGGGGTTAGGCTGGGGCAGATGGGGGAGCAGAAAGAGCTGGGAATGGGAAACAGTGGGGAGGGGCTGTCGTGAAGGTTTGGGGGCCAGAGCAGGGGAGGTGGAAACAGGTCTGTGCAGAGGAGAAATTCTTGATGGTGACCCCTGAGCAGGGCCAGGGGGCAGGAAGTCGGAGGGGGCGGTATTGCCTACCTGCAGCAGGGCTCCTGTGATCCTGGGATTTTGTGAATGGGACCAGCAGAGGAGAGAGGGATTGAGCGGGAAAGAGGGAGGGGAATGCAGCAAGAGGAGAGACTGTGCCAGGAGGAAGCCTAGGCAGATGGAGAGAGGGGAAATCGCAGCCTGTCTGGCACGGCAGCTGATGCCATAATTTAAAGGTCAACTCAGTGGAAAAGGAAGAGAAAAAAGGGGGAGGGGGGTGGTGTTGAAAAGACTACCTCCACAGGATAGCACTTAACCCCTCCCATCCCTGTGCAGCCCTACATGGCCTTTTCTCTTGACATGACGTCCTCTAAGTTCTGGCATCCCCCTGTTCTAACTCCTCACTCCCCAATGTGGGCTCTGGAGGCTGCAGACCTAGCCCTGCCTTCTGCCTCCTTTTGTTACCTCATCGGAGTAGAAGCCACATAACCTCCTGAACCTTAATTTCTTCATTCATAAAATGAGGATGATAAAACCAAATCTCCCCAGTTTATTGTAAAAGTTAAATTGTATGATGGCGTAAATGCTGGAAAAACTCGTTAAAAAGTTGCAAATCTTTCTGGGCTTCTCTAAAGGAAGTGGCTTGATTACCTTTGAGAAAAAGTGTCCCTTTGTTCTAGGCAAAAAAACACCATTTGGCAAATAAAAACTATTAGCCATTCGTTGTCCTAAGGCACCCTCTGTCCTTGGAGACAACTGGTCACCCTTAGACTGAATGCTGTGAGGATGATATGCTCACTTTAGGCTTTCCTCTTTGTCTTTCACCAATTTATTTTGTGAGTTAATCTTTTAGCAAAATCTCTCTCTCTCTCTCTCTCTCTCTCTCTGTCTCTCTCTCTCTCTCTCCTTGCTCCCTCTTCCTCCCTCTCTCTTAACTGGCTGAGTTGCTTCTTGGGGAGGAATGTTACTTTTCTCTGCATGGATTTGGGCTGCCTTATGCCTATAAATTATAGCAAGTTCTTGAGGGACTATGGAGGTTTTTGTTGGAATGGTTTTTTGCCAGAAGGCTGAAGAGGAAACCCCAAGGGCTGCAGGAAAGACTTGCAGGCATGGGTTTCAGCTCAGGTTAGGGGAGGCTGTATATAGTAACTGGACAGGCCCACAACTTCCTGCTATGGTGCTTTGTGATGCCCTCTTGCCATGCAACAGCCATGGGACAAGCCCACACTGCCTGTTGTCTATGGTGGGTCAGAACATAGCATATGAGGGAAGTCTGGAGACCATGCCTGTGCTCCCAGGCCTGCTGCTGGGCTAGATCACCCTGGTCTAATGGAATTGGCTGAAGGGCTGACTGGAGCCCCACTGGCCTCTTGCTTCCCTTCCATTATCCTCAACTGTTCAATGAGTCCAAAATCACAGCCTAGACTCTACGGCTATGGTAGAGCCACCTCCTGCTCTTCCTATCAAGACATGGCTTTCAAAGGCTTAGATTGGAAAAATGGATATGGCCGTGGTGATATGGTGGGTGAGGGGGAAGATGGAGGGTCCTTCTTCAGAACCCCCATCACTGGAGCTGCAGGCAGCCATGTTCCAAAGCAAGACATCAGGAGAATTATACCTTTTCCCCTGGTCTCTTAGGTATGATAAAGGCCTCTTCTCTTTTGAACCCACAAGGACCAGGACACTTCAGCCCAGAGAGGTTTGCTTCCAGGCAGAGCTATCTAGTGAGACAGTGAAAGGGGCCCTGGCCTGATGGCAGGCGAGGATGAACTTGCCTTGCTTCCTCCTTTTGCTCTTTCCCTAGTCCACGGCCCTTTCTTCCCTGTGATGATGGCTGAGCCTCTCTTCGAAGGCGGGGGCCGTTCTGCACAGGGAAGCCCAGGTCTACCCTGAGCACTACGCAGCCTGATTCTGGGTGTGCCAGGACTTGGCTGGATGGGGTAAGCATGCCCAGGAAGAGGTACCCAAACAGGGTCACTGCATGGAGCGGGGGATGGGCCTTGACCTTATGCCTGGCAAACAGCAAGGAAACTCTAACTTGGGGCTTTTTGCCAGTCACAGGGCCAGCCCAGGGAGCCCTTGCCAAAGGAAGAGGCTCCCTTTGTCCACTTGAGGCTGTAAGAGAACCCCTGGGGAGAGCAGCGCAGCTTCATAGTGACCACCAGGGGGCTCTGGGGGACCCCGCAAGAGCTACTTCTTGAGGAGAACCTTCAGTGACCCCTGCCTGGCCTGGAGCGCTAGAGCAAGTGACAGAACCTACAATCAGCTAGTAGAGACAGCGCTCCCTGTCTTCGCAGGTATGTGATGGAGGCTAAAGGAGTCATCTTTCAACAGGGGAATTTGTTTCTCATGCAAAAGTTTGACACGGGTCCACCCTGCTCCAAGATCCTGTTGACATGGCCCAGGCAAACCAACACTGTGTTCCCATTAGCTGATCAGCACACAGCACTCTGCCACCAGCCATCCAGGACAGGGGAGGCTAAAGCCAAGCAAGCCCGTGAGAGACAAACACAAGTTTCATTCATAGTCTCAATCTAGCCAAATGTAGCTGTTGGCAGTTCCTCGCAATAATTAGAGAGACAGTTCACATTTGCCTAAAATAACTAAAGAATTGAAGGAATAAAACCTTTAGTTCCAGGGCAAAGGAAACCTGGGGGTTATGATATGTCAACACATAATAAACCGAAGAGGAGCCTGAGGGTAGAGGCAGCGTCTCCCTGGTTGGGACAGAGGCTTCCCCAGGGCAGAGCCTCTGTCCCCTGCCTGACACCACCCAACACATTAGTCCAGAAAACTCTCTAAGGGTGTTTGAGAGAACTGATGGGCCCATCTCTCTGGAGCCTTGCTGCCAACTGGGGCTCCTGGAATGGGTTCTGGGTGGAAACGCAGCACCCCTGCAGTGGTGCAGAAGAGAAGCAGCCCATTGGCAACCCCCAGCTCCCAGCAGCATCTGGTCCCCTCTCAGCGGCCCTGCCCAAGGCCACAAGAGAACATCATCCCACCCAGAGTGTCTGGCACCCAGTGCTGCTCTCGGCCCTTCTCTGATCATCGTTTTCAAGAGCCATATGCTCCTGGAACACAAGTCCCCTCTCACTAAGGACAGCTCACACCTCCTGCTTCCAGCCTCTGCCTCCTTCCCAGAGTGAGCAGGTCTCCCTGACTCCCCAGGGTCCCCAGTGCCAGCTGTAGCCACTCCTCTAGGTCACTCTCAGCTCCAAATCTCAGACCTGCTGGACCCACTGTCCAGCCTGAGTCGTCTCATGTGTCAGGCCTGCTCTGGGCCCTGGGGACACAGGAGCAAGCCTGCCCTCCATGGAACTCCTATTCAGGATGCTGACAGCATCAAGAATCCTCTAGAGCTTTGCTTTCCAGAGACTAGACTCAGGTCATGATCCTGGCAAAGACTAGCAGCTATGGCTGTGGACAGGCTATTGGGACAAGGAGGGACAGTCAGAATCAGGCAGGCATGCCTAGGACAGGGCTGTCAGACTGTTTGAGGGTATCCACCAGGAAACTGGGAGGCAGGGAGAGATGGAAGGGGACATACCAACGGCCAGGCTGGGCTCTGGGCTTGTGGGCTCTGGGCTTGTAGTCTCTGGGAGTCAGGTTGGGCTCAGAGAAGAGGCATATTGATCAAACTTATGCTGAGCTAAGGTGGGTCTCACTTCTGGGTTCTAATGTAGGCTTCAACACTCACTCCCTCCTTCCAGCCTGTTTCCTTCTCTGAAGATTGTAAGGATCACTCCCACCCCTGCCTTGCCCCCTTACAGGGATGCAGTGAAGATCACATGCAATATAAAGGTCACTGTGAACATAAAAGATTTTATTCTCCAGCTCATACTTACACACCTACAGGACAGGGAACTCACTACCTCTCAGGCAGATGCTCTTTTGAGCTGGTGTCTTCACTGAGTAACTCACAAGAAGCACACTGCAAATCCACGGGGGAAAGGGCTAATGCAGCTCAAAGCTTCAGTTGGAGACTGACTCGACCACATCAAGACCACGACTGTACAGAAGATGGACCCCAGAAAGCCAGAAGGTGATGCTCCTGGCCTTTGGAGACTTCCCTGAGCAACCTGCTCAGCCCTGTATAAACACCTCTCTGGTCTTGACCTGCTCAGCCCTTGTCTGGTGGCATCTGCCCATCTGTGAAGGTCTGGGGCTCTGTCACCCACTGAAGGCCACACATCTAAGAAGCTGCCTGGATTCTGCTTGTGAGCAGCGGCTGTGCCCTGAGCAGCCCCAGGCAGGCAAAGGGACATCTCCCCCGACCCAGGAGAAAAAAAACCCTGAGACAGGGGCGGCCTCACTGTCCCCTGAGTGAGGGCATTTGGGGCAGCCTAGGGGATGGGGATGAGAAGCAGGCGGCAAAAGCAGGCAGCTGGTTCAGACCCGTGGCAGGAAGTCACAACCAAGATTCATCCTGGAAAAATGCAACTAATGCTACACAGCTGGGGCCCACTAATCAGAAACACGGGCCCAGAGGTGGCAGCAGGGACAGGCCCAGAGGGTAGGGCTGACAGCGAGGTGATAATCGGCAGCAAGTTCTAGGTCGGTCTCCCACCCTCTCTGTCGGCTGCCGTTTAGAGACAGAGGTTGTCACACTGATCTGGAAGGGGCAGCTTCTCCGCCCCTGCCCCCTCTGCCTGGAGAGGGGGCCGCATTGCTTACCCATAGCCCAAACATCGGCTCAAACAATAGCTGAGTCTTGTCAGATCTCCAGAGCACGGAGTCAGCATGGGAACTTCACCTCTTTCCTTCCCTGGTGATGCCCCCTCCCCAAGGCCGGGAGGCATAGCCTGTCCCCCTTCTCCCAGCACAGCCTGCCATCAGGACAGGTTCAAAACGAGCCATGAGCCCTCAGGGGGCTCCTCTCCATCTGGGCAAGGCCCTGCCCCCTGGGAAAGGCAGGAATGGGACAGGATTCTGGGCAGTAGTTATGTTAGGGGAGAACGTGGAGGACTGGGCTGGGCCACAACCCCTCAAAGTGCCATTTCTTTGAGTTCAAGGAACATCCATGAAGCTCCTGCTATTACCTGCATGTCAGGCCCTGGGCTCCAAGGTGAATGTCTGCATTCTCTGTCCTCAGGGGCTCACAGTCTAGCTGGAGAGAGAAAGAGGGAGAGAGGAGCTTTCACCCAAGGTAAGAGCAGGGCCAGGAAGGCCCCTGGGAGCCAAGAGCTAGGAGGGGGCACCCACCCCTGCCCAGAAACGGTAGAGCCTCCAGACCCCAGGATGCTCCTCTGGTTCTCCTCCCCACTTCCCTCCCATTTCCCAAGCTGTCCTTCTGCCCTCAGCGATGTCTGTCTCGGGGTGAGCCCGCAGGGCCACAGCCTAGGGGGATAAGAGGGAGGGCCCTCTGTTGGGAGAAGAGGCCTGCCCTGCAGATCCTCAGCCCAGAGGCTGTCCCCTCTGAAGCGATCTTGCAGTCCCTGAGCTCGGCCACCCTCAGCCCCTTCCCAGCCCCAGACCCTGCTCAATCCCTCGTACAACCCCCCGCAGCCGGGGGGGGGGGGGGGGGGGGGGGGGGGGGGGGGGGGGGGGGCTGGTGGTGCGTCCTGTCGGTAAGCTCCCTTCTTTTGCTGCCCAAGCTGTCTACTAGAGGCACCTCTGGGAGCAGAGGTCCCCTGAGCCTCCGGAGCACATTGATGGTGAGCACAGGCCCACAGCCTGCCCCTCCCCACCTTCTCCCAAGCCTGACTCTCCCTCCCTGTGGCCCCACGCTGCTCCCGCAGAGCTGTCTCTGAAGTGCAAGGCTTGGTGTCTGGCCGACCCTCCCAAGTCACAGAAAGCACGGGCAGGTGGAGGTTTGAGAGATGGAGGCTGAAGGACAGAGGGAGAATCTGGAGGGCGTGCAGGTGGGGAAGACAGGGCTGGGCATGGCCTTGGGGAGCCTGGATGGAAGAAGCAGGGGTCAGAGGTCGGGAGCAGGAAAGATGATGAGGAAGCAAGAGGCAATGTGGAGCTGGGAGCTGCCTTGTTGGAGGTTTCCTTACTGCCTGAGTGTTTGCCATGGAATTTCCCGGCCTAATAAAGAAGAATTTAAATAGACCACAAGTTGCTTAATGTTGACTGTATAAATAATCCAAATCCCCAGCTCCCTTTGTTCCACAGGCTATTTGTGTCAAGAGAGAGGGAGGGGGCGGGATCCAACAGAAGCCACCGTCCCAGATCGCGGGGTTTGAGGACTCTCTGTTCTCCTCCACCAGGGCCCCAGGGAGCAGGGGTTGAGGCCTGGGACGGGGAGACTTGGGTTTCCCAGCCAATCTTCCATTTGTGAGCGTGCACACACTGGCATGTCATCCCCACACAGATTCACGTGCGAGCGTGTACCCGTGCACCCGTGCACACACAGCACATTGTGCCCGTGCTCACTCTGGGCATGTGTGCACAGGCACATGCAGGCCCACACAGGCTGACTCGCATGCACACAAATGTGCGTACACAGCCAGACACACAGGGAGCACGAGGGGCTCAGAGGAGGTGCCAGCCTGCCGGGGGCAGGTCCCACCACTTCCCTGCCTCCTGCTGCTCAGCAGACCAACAGGGACTCGCAGCTTGGGAAGAGGGACCCTTCAGAGTCCTAGGGGTGGGGGGGCGGTGGCAGAGTGGCTTCAGTCACACTGAGTCGCTTCCAAAGAAGGTTCCTACAGAGTCACAAAACAAAAGCCAAGTTGAAAGTCTGCAACCCCACAGCTCACCAGTGACCAAGGTCTCCATCCCCTCCTCCCCCACATGATCAATCCTGCCATATCCACCTGTGCTTAGGTCTCAGAGAGGAGACACGGTCATCCCATGAGGTCGGGACCAGGGCCAGCATGGAAACTTCTAGTCCCTTAGTGACAGGCATGGCTCTAAGAGGGCCATTTCCACACAGAATACAGAAGAAGTACCACCCAGTCCGTGGTAGCAATGGGGGAGAAGGAAGGAGAGAGAGTCAAGGGAGGGAAGAAAGGGAGGGGAGGGGTAGGGAAGGGAGAGACTGGGAGGGGACAGGAGAGGCAAGTGGATGCTCCAGGGCTGACCTGCAGCTATTTCTGTTTGGTGTCCATTCAGACTGCTCCATCCCTGTGGGGACAAAGTTAAATATCTTTAATTTCATTCTAGAATGTACTCTTGAGCACATTCACACACATCACACGTGGCAATGAGAGCTTGGGGGGTAAGGGATGGGGTGCCTGGCCCCACATAATCGCAGGTTAGAAATTCCTGTTCCAGTCTTAATTCTGACTGGCCCCTGAGTCCCAGACATTTCCTGGTCACCTAAATCATGCTCCAGGGGCACAGCTCAGATTAGAATGGCAATTGCCATCTCGGGCCCAACTCTGAACCTTGCACAACCCTACAGATGCCCCAAGAAATCAGTAACAGGGACTGATGAAGACCAAACCCAGTGTAAGGGAATTTTGGGGGGGGGGGGGGGGGGGGAGGTGAAATCCAAGCTCTTATTCCAGAAAGCCACAATTTAATTCACATGCTAAGAACTAGGGAACAACCAGCCAGTGAGAAGTGACCACTCCAGATAGCCAAGTCACCAGCCGGGAATAAAGAATGAAAATGCCTCAAAAACTAAGGTTCTGAGTAGAGGAAGAGAAGCCCAGTGGGGACCACTCATTCTCTAAGTTAGCCATCCATTCATCAAATATTTATTGTGTACCTACCAAATGCATCGTCCATGGGGTCGCAAAGAGCCGGACATGACTGAGCGACTTTCACTCACCAAATGCAAGCACTGCAATGCTGGATACTGTCTTCATAGAAGTCTGAGTGTGTGTATGTGCGTGTGTGTACATGTGAGTGCATGCATCTGGGTTTAAGAGTTGCTCCACCACTTGCCACACACACACCCAGACAAGCACAGGATGCCACAATCACCCTCAGTCCCAGCCCCAACCCCAAGCCCACCCTCCAGGGTCCTGTAATTCCTTCTCTTGCAGCAGTTTTGCCTCCTGGATCTAATGAGCAGAGGGAAGTCAGGCTGATAGGGGTCCCTATATCTTTGCAATCCCTGACCAACTATGCTCAGGTCCACTAAGACCGATAGTCATTGTGCATAATACCTGCTGTCTTATTTCCATCAGGCCCCAGCCCAACACTTCCTCTCGGTGGGGTGGGGTGGCAGTGGGGCTCTTCTCCAGGCTGGCTGGGGGCTCGAGGCTCAGGGCTGCCAGCAGATGGTGCATCTCTCAGGCTGCCTGGGAGACGGAAGGAAAGCAGGCCTGTCCACATGCCCAGAATTTCTGGGCTGTCACCAGGTCCCCTTGATCCTCCTTCCAAGAAGGAAAGTGGGAAAACAAGTCTTTCCAGGCCCTAATCCTCTCCACAAGGGTGGGCACCATGGAGAGCCAGGGCCCCACTGCAGGCACGCAGACCACCAGAGTTCCACCATCATTCTGGCCAAGGACCCCTCCCCTCGGACCTGCAGACTTGTAACCACAGAAGCTTCTGCCTTCCTTCCAGAGATTCCACACAGACCACCTTCTATACTCTCAGCCTGTCCTCAGCCTAGCATGCCTTGCATACTTCTGCCAGAGGGAAACTGAGGCTGATAGACACCTGGGTGGAAGGAGTCAGGCAAGAAGTGGTTTGCCCTAAACAGCTACTTGAACTTGAAGCCCTTCTTAGGGTACTACAGGCAAACAGGCCCAGGAGGGCTTCCCAGTGGGGTGCAGGACCCTTACAAATCTACACAGTGCATCCCTGGACATTCAGGGTAGGATCCCAGCAGCCAATGCCCCCGGGGCCAGTTCCCCATGGGGTGCTCAGGTCAGGTAGAAACATGGGAGTGGAAGATCCTCCAGGATGGAGCCCGAATGGTCAGTAGGAGGCTAGAGGATCCATCAGAGGAAGGAAGGTCTGTGTAGGGGTCCTCCTCTAAACCAGCACCAAGCCTCTCCCAGCCAGGATCCCGTGAAAGGTCAGTTTGCGTGACTGATGGTACAATCCTTTCTTGCTACAGCAAAACAGACCTTGTGCCGTCTCCATAAGCTGTGGTTTCCAATCTGGGTTTCCAGTCTTGGCTCTTGCGGTTGATCCTGGCCATGTGATCCTCACCCCCAAACCCAACCCCCATGGCCTGGCTTTTGGTGACCTGCATGTCTAACCCCTGGGTGTCTGTGGACACAGAGCCAGCGTGACAAGCACAGAGCGTGGATGTGGGCTGCACCCACCCACAGCTGGAGCTCCTGGCACCCCCAGAGTGGGAAAGAGCTCTCATGTCAGTTGCTCTAAGTCACTTGGGGCCTGCCACTAATGCCAGGCTGGCCTGTCCCCTCCAGCCACTGTGTCGACCACACAGCCTGGACCCCGAGGGCAGGGAGGAGCTGCCAGGAGCTGGGAGGCGAGGAGGGGTTGGCACTGCTCTGATCTCAGGCATCAAAGGCCAGGAAATGCAATCAACTCTGGAGAGCACTTGCTGTCAAGCTGTCCCCAGCAGGCACAGGCCCAGACCCCTCCCCACTCTCCCAGGGCCCGCCTGGGCCCTAATAGGCTGGCCAAGGGCCCTGGGCAGCAGATTGGAAAGGCCACCCCCATCCCCAAGCAATTCAAGGGCAACTCTGAACAAGAGCTAATTCTGCCAGCATGGCATCTTCCTTCTGCACCCCCTACCCTGTCTCTTTCCCTCCATCTCCTCCCTGCCCCCCACAATGGCCACCCCCTGACTTTTATTGTCCCAGACATTTGCATGAGAACAGGAACTTCGTGCTCTGGGCTCCATCTGCTCCTGCTTATTTCTCACTTGGAACTGCAATCCATGGTCACACATGCCCCCTCCCCACACCCTCTCCCCCTCTACCCAGGCTGCCCCCAGAGTCAGGGCTTGCGGGGTTTCTGGTCCTTGGCACAGGTTGGTGCATCCTGAGAGAGAGTGGCCCAGAAGCGGACAACGTCTTGTATGAGGAGGCTGGAGTACATAAGTCCCAGGATCTCTCTTCCTGAAAGGCCCCCAGGCCCAGTATCCATGAGTCACAAGCTCCAGTAAATATCCTCTTGTGTTGCTTATAGGAATTAAAATGGATAGTACCAGGAAAGCAACGTTGTTAAGTAAATGAGTAAATAAATGTGCCTCTCAGAAGGCACTTACTATGTGAAGAATTTTACAAATATTACCTCACGTTTATAAATAGGGCGTCAGCTACCTCAGGGAGGCGCTACCGTAATCCTCTTCATCCAGGTGAGAAACCGGGGCAGAGACTAATTAGGGAGCTTGTCCCAGGCCACACACCTGGTCAGAGTGACTGAGATCAGTCCGTGCTCACTCACCCTCTGAGTCTGTGCTCATGCTCTGCTCTAGAAGGCTCTTCTGCCTATTCCCATCCTTCAAAGCCCATTTCCATCTTCCTCCTGAAGACTCAGTGCTTTTGTCCCCATTTTAAAAATAAGGAAACTGAGACCCAGCAGTCACTGTATTTCTGGAAAGACTTTACAAGGACCAGAGTCTCATCTAAGACTGAACTTTCTGCTTATCTAAAAGTTAAAAACCTCTTTTGGTTGGAGATTTTTCATTTCAAGGTGATTCCCTCAAATGCCAAGTGAGCAGGTCGGGAGCCAGATCGGCCAGTCAGCATGCAGGCCAGGCTGCCAGGCCCTCTGGGCATGGGTGAGCATCGGTGGGCCACAACTCTTTCTTCTGAAGACCTCACCTCCCCAGTCACTGGACAGTCCTGCCGCCTCTCCGAGGTCTCTGCCCCTCAGTTTCTGGCAGCTTCTACAGCTCGGCTGTGCCCAACTGCACATCAAGTCAGAACTTACGGGCTCTCTTTGGGGCCATACTGTCATCCCACAACCAAATGGACATGTTGGGCGGACAATGGACCCCTGGACCAGGAGAAAGAGAGCTGAGGTCTGTAGCTGGCTCTGTTTGCGTTGGGACAAATCATTTGGCCTCTCTGGGCCTCAATTTTCCATTATGTAAAATAAAAAGGGAGGGCTCACCAAGCCCTAAATACTCTTCCAGCCCAGACAGGATGAAAAGAGACAACATAGCGAATAGGCTGGCAGGCCTGAACCAGAACAAGGGCACACACAAAGGCTGGGTATGTGTGTATTCACAGGGGAGTTGGAGCAGTTACCAGAATGCCAAGAGGTGGTTCCGGAGGGCTTCCTGGGGGAAGTGAGCTGTGCACCCAGGTCGTCAAGGAGGTGACAGGAACCAACTCCGTGATGTGGAACAGGCAGGGGCCCTGCTGAGCAGAGCCTGGGGGGCGGGTGAGGGCCTGGTGTGCTACGACAGAGGCAGGGAGGGGGCCACCAGCCCTACAGGAAGCCCCAGCTTGTTGTTGGGTAACTTCTCCTCCTGTTTTCTGGGAACAAGCTATTTGGAGAAGAGGGGGAGGGAGACTTTAAAGGCTTCCAGATGGGGGGCCCTTCTGCTGCCATGCCGCCACAAAGTCTCTGCAGTGCTTTCTAAGAATCCCAGCAAATGTTAGCCAGGGTGGCTCTGGGGAGGTCTTCCAAGCCATCCCCCTGACTCTGTGCTCCCCACTATCCTGGACTCAATAGGAGGCCATATTACATTCTTTACTATTATTCTTTGTTTTCATTTATTTATTTATTTTTATTAAAAAGCTGCAGAAACAGAGAGTTTGGGCTCATCTTTGTCACCCTCCTCTTTGTCCAGGGTCTCAACATCCCGACACATTGTCTGTCCACCTCACCTGGGCCAGTCTGCCCTGAAGACAGGGGTTGGAGGGAAGGACCTGACTTTCCCCTAACCAGGGGAGGCCATTGGGCGTTCAACAGAGAAGAGAAAACGGAACAACCCAGGACCTCTGTGGAGAGGAGAGGCAGAGACTGGGGAGAAAGAGAACAGAAAGGAAGTGGGATTAGGTCCACCCCAACCCCCGCCAGCACACAGCCAGGGCTGCCAGGGCTGGGCTCCCATGCTTCCAGGTGCTGCCCACGCTCAGGGACGTCCCCTTCCTGCCTCTCCCCACTCTGAGCATCCAGGCTCAAACGCTCACTTATCCCCTTCTTGAGCAGGGGTTATATAGACGCGCAGCCCCACCCTGGCCTCATCTGGGTTCCCAGCACAGAGATCCAGGCAGGATCTGCACAGAGATAAGGGTGGCTGCGCCCAGCCCAGCAGGGTCTCCCACCTACAGCTCTGTCCTGTCCTGGGCTTTGCTCACCAGCCTCCAGGTGGTGGGAGGGGGCAGGTGGGGTGGAGAGGGGAGCTGGGGCAGTGAAAGGAGACTCTGAGTGAAGGGCACCACATCTGGGGCCCAGGACAACTGCCCCCCTGGATGCTATCCTGAGGAAGGGAGGGAGGGAGCCCCCCAGCCTAGGTCAAGGAAGAGCCCACATCAGTCCTGTCAGGACTCTGGGTCTCAGAAGGAGCAGCAGGTTTCCCCCAAAGCCTGCGCCTCCTCAGACTGTTGCAATACAGGCCTCTGATGAGAAGGCATTTTTTATGAGTCAATCAGAAACACATGAAGCACACACCACAGGGGTGAGCAACAGAGAAGCAGGGACAGGGGAGGGGGCGGACATGTGCCACCAGAGGAAGCATCACTGACCTGGTCTCCAGCCAGCCCTGGGCCCAGCTGGGGGTGCTGGGCCCCACCCGTGGGGCTTCTACTTGGAAGAATGAATGGGGCCTGGGATCGAGAGAAGAAAGGCAGGCTGACCCTGCCATGGCCCTTCCTCTCCCTGAGAGCCCAGAAAGTTCTGAGCCTTCCTGAGCAGAAGGGAGCTCGAGGGAGGGCTCAGGGCTCACCTACCATTGAAGAGGCCCAGGCAAAGGAGCCCAGGGATGCCATCCTTGAACCAATGAGTGATGCTCTTGGGCACAGGAGTCACTAGATTGGGGTTGAGGTGTAGGGCAAGGGGGCTCATGCAGATAGAAGAATCCAGCTGCACCAGGCCCTCACCCTTCCCAACAGATTACTCGTGTCCAGACTGGGGCCTGGTCTTGGCTGAGCCCAGGTTGAGGCAGAAGGAGCCAGAGGGGGCCCTGGTTTATATGTCCCCAGCCTTTGATTCTGGGAAAGATTGAAGGCAGGGGGAGAAGGGGATGATAGAGGACAAGATGTTTGGAAGGCATCACTGACTTAACGGACATGAGTTGAGCAAGCTTCAGGAGATGGTGAAGGACAGGAAAGCCAGGCATGCTGCAGTCCATGGGGTCGCAAGGAGTCGGACATAACTGAGCGACTGAACGACAACAAAAAGCCTCTGCTAAATCCCTTCTGCCCGAACCCCCACTCTGTCCCTGTCTCACAGGGCCCCTTCCCTCCCTGGCCTCAGCCTCCCCTTCCTCTACAAGAGTTGGGACAACAGAAACTTTCTGGCTCCTCCGGTGATGCTGTGAGTTCTGATGCAGGCAATTTGAGGGGCAAATGTATGCAGATAGATATGCAAATAGCCGTCTCCAGGATTTATGGGCGGCCTCCCTTCTGAGGGAGGAGGTGGGAGGATAGAGGGGGCATTTCAATGAGGCGGCCTCAGCCCGGCTGGCCCACTAAATCCTGGCGGGTGTCAGCGCCGTAAAGCACCGTGATGAAGGGCAGGCGGCGCGCGGAGGGGACGCTGATTTACAGCCGCGAGAGTCTCCTCCCCGCGGCCACGCAGGCAAGCACCACGGGGCAGGGACGAGGAAGGATTTATGTCGCCTGCTTCCCCAGCCCAGCGGCAGGCAGTGGGGAGAACAGCGGAAGGTGACTTTCACCTTCAGAAGCTGCAGTATGGGGCAGAGCAGCCTGGTGTCCATCCACGATGCACAGAAGAGGGGAGGTCGGAGGGAGCGTTACCTGCCCGACCCCCGCCCAGGCCTTCCTACGCGGTCTTGACTCCCTTCACCCGAGCCACCTAACCCCAACTGTCATCTTCTTCCCTGGGGTCCACCTGTGTCTGGCCAACTCTTCTAAGCTTGCAGACGTTCTGCCCAGGAAGAGGAGGAAAGTGGGTTTCATTGCATTTCCTTCCCTCATCAGAGCTGGCCTAAAGTCTAACCACCGCTTATGCTGGGAAGTGAAAGAAGGTCACATTGTGATCTATTTGGGGAGACCCTAAAGAGAAAGTTATCTCTCTCCTCTTCACCTGGCTGGAAGGTGCTTGCTTTGTCCCTCACCCTTCCAACCTCCTCCTGGCCAGCAAGCAGGTGGACACCCTGGGGTGGGGGTGGGACACAGGAAACTGCAGGCCCGCCCACACTGCAGCCCCCTGAAATCCCCTGTCGCTGGTAAATTACAGTGTGGCCACACTACCTCTCCGGTGACTCACCAGAGTGTCTCAGAAATGACTCATGTGTCACTCCGCCAGGAAGTCCTACTGTGTGCTGGTGTGAGGCTGGAGAACAGAGACGGCTCAGAGGCAAAACTCTCCATGGGATGGTCATCAGGGCTGCCCAGCCCCCAGCTCTGAGGGCCTCCGCCTCCCCTTCCCCCACAGCCCAAAGTCCCTCAGGTAAAGAGGGGCTCCTTTCGAGGATATAAACACGTAAGTCAAAAAGCCTGCTTCAGTTGAGTTATTCATCTACTGAGCTCTGTGTTCTAAGCCTAGCCTGCCTCCCTTGAGTTCATGTTAGGCAAATAGTCCCAGGCTTCTGTGTGTTTGGGCCAGAGAGAGCAGCAGGAATGCCTGCTTTCTGAGGGGGTGCTTTCCTGACCAATGCTTCACCTCAGAAACCCAGAAACCTTCCAAGTAAGGCTGGGATCCTTCAACTTTGTCTCTACTCCTCAGCATCTCTGCTGCAAACAGTCAACTCTGGCCATGTGAAAATACATTTACATCCATTACCTCATTTAATCTCAGCATAGGTAGGTGTGATGTTCTTGTATTCCAGGTGAGAAAATGGAAGCATAGCCAAGTTCAAGTACTTGCCCAAGCTCACAGGGCAGATAACCAATGAAGGCAAGATGCAAACAGCATCCTCAAGTCCAATTTCTCTTCTTGGTTTAGTCTCCACTTGTACTCTCCCTTTCTTTGTGCTGTTATAACCCACATAACCTCAGCCCTCATCTAAGACGACTAACATACCAAGAGTTGGCAAACAGGTGGAACATCCAGTACTTGCCACATTGCTGGAGGGAACATGGAGTGGGACAATTACTTTGAATGAGTGTCACATTTAGACTCACAGAGTTTATTCCAAAGTTTAATATTCACCTACTGTATGATTCAGCCGTTCCACTCCTAGACATATACCCAAGAGAAATGAAATAATGTGTCTATATAAAGACTTTTGCATGAATGGGGCTGGGCAGGGAACAAGGGAAGGGAAAGCAGAGTCAGGATGGGCTGGAGAGCTTGGCCACCCCCAGGCTGCCTCACTGTGCTCCCTTGCTCCTTCATTCAAGTCAAAAGCTCTCAGGAGCTCCATGCCAACCTCGTGGGGAGAAACTGGCAGGAGGGGGAGGTCACAGGGCTCTGGACAGTGCTCAGAGGGCCTGCTAGAGACTGAGTCCCAACTCTGACCTTTCCATGGGTGTGAAGCAGGGCCCCCGCTGGTGGGAAGAGCTGGGCTGGGCTGGCTGGGCTGGGAGGCAAGGACAGGGGAGTGAGGGGGGGGAGGGTGGCCCTGGCCCAAATTAAGAGCAGTACGGCCAAGCACTGGGCAGACAGCAGAACTAAGGCCAGCTGAGCACAGAGGTCAGAAGCCCACGAAGCGGGTACTAGCCAGAGGCCCGCAGCACGGCAGCTCTGTGAGTGCTCAAAGCTTCAGCACTTGCACTTGAGATGCTTCTGTAGGGCTCCAGACGGGGTCATTTACCATTTACTGGGTAAATGACCCAGTCTGGCTGGATTTTCCCCAGGGATGGTGACATATAGGCCGAAAGTTTCAGCAAGCTGCTGCTGGGTGAGGCCAGGCTAGGATCGACTCCGTTCCTAGCTAGGCTACACGCCACCACCCTGACTTCTGTGCCTACACTGATCATGAAAAGCAATATTGGCCTGTGAGCCTCAGCTTTGTCCATACCAGGCTCTGAATCAGAAGACTGGCCCAGGGAGACACAGTAACCCTTTCCGCTTCTGGCAACTAAAATCTGCACAGCCTGGTCTGGCAGCCTTGGGTGGGCAGAGCTAAGGTACCCTCAAGGACATCTGGAGGCAGCCCCCTCCTCACCCTGCCACCTTCTGCCTGTGCCTCTTGTTCCCTACTTTCATTTCTGCTCCCTGCTGGGACTGGAGCCTCAAACTTTCTGCTGCAGGTTACTAGCCCAGCCCCTGCCCTCACCCCTAGGACTCCACGCTGGCTGCTCTTTATCCCCACTGGGCAGCAGCCGGGATGGAAGGCCAGGATATCCATAGTTCAAAGAGAAAAGACAATGCCACTTGAGCTAGTTCCATGCATCCTCAAAAGGGTATTAGCCACAAAGAAGAGCCCGGGAGTGGAAGGAGACCTGAAGTGGGGGAGATAACACTGATTCCCTACTCCCAGCCTAATTTTCATTATCAGTTCGAAGTTACAGTCTGGACTTCAGGAACCTCTTTGTCATTTGAAGTATAAAATGTGTTCCAAAGTTAGTCAGGAATATTTACTTTCTACCACCCCTCATTCTGATGACTTAGGTCAGCACAGGGTGTGAGCAGGGATAGGGGTCACCTGCTAATTTTTCTGTCCTGCTAGGAGAGCACAGAGGAACACGCCTCCCTACCAAGAGATGGCCCCCTACCCCGACCCCATTCCATTCTGAAGCTATTCTCTGTGATTCTGTCCTAGGACTTCCATACCACTCACCACACCTCCCATGTCAAACATGGACCATTGTTGGCTCCAGCTTGCAAGGATTCCCCACCCCCTCCATGTTCTAAAAGCATCTTCTCTCCTTGTCCCAGATCTCCTCACTTCCACTGCCCAGTTGAGGTCATCATAGCTTCTCATCTGGACTCCTGCAGTCCTACACCTGAGGTCTGCCTGCTCCCCCAGCTCCCCTAACCCTGCCTTCCCACCAGCTAGCTGCTCAGGAGAGCAGTCACTTACTGAATGCCCACCTGCTATGTGCCGGGGCCTCGGAACTGGAGGCAAGAACAGGCTTGTTCCCCACTGGAGAAGATGGACAAGACCCAGCACAGAGTCTGCCCCAGGTGCGGGCTGGGTCCCGGGGTCATGGAGTGCTTCTAAGGAGGGTGGGTACACAAAGAGGGTAAGAGCCCCTCTAGGCGACAGTGGTGTTCTCAGTGGTGGGATGGCCCTGGCAAAGGATTTGAGGGCAGATTTCACAGTCTCCTGTGCCCTGATCACACTTACTTATTACACAGGTCAAGGGCTCTTACCAAAGGACACCTCAGACTGACCTCAACAGCAAAAAGCATGTGTTGATTTTCACCTCAAACTCAACAGATTGAGCCAGAGAAGTTCAACCCAGTTGCTTAAAGGACATCACCAAAGACTCAGTTTCTCTCTGTGTCTTTACTTCATCCTCAGCTCTACAAGGTAGCCCTCCAGCACC
Source organism: Odocoileus virginianus (assembly GCF_023699985.2). Lineage (NCBI taxonomy): Eukaryota > Metazoa > Chordata > Mammalia > Artiodactyla > Cervidae > Odocoileus > Odocoileus virginianus. The sequence continues at coordinate 12,555,711 of NC_069675.1, forward strand.
TACCAGCTCCCCATCCCGGAGAGCAGTGCCAGACCCCCACACATCGCCTTGTGCAGGAGAAGAAATCCTGTGCCAATGACACACTCACCTTCACTCTCCCTTCCTTCCTTGCTAGAGATTCACTCTCTCAGAAATACAGCGGATGTTTTTTTGAAACTCATTGACTCTGACTGGGTTAAATATCCATCTGCGAACCAATTGCTGAGACTGGGAGAATATGATCATCTTATTGGCTTAGGCCAGGTCCTATGCCCCACCCTCAAGCATAGAGGTAGAGAGTGGACATGAAAGATACCATGACCAGGAGCGCAGAGGATGGACCTAAGGCTGGAGAAGGTACCTGTCCTGTACATGAAAGTGGGCGAGAGGGTCACCTGGGGTTTACTTCAAACCAAATATCAGGTCACCTTGAAAAGGAAAACTCTGGATGAAATAGTGGGCCCCCAACTTCCTTCAAGTTCCTTTCCCCTGATTTACTTTTTCATATCACCTAAGCTGCTGGAGAAGGAAATGGCAACCCACAGTAGTATTCTTGCCTGGAGAATTGCATGGACAGAGCAGCCTGGTGGGCTGCAATCCATGGACTCACAAAGAGTTGGACACAACTGAGTGACTAACACTCTCATCACTAACACTTTCATCACCTAAGCTGGTACAAGAGAGCATTATCTCTGAGCAGTGCAACTTCCATTCCTCTGTGGGACAATCTGTGTGTGTGTGTGTGTGTGTGTGTGTGTGAATATAGGCAGATGTGGAGGTCGAAAACCCTTCCTCCCAAACACTAAACAGTTATAGCCAAGAAAGAAAGACCACACATACAATGTGATGCTGACACTGAAGGCAGTGAGTGCAGCTGTGGGAGCCTGGGGCACCTCCTGCAAGCCCATGGCCCGTGTCTACATGGAAGAGAATGGGGCTGGGACTTTGGCACCTGTTAGGCCTAGGCCCAGGCCAGCCCCTCTTCCCCAAGGAGAAGCTACTGGCACTTGCAGGGACAGACAGAAGTGTGTGGGGGAATCTGGAAGGGTCTCAGGCCTCCAAGTCCACAAATCATCCTGTTCTAATGTAAATGGCAATTGCCAAGAGTACAGCATGTTTTCCTGCGTCAGCAGCTCAGTGACTAATGTCCCAAGATAAATGGCTTTGTTTTGCCTTGTTTAGAGTGATTCTGTAACCTTTCCCTCCATTCTGCAAAGGGGACCCCCCACATCCCTCCCAAGTGCACCCAGGGCTAAGGAAGGCTGAGGTCAGGGCCTCTGGCTAGCTGGGGGTCACTCCATGTGCAATGAGAGGCAGGGCCAAGTGAGAACCTGGGCTTTGTGAGTCTGAAGCAGATCCATCATCAGTCCCCAGCTAATAACTCTCGAGTAGCTGGGAACAAGCCCTACCCTCAGGCAGACTGGAGCCAAGGCTGGAGGGAGGCTCAGGAGCACCCAGGATTACTGGGGAGAAAACTGGGAGAAAGAAGGGCAAGGGGGAGAAGAATGGGCGGGTAGAACAAGGAAGAGGTTACACTCCATCTTGTGCCACTTGAGTATTATTAAGCCTCCTGGACTTTGTTTTTGTTGTTGTTGATGTTCTTCAACCAGTGAAGACTCTGGATTTTGAAATAACTGGCTGTGGACCCAGACCCAGGCGGTTGGGAATCATAGCTCTATCATTTACTGGCTGTGGCAACTTGGGTGGTATTGCACCATTTTATGGATGAAGAAACTGAGGCTTAGATTGGCTAAGCAATTTGCCCAAAGTCACACATCTAGCTCATGGCAGTATCCAAACTTCAACCAGGATGGTCTAGCTCCAAAGCCAATAGTGTTGAATAAAGAAGCACTTGGGGAAATCAGTCTCCCCAGGTGCCTACTGATCTGTGAAACACCAGCCCTTACCCTTCCAGAAATGTCCTTGTTTTGCCACACTGCACGTCCTGTGGTTTATACTTCCACCCCTCTGCTTTCTGAACACACTTCCCAGTCTCCTTGTGGTTAGTGGACCATGTGTCACTTCCAGGCTGGAGCATTTCATTGTCAGTACGAAGCCCTTCAGAGCCCTTGCACTCTGTCATAGCAACCAGCACTGTTCCAAAGAGGCTGCTCCATCAGCCTGCTTCCTACATTAGGACAATGTGGATGGGCCTCCTCTGAACCCACGGTGAACAATGAAGCATGAGTGAGAAATAAAGCTTCACCGCTTTAAACCTGGGCTTCCCTGGTGGCTCAGACGGTAAAGAATCTGCCTACAATGCAGGAGACCTGGGTTTAATTCCTCAGTCGAGAAGATACCCTGGAGACAGAAATGGCTATCCACTCCAGTATTCTTGGCTGGAGATCCCATGGACAGAGAAGCCTGGTGGGCTACAGTCCATAGGATTGCAGAATCAGACATTACTGAATGACCAAGCATGCATGCACTCTTTAAACCACTGAGATTGGAGGTTTGCTTGGGGCTTCCCAGGTGGCACTAGTGGTAAAGAACATGCCTGCCAACTCAGGAAAACACATAGACTTGAATTACTGTGATGTTGAATGACTTGCCTTGGAAATGAACCAAGATCATTCTGTCATTTTTGAGGTTGCACCCAAGCACTGCATTTCAGACTCTTTTGTTGATTATGAGGGTTACCCCATTTCTTCTATGGAATTCTTGTCCACAGTAGTAAATACAATGGTCATCTGAATTAAATTCGCCCATTCCAGTCCATTTTAGTTCACTGATTTCTAAGATGTCAATGTTTATTCTTACCATCTCCTGCTTGACCACATCCAATTTACCTTGACTGATGGACCTAACATTCCATGTTCCTGTGCAATACTGTTCTTTGCAGTATCAGATTTTACTTTCATCACCAGACATATCCACAACTGAGTGTCATTTCCGCTTTGGCCCAGCTGCTTCATTCTTTCTGGGGCTATTAGTAGTTCTCCTCCACTCTTCCCCAGTAGCATATTGGACACCTTCAGACCTGGGGGACTCATTTTTTGGTGTCATATATTTTTGTTCTTTTATACGATTCATGAGGTTCAATGTTTGTTCATTTCTTTCTCTTCATGTTTGAAAATTGCAGTCTCAACTTCTATTCTTTGGGTGAATAATCTTTTTGAGAGTTGCTATTTCATGAGGGTGTTCTCCCAAATGCCTTTCCCTAAAGGGCAACTTTCTGATTATCTTATCCCTAGCTCTGAACCATAGGATTCGGAGTTGTGAATAAGAGGTTATGTTAACAACTTTGTCTAGGAGTCTTCTCCATGTGGATGGGGTAGTTCCGAACTTCATTTCTACATAGGGAACGCAGAAGAGCTGTTTTGTTATTATGCTGCATCTCTATTTCTGGCCTTGGATAGACAGCATGTTTCCAGACCCCTGCCCAAGGCTGATCAGAGTCAGTCCACCTCCCCGGTGGGTGGGCTGTATGTTCATGGCTCCTTCCATGGGCTTCACGGAGGAGCCCAGTCCTGGCATAGCAACCCAATCCCCAGTGACTGGTCTTTGTACCCAGTTTTCAGCTGTACTTCAGCTCCTATTCACCACTTTGATTTCCTTCTCCATCATTTGCCTGTGAAGATCTTCCTTTTTATATTCTTTTTAACATATATTCTAAATTACAAACATATCTGTTCTTATATACAGAGATGGAGGTAGACGGTTTGATGTCTTGACCCAAAAGTCTCATATTAATTATTCATATATAAATTAGAATGAATGACTAAATGTGCTAAATGACTGACACATTTTGGAATGTGTTAGGGTGCAATTCCCCTCTGGGCAGCCATCATCTGGGAAGCAGGCCCCTGTCCTCTTCAAACAGCCCTAAAGGCCACATCTTCATTGTAGTTTATCCTGTAGCCTTCTTTGGTCTCTCTGGGCTCTTCATGGGACATGGTGGTCCTTACTGCCTCACTCCTATTCTCACTGGCCCAGACAGTGAAACTTGACAATGTCTCCTGAAATACCCACAAGCAACTTGAAGGTCAAAGAAGGTAACTCAACAATGCAATAGCAGAGACAAAGAGTGCTGACAGAAATGGATGAAGGTGGAGCTAAGGAACATTTTCTGAACTGTTGTGAATGCTAAACAACTGTGTCCAGATGTTTGCCCGCGGTGGGGCTGGGCTGGCTCCAGAGCTGCTGACTGGGTGAATCTGGCCCTGGAACCTCTTCCTCATCTGTGGGCACTGGCATCAGAGTGCCCAGGTCATGGGTGCTGCTGTTGACCAGGCTCCTGGCCAACCTCTTACGTGGTTCCCCAACACTTCTTCCTGCCTTTTTGAGTCAAACAAATTCACTGACTGCTTGATGAGGCTGGCAAGAGCCTCTCTATTCTCACCCCCTCAGCGTAGCACATTAATGCTGAATACCATTTACTGAGCACTTACATGTGCTTCACTTCAGACAGACCCTGTGCTGAGGGCTGTGTCTTCTTTCACCCTTGGTGGAATCTTACATGTTGTTATGATGTGGGGACTAATTATCATCATCATAAACTCTTTTACATGAAATTGAGGATTATAGAATTTAAGCCCATGCCCAAGTTCATACACCTTGCACATGGCAGAGTTGGGGACAAAACCCAGATCTGTCTGATTTCCAAAGCTGGGTTATTTCCTCCATACTTTTATACTGACCTATACAATAGGAGTCAGAAGTGACATCAAGATTTGCTTCTAGGATAACTTCCGAGGCAGCTTCCAAATGGCCAGTCTTGGCTGGGGGAAGAGCTAGAGGGGTTCCCCAATTGACTGCTTCTCTAGGAAATGACACAGCCCTTGTCCTCCCTAACGCTTGTTTCTCCCGGGCCTTGATGTCTCTGAAATATGATGGTGTGGTGGGTGGAATTGTGCCCCTGTCCTTTCCCTTTGCTGGACTACTGCCTACATCTAAAAGGATTCACTGATTTATCCTTCCAGGAAGAGGAGAGTTTCATTCAGGATGGAATATGTTCTACTGCAGTGCTGTGTGTGCTCAGGTGCTTCAGTCATGTCCTACTCTTTGTGACCCCGTGGACTATAGCCCACCAGGCTCTTCTGTCCATGGGGATTCTCCAGGCAAGAATACTGGAGTGGGTTGCTGTGCACACCTCAAGGGGATGTTCCTGACCCAGGGATCGAACCTGGGTCAAGGCGTCAAACCGTCTACCTCTATCTCAATATATAGGAAGAACAGGTATGTTTGTTAATTTACAATATATGTATATGTTAAAAAGAATATAAAAAGGAAGATCTTCACAGGCAAATGATGGAGATGGAAACCAAAGTGGTGAATAGGAGCTGAAGTACAGCTGAAAACTGGGTACAAAGACCAGTCACTGGGGATTGGGTTGCTATGCTAGGACTGGGCTCCTCCGTGAAGCCCATGGAAGGAGCCATGAACATACAGCCCACCCACCGGGGAGGTGGACTGACTCTGATCAGCCTTGGGCAGGGGTCTGGAAACATGCTGTCTATCCAAGGCCAGAAATAGAGATGCAGCATAATAACAAAACTGAGCTCTTCTGTGTTCCCTATGTATATGTGAAGTTCGGAACTAACCCATCCACATGGAGAAGATTCCTAGACAAAGTTGTTAACATAACCTCTTATTCACAACTCTGAATCCCATGGTTCAGAGCTAGGGATAATGTAACCAGAAAGTTTCCCTTTAGGGAAGGGCATTTGGGAGAACACCCTCATGAAATAGCAACTCTCAAAAAGATTATTCACCCAAAGAATAGAAGTTGAGACTGTTGAGAAGTTGAGAAGTTGAGACTGAAGAGAAAGAAATGAACAAACATTGAACCTCATGAATCGTATGAAAGAACAAAAAGATATGACACCAAAAAATGAGTCCCCCAGGTCTGAAGGCGTCCAATATGCTACTAGGGAAGAGTGGAGAACTACTAATAGCCCCAGGAAGAATGAAGCAGCTGGGCCAAAGCGGAAATGACACTCAGTTGTGGATATGTCTGGTGATGAAAGTAAAATCTGATGCTGCAAAGAACAGTATTGCACAGGAACATGGAATGTTAGGTCCATCAGTCAAGGTAAATTGGATGTGGTCAAGCAGGAGATGGTAAGAATAAACATCGACATCTTAGAAATCAGTGAACTAAAATGGACTGGAATGGGCGAATTTAATTCAGATGACCATTGCATTTACTACTGTGGACAAGAATTCCATAGAAGAAATGGGGTAACCCTCATAATCAACAAAAGAGTCTGAAATGCAGTACTTGGGTGCAACCTCAAAAATGACAGAATGATCTTGGTTCATTTCCAAGGCAAACCATTCAACATCACAGTAATCCAAGTCTATGCCCCTACTACCAATGCCAAAGAAGCTGAAGTTGATCAGTTCTATGAAGACCTAGAAGACTCCTAGAACTAACACTCAAAAAAGATATTCTATTCATCATTGGGGATTGGAATACAAAATTAGAAAGTCAAGAGATACCAGGAGTGACAGGCAAGTTTGGCCTTGGAGAACAAATTGAAGCATGGCAGAGGGCTAACTGAATGCTGCCAAGAGAATGCATTGGTCATAGCAAATACCCTTTTTCAATAACACAAGAGATGACTTTATATATGGACATTACCAAATGGCCAATACCAAAAATCAAATTGATTGCATTCTTTGTAGCTGAAGATGGAGAAGCTATAACTGTCAGCAAAAACAAGACCTGGAGCTGACTGTGTCTCAGATCATCAGCTTCTCATAGCAAAATTCAGGCTTAAACTAAAGAAAGTTGGGGTTGGGAGAACACTAGGTCAGCCAGGTATTACTTAAATCAAATTCCCTATGAATATGCAGTGGAGGTAATGGATAGATTCAAGGGATTAGAACTTGTAAACAGTGTGCCTGAAGAACTGTAGATGGAGGTCCGTAGTATACAGGAGGCAGAGAACAAAACCATCCTAAAGAAAAAGAAAAGCAAGGAGGCAAAGTGGTTATCTGAGGAGGCCTTACAAATAGCTAAAGAAAGAACAGAAGCAAAAAGTAAGGAAGAGAGGGAAAGGTATATCCAACTAAATGCAGATTTCCAAAGAACAGCATGGAGGGACAAGAAGGGCTTCTTCAATGAACAGTGCATAAAACTAGAAGAAAACAACAGAGAAGGGGAAGACTAGAGATCTCTTCCGGAAAACTGGAGATATGAAGGGAACATTTTTCCCAAAGATGGGCACAATAAAGGACAGAAACAATAGAGACCTAGTACACACTGAAGAATTCAAGAAGAGATGGAAAGAATATACAGAAGAACTGTATATAAAAGATCCAGATGAATGGATGACGAGGATGGTGTGGTCAGCCACCCAGAGCCAGACATTCTGGAGAGTGAAGTCGAGTGGGCCTTATGAAACACTGCTGTTAATAAAGCTAGTGGAGGCAACGGAATTCCAATAGAACTATTCAAAACCCTTCAGGATGATGCCATCAAGGTTTTGCATTCAGTATGTCAGCAAATCTGCAAGACCCAGCAATGGCCACAGGACTGGAAAAGGCCAATCCTCATTCCAGTTCCCAAGAAGGGTAGTATTAAAGAATGTGCTAACCATTGGACAATTGCACTCATCTCCCGTGTGGACGCATAGGCCATCCCCAACGTGGCCCACAACTGGGGGACCCCTCTCCTTCCTCCATGCTGCCAAGGGGGCGCAGTGTGGCCCTCATGGACCCAGTATGGGCAATCGGCCCGTCCTTGCCACAGGCAGGGTGGGGCGGGTAGTCTGGCCGGGTGATCACCTCCCCGCTTCCTCATTTCGTGGATTTCCCCCGCTGCCTGTTGCCCTGTGCCCCAGGCCATTCACACCCAGCTCCTTGTGCTAGCTTTTGGCTTTCCCAATGTCTTAGCGGGTAAAGAATCTGCCTGCAATGCAGGAGACACAGGAAAGACAGGTTGGATCCATTGGTTAGGAAGAACCCCTGGAGAAGGAAATGGCAACCCACTCCAGTATTCTTGCCTGGAAAATTTCATGGACAGAGGAGCCTGGCAGGCTATAGTTCATGGGTTGCACAGGGTCAGACACAACTGAGTGACTAACACACACCCATGCTAGTAAGGTCATGCTTAAAATCTTGCATGCTAGACATCAGCATTATCGAATCAAGAACTTCCAGATGTTGAAGTTGGGTTTAGAAAAGGAACAGGAACCAGAGATCAAATTGCCAACATTCTATGGATCATAGAGAAAGATAGCAAATTCAAAAAAAAAATCTATCCCTGTTTCATCGACTACACCCAAGCCTTTGAGTGTGTGGATCATAACAAACTGTGGAAAGCTCTAAAAGATATGGGAATACTAGATCATCTTACTTGTCTCCTGAGAAACCTGTATGCAGGTCAATAAGCAATAGTGAGAACCTTGTATGGAACTACTGACTGGTTCAAGATTGAGAAAGGAGTATGACAGGGTCATCTGATGTCACCCTGTTTATTTAACCAATATGCTGATCTCATCATGAGAAATGCCAGGCTGGATGAGTTATAAGCTGGTATCAAGACAGGCGGGAGAAACATCAACAACCTCAGAAATGCAGGTGATACCACTCTAATGGCTGAAAGTGAAGAGGAACTAAAGAGCCTCTTGATGAAGGTGAAGGAGGAGAGTGAAAGAACTGGCTTAAAACTAAATATTGAGAAAACGAAGATCATGGCATCTGGCCCCATTACTTCAAGGCAAATAGAAAGGGAAAAGGTGGAAGTAGTGACAGTTTTCCTCTTCTTGGTCTCTAAAATCACTGGGAATGGTGACTGCGGCCATGAAATCAGAAGGCAATTGCTTTTTGGCAGGAAAGCAATTACAAACCTAGATTGTGTATTGAAAAGCAGAGACATTACTCTGCCAGCAAAGGTCTGTATAGTCAAGGCTATAGTCTTCCCAGTGGTCATGTATGGTTGTGAGAGCTGGGCTGTAAAGAAGGCAGAGCACCAAAGAATTGATGTCTTTAAACTATGGTGCTGGAGAAGACTCCCAAGAGTACCTTGGACAGCAAAGAGATCAAACCAGTCGATCTTAAGGGAAATCAACCCTAAATATTTGTTGGAAGGACTGATGCTGAAGCTGAAAGTCCAGTACTTTGGTCATCTGATGTGAACAGCTGACTTATTGAAAAAGTCCCTGATGCTGGGAAAGATTGAGGGCAGAAGGAGAAGTGGGTGTCAGAGGATGAGATGGCTGAATGGCATCACTGATGCAAACTTTGGGAGATGGTGAGGGACAGAGAGGCCTGGCGTCCTGCAGTTCATGGAGTCGCAAAGAGTCAGACATGACTGGGCAACTGAACAATAACCACACAGTTGCCCTATAGGGAAGATCATTTGGGAGAACACGCCCTGAAATACCAATTCCCAAAAAAGATTATTCACCCAAAGAATAGAATTTGAAAGTGTAATTTTCAAGCATGAAGAGAAAAAAATGAACAAAAATTGATTCAACAGAAAGTATAAATGAAGGGGAGGTAAGGAGGGAAAGACAAATCATGCTAAATGAAATAAAAATGATATTGCAGAAATAATTATATTTGATATTCATAATAAATAAACCTAAATGGGTTAAACCTTTATTAAAAGGCAAATTCCACAGTGTTTTTCACTTTAATTCATTGTATGCTATTTATGAAAGAATTATATAAAATTGAGACAGGAGGGTTGGAAATAAAGATAGGCAAAACACCTACACATAAAATGCTATCCAAAAGGGAACTGGTAAAATATTAATTAATAAAAGAAAACATTAACTTTATGGAAATAAAAAAGAACATTCCAGAATATTTTATAGTCTTAAAAAGTATTATTCATTAAAATGATATAACTATAATGCTTGTATACAACTAACAGTGCACACTCAAAATATGTAATTTGACAGTATTAAAAGAAGTTGACAAATCCGCAATCAGAATAGACCACTTTCTTAGAAATGAATAGATCATACAGTCAAAAATTGCCAAGATTATTAAAGACCTGAATAATAAAATTGTAGATTTGATATAATAAAACCATGTAGTACTTTGCACCCAATAAATAGAAAACACACATGTCTCTCAAGTACACATGGGTCATTTGTGATATTTGATCTGAAACTGCATGTCAAAGCTAGTCTCACCAAATTCCAAAGACTCAGCATGATAGAGAACACATGTTCTGACTGCCACATAATAAAGCTCAAAATAGCCATTAAAAGAGGACACCCCAAAAGCCCATATATTTAGGAATAAACAAGCAAAACAATCCCACTGCCAAATAATTTATAGGTTAAAGAGGAACTCATAATAAAAATTGTGAAAATTTTAGAAATGAACAATAATAACAAGAGCATAGCATATCAAAATTTGTGAAGTTTCTCCAAGAGAGAGATGTCTAGATCAATCTGTATTTATCAGAAATCAAGAAAGATTTAAAATAAATAGATTGAGGAGTGACATCAAGAGGTTGAAACTAGGATAATGGGGCAAACCAAAAGGCAGAAAGAAAAGAATAGTAAAGATGAAAGCGAAAATAATAAAATAAAAGTAAAAAATAGAAAGAATCAATGAAATAAAATGTGGTTGCTTGAGAAAAAAGAAAACCTCTAGTAAGTTTTAAAAATATAATATGTTAAAATAGTAGTAATATTATTTCAATATTGCAATATTCTTACAATCAAGCAAACATAGTTATGGATGCAGTAGAGTTATTTGGGGGACTTCCAGTAGCTACTCTGTATAATAATAATTTCTTTTTTTAATATTTCCTGATGCTTTAATATCTGAAACCATAGTGACCCCCTCAGAATTCCTAGATATAGTAAAGGACTCACCTGCAGGCACCCTTCATATGCAAACCAACCAATCCAGTGCCCATACTCCATCTTCTTCCTTTATCCACCTGCCCCCTGCCCTAATCATCTCAGGGCAGGTACCAGACAGCTAGGTATGCCCCAGAGCCTGCTGAAGTTACTCAAACTAGCAAATCCTAAGCCTCCTTATCTACCTTATCCATTCTCACCACAAAAAAGTCCCTTGCTCATATTTTCCCCTTACCCATACTGCCTCCTGACTGGCCCTGGTGTTCCCCATGTGGGCCTGATGGTGCAGCATTTTCCCTCCTCTTGGGAACTGTGAGGACCAAACTACCTTTTCAGTCACAATCATCTCCATATCTGGACCTTACTACACCTGCATAACAATAAAACTTACATTGTAAACCAATTTCCTCACCACTAATCCAGAAAGAGAAAGAGAAGGAAATAGATAAAGTGGGAAATGTAAGATGTGAACAATCTCTCTAACCTTAGAAACAAAAGGTCCCATGGAGGACCAAGCATTATTAATAAAAGAGGAATCACACTTAAATATCTCCTGGTGATATTTTAGATGTCAGTGAGAAAGTTCAAAATCCTTGAAGTATTTGAGGGAAATAAGTTTACATGTAAGTGTGGAGAGGATTGAACTGGAATCAGACTTCTCCTCTATAAATCTAAAAATAAAAAGAAATATGATAAATATAATAATATCTACAAAGTTCCAAGGGGGGGAAAACCTGCAATCTAAGACAAGAAAGCTATAACTCATTTGTGAGATCAATTAAAAGAATATTTTTCAAACATGTAAGCATTCAAATGTATACCACACACTCAATCATCAAGAAAAATTTGTTCAAAATAATGGTTCAGCTAAGCAAGAAACAAAAAGGACAATTAGTAAAATTTAGGGTTAAGTTAAAATGAATATTAACATAATTTTTAAAATAATAAATGTTCAAAATAATCACTGAAAAAGAAGGTACGTAAGTATAAGAAATAAAGTCATAATAATGATGACATTAATCTAAAATGTCATTATATCAAGAAAAATAGAAGGCAGAAGCTTGAAAAGCATGAAATCATCTTACACAAATAAACATATACTATGTTCTTTTTGAGGTTGAAAAACAGATAGTTTATGTATATATATAGTGTGTGTGTGTGAGATTAAAGGAGTGCAGTCCAGTCAGTTCAGTCACTACATCGTGTGACTCTTTGTGACCCCATGGACTACAGCACTCCAGGCTTCCTTGTCCCTCCCTGTTAAAGGAGCTAGAGATGGACTCAAAATGGAAAACATGACTTTCTAATCTATAAATATAAAGACCCTTGCAAAGCAGGCTTAAGTAATGGGAAAAAGAAAAAATACACATATATAAGGAAGCATGAAAAGTAGGAAGTATTAAATCATGCAAGATAAATGGTCAAATATCCTGTCTCCAATGACTCAGGACTAAATTGACACTGGGAATTTCATACTGGGGAGAGCCTATTTGCAATAATCCATGCTTTCTGTTTCTCAGAGTACCTGTAGGAAGATAGCTGTTGCAAGGACAGCAAGTCCAGTGCATATGTCCCCTTTGATCTTCACAGTGGCAAAGCTGAGTGAATACTCTTGGCCCAGCATGGATCAGATGCCCACTTAGAGCAAGCAAACAAGTGTAGCCAGGGACAGGGTCTTATAGAGCCCCACACAACGTGGACCACCTTCCAGGAGAACGGTAGAAAATCTGCTAGGTGTACACTACTCAAGGACAAACAAAAAGATAGCAATATTCATATTAGAAAATGTAGAACTAACAGAAAAATAAAAACAAAAAGACGCTAAAGTAGAGGAAAATGTTATCCTATATTGGTAAATTATACAAACTAAATGAGAATATCCCAAAGAAGGCCAATGACAAGGAACATTCAAACAGTAATATTGCACTATTTCACATACTAGCAAGGTGATGCTCAAAATCCTACAATCTAGGATTCAATAGTACGTGAACCAAGAACTCCCAAATGCACAAGATGGATTTAGAAAACACAGAGGAACCAGAGATCAAATGGCCAATATTCGTTGGATCATACAAAAAGCAAGGGAATTCAAGGAAGAAAAAAAAAGCATCTACTTCTGCTTCATTGACTAAGCTAAAGCCTATGATTATGTGCTAATAACAAACTGTGGGAAATTCTTAAACAAATGGGAATACCAGACCACCTACCCCACCTACCTCCTGAGAAACCTGTATGCAGGTTAAGAAGCAACAGTTAGAAAGGGACATGGAGCAATGGACTGTTTTAAAATTGGGAAAGGAGTACATCAAGGTTGTATATTGTCACCATGCTTATTTAACTTATATGCAGAGCACATCATGCAAAATGCTGGGCTGGATGAAGCACAAACTAAAATCAAGATTATCAGGAGAAATATCAACAACCTCAGCTATGCAGATGATGCCATCCTAATGGCAGAGAGTGAAGAGGAACTAAAGAGCCTCTTGATGAAGGTGAAATAGAGTGAAAAAGCTGGCTTAAAACTCAACATTCAAACAACTAAGATCATGGCATCTGGTCCCCTCACTTCATGGTGAAGAGATGGGGGGCAAATGGAACCAGTGACAGATTTTATTTCCTTGGGCTCCAAAATCACTGCAGACGGTGACTGCAGCTACGAAATTAAAAGATGCTTGCTTCTTGGAAGAAGAACTATGACAAACCTAGACAGCATTTTAAAAGGCAGAGACATATCTTTGCCAACAAAGGTCTATATAGTCAAAGCTATGGTTTTTCCAGTAGTTGTGTATGGATGTGAGTTGGATCATAAAGAAGGCTGAGTGCCAAAGAATTGATGCTTTTGAACTGTGGTTCTGGAAAAGACTCTTGAGAATCCCTTGGACAACAAGGAGATCAAACCAGTCAATCCTAAAGGAAATCAACCCTGAATAATCTTTAGAAGGACAGATGCTGAAGCTGAAGCTCCAATACTTTGGCCACCTGAGCAAGGAACCGATTCATTGGAAAAGACCCTGATGCTGGGAAAGAATGAGGGCAGGAGGAGAAGAGGGCAACAGAGGATGAGATGGTTGGATGGAATCACTGACTCAAACAGACACGAGTGTGAGAAAACTCTGGGAGATAGTGAAAGACAAGAAGCCTGGAGTGCTGTGGTCCGTGGAGTTGCAAAGAGCCAAACATGACCCGGCCACTGAACAGCAAAATGAGAATATAAGAACCAGGAATCTGTGCATACTGAATATCGTATCAAATATACATAGCCAGAAAGTTTAGAAATTAAGGAGAAATTGAAAAAATCCACAGTCATAGTTAGAAGGCTTAATATTCTTCACCATTTCTGTGACATCAAGTAGACAGAAATTAATAAGAATATATTAATAGAAGAGTTAAACATTATTAAAATTTTAATTTAATAGACTTATATCAAAATTGCCAACATCTGCTGGATCATCAATAAAGCAAGAGAGTTCCAGAAAAACATCTATTTTTGCTTTATTGACTATGCCAAAGCCTTTGACTGTGTGGATCACAATAAACTGTGGAAAATTCTGAAAGAGATGAGAATACCAGACCACCCGATCTGCCTCTTGAGAAACCTGTATGCAGGTCAGGAAGCAACAGTTAGAACTGGACATGGAATAACAAACTGGTTCCAAATAGAAAAAGGAGTACGTCAAGGCTGTATATTGTCACCCTGCTTATTTAACTTCTATCCAGAGTACATCATGAGAAATGCTGGGCTGGAAGAAGCACAAGCTGGAATCAAGATTGCCAGGAGAAATATCAGTAACCTCAGATGCAGATGATACCACCCTTATGGCAGAAAGTGAAGAGGAACTAAAAAGCCTGTTGATGAAAGTGAAAGAGGAGAGTGAAAAAGTTGGCTTAAAGCTCCACATTCAGAAAACTAAGATCATGGAATCTGGTCCCATCATTTCATGGGAAATGGATGGGGAAACAGTGAAAGCAGTGTCAGACTTTATTTTTTTGGGCTCCAAAATCACTGCGGATGGTGATTGCAGCCATAAAAGTAAAAGATTCTTACTCCTTGGAAGGAAAGTTATGACCAACCTAGATAGCATATTAAAAAGCAGAGACATTACTTTTCCCATAAAGGTCCATCTTGTCAAGGCTATGGTTTTACCAGTGACCGTGTATGGATGTGAGAGTTGGACTATGAAGAAAGCTGAGTGCTGAAGAATTGATGCTTTTGAACTGTGGTGTTGGAGAAGACTCTTGAGAGTACCTTGGACAGCAAGGAGATCCAACCAGTCCATCCTAAAGGAGATCAGTCCTGGGTGTTCATTGGAAGGACTGATGCTGAAGCTGAAACTCCAGTACTTTGGCCACCTCATGCGAAGAGTTGACTCATTGGAAAAGACCCTGATGCCTGAAGGGATTGGGGGCAGGAGGAGAAGGGCACAACAGAGGGTGAGATGGCTGGATGGCATCACCGACTCAATGGACATGAGTTTGGGTAAACTCCGGGAGTTGGTGATAGACAGGGAGGCCTGGCGTGCTGCGATTCATGGGGTCACAAAGAGTTGGACATGACTGAGCAACTGAACTGAACTGAACTGATGTTCCTAGAAACAGAAAACACACATTCATTTCAAATGGCTAAGGAATAGTTACAAATTTGATCATAACTTAGGCCACAAGGAAAATCTCATTAAAGTCTCAAGAGCAGAAATAGTACAATACATAAACTCGAACCACAATGTAACAAAACTAGAAGTTAATAGCAACAGAAAAAAACAAAGAAATATGAAGTTCCTCTGGAGGGGGTAAAACTTGTTAATAGCCCTAAAGTCAAAGGAGAAATCAAAATTACAATTAATGTTTGTTTCAGAAACAATGGAGAGCTATAGCAAAGAAGAAACCCAAAACTCCAAAGAACAGAATGCATATAGTTTTATATTTTTCTCATTAAACAAAGGAAAGAAATTTACTGAACAATGTATTCAACTCAAAATGCAAGCAAAAGAGCAAGAAAGCAAACCTATGAAATGCTAGAGAAGAATTTAAAGATAATGAATTAGAACATAATAAATTACAAATATAAACTATATATCTGAGAAATTCAAGAACTGGATCTTTGAAAAGACTGTAATTAGGATGACAACAGATCAAGGGATTAGATCTGGTAGACAGAGTGCCTGAAGAACTATGGACAGAGGTTTGTAACATTGTACAGGAGGCAGTGACCAAAACCACCGTAAAGAAAAAGAAATGCAAGAAGGCAAAATGATCATCTGAGAAGCCCTTACAAATACCTGAGAAAAGAAGAGAAGTGAAAGACAAAGGAGAATGGGGGAAATATACCCAACTGAATGCAGAGTTCCAAAGAATAGCAAGGAGAGATAAGAAAATGTTCCTAACTGAACAATGCAAAGAAATAGAGGAAAACAATAGAATGGGAAAGACCCTTCAAGAAAAGATCTCTTCAAGAAAACTGGAGATATCAAGGGAATGTTTGGACTTCCCTGATGGTTCAGTGATAAGAAAAAAAATTAAAAAGCCTGCCTACAATGCAGAAGACATGAGTTCAATCCCTCAGTTGGGAAGGCCCCCTGGAGAAAGAAATGGCAACCCACTCCAGTATTCTTGCCTGGAGAAGCCCATGGACAGAAGAGCCTGGCAGGCTACAGTCCACAGGGTCGCAAAGAGTCAGACACAACTGAGCAACTAAACAGACAAGGGAACATTTCATGCAAAGATGGGAACAATAAAAGATAGAAACAGCAAAAACCTAACAGAAGCAGAAGAGATTAAGAAGAGGTGGCAAGAATACACAGAAGAACTATACAGAAAAGGTCTTAACGACCCAGATAACCACAATGGTGTGGTCACTAACTTAGAGCCAGACATCCCAGAGTGTGAAGTCAAGTGGGCCTTAGGAAGCATCAGTGTGAGCAAAGCTAATGGAGGTGATAGAATTCTAGGTGAGCTATTTCAAATCCTAAACAATGATGCTGTGAAAGTGCTGCACTCAATATGGCAGCAAATTTGGAAAACCCAGCAAAGGCCACAGGACTGGAAAAGGTCAGTGTTCACTACAATCCAAAAGAAAGGCAATGCCAAAGAATGTTCAAACTAACATATGATTGTACTCGTTTCACATGCAACCAAGGTAATGCTCAAAATCCTTCAAGCTAGGCTTCAACAGTATGTGAACCAAGAACTTCCAGATGTACAAGCTGGATTTAGAAGAGGTAGAGGGACCAGAGATCAAATTGCCAACATCTGTTGGATCATAGAAAAAGCAAGGGAATTCCAGAAAAATGGATGTGAGAGTTGGACCATAAAGAAGGCTGAGAGCCAAAGAATTGATGCTTTTGAATTATAGTGTTGGAGAAGACTCTTGAGAGTTCCTTGGACAGCAAGGAGATCAAACCTGTCAATCCTAAAGGAAATCAACCCTGAATATTCATTGGAAGGACTGATGCTGAAGCTCAAACACTTTGGCCACCTGATGGGCAGAGCCAACTCATTGGAAAAGACTGATGCTGGGAAAGAAATGAGGGCAGGAGGAGAAGGGGGCAACAGAGGATGAGATGGTTGGATGGCATCAATGACTCAATGGACATGAGTTAGAGCAAACTCCAGAAGATAGTGAAAGACAGGGAATCCTGGTGTGCTGCAGTTTGTGGGGCTTCAAAGAGTCAGATATGACTTAGCAACTGAACAACAAGAAGAATATTGAATCTTTACTTGATGTTCAGCTAATGGCCAAGTATCACACTGAGCACTTTAAACACCCCACACATTCATCTCACAATCAACCATGAGGTGGAAAGTATAGATATTCCCATTGGAACCAGGAGAATAATATCACTATATTATTACCACCTAATCCACAGACATCTTTCAAGCTTTGCCAACTGTCTTAATGTCCATACGCAAGTAGATTCAATTCAGGATCATGTGTTGCATTTTAGTTGTCATTTCTCTTTAGTTTCCTTCAGTCTGAAACAATTCTTCAATCTTTTCTTGACTCTCTTGACCTTAACACTTTTGAAGATAAAGGCCAGCTGTTTTGTTGAAAGTCTCTCAATTTGGACTTGTATGATGTTTCCTCATGTTTCATATTTTGAATAGGAACATTACATTCTGACTCCCCATTGCATCCTCTCAGGAGTCACATGATTTCAGTTTGACCTCAACCACTGAATTAAGGAAATATCTTCCACCATCAAGGGACCCTTCTACCCTTTGTAATCGATAGGTACTTTCTGGGGAAGTACTTTGAGATTATATAACTAACAAGTTCCTCATCAACATCCAAATATACAATGATGTTTCTTGGATGAATCAATCATTATCTTGATGATTTTCAAATTGTAATTTTTGTGTTTTTAAAAATTTTATTGGAATATAGTTGATTTTGTTGTTGTTCAATAGTTGATTTATAATGTGTTAGTTTCTGCTATATAGCAAAGTGATTCAATTATATATATATGCATGTACATATATTTATATACACTTTTTCACATTTTTCCTCTTATGGCTTATCACAGGATACTGATTGTGGTTCATTGTTCTATACAGTAGGACATTGGTTTTATCAAATGACAATTTTGAACCCCCACCATTCCTTCTACTATAAATTAGTTGACATTCTACTCTTAAGGAAAGGTTTTTTTCTTTTCTTACATATTCATTTAGTTATTTATATCAGTGTGGACTTTTGGATTCCTATTTTATTCAATGGTAAACATCTGTTGTGCGTGCCGAGTTGCTTCAGTCATGTCTGACACTGTGTGATCCCATGGACTGTAGCCCACCAGGTTCCTCTGTCCATAGGTTTCTCCAGGCAAGAATACTGGAGGGGGTTGCCATGCCCTCCTCCAGGGGTTTTTCCAGACCCAGGGATCGAACTCGTGTCTCTTACTTCTCTTGCACTGGCAGATGGGTTCTTGATCAGTAGTGCCACCTGGGAAATCTAAAATTCTGTTACTATTCCCTTATATTTTTTTCAAATTATTCCAGATCTAGTGGGAGTCCCTTCAGACTATTTTTTATGTCCTTTTGACCTGTATTCATCATTCTCTGAGTACTTCTTTTCTGGCACAGGATGTTCCAGGCTCATCTTGTAATTTTCCTGCCCCAGTCCAGGAATCCACCACTTCTTCCAAAATCCTTGTTTCCTTTTGTGCAAAAAGGTACTTAAGAACAAAGATCTAGGTATGAGGTATGTTCTTTGCTATTAGGGCACAATGATAATAGAGTTGAGAAATCCACTAACATCTCTACCTATCTCTATGTCTATCTATCTGCCATCTATCTCTCTGTGGTCGGTAGTTCCAAGATTGCCCCCAGGTTATTCAAGTCCTTACGAAATTCCCTCCTTTCAAACACAGACTAGACCTAGCAACTCATTTATAACCAACAGAATATGGCAGATGTTCAACTTTACATTACAAAAAGACCATGACTTGTATCTTGGGCATGCTCTCTCATTCACTCTTTCTGGAGGAAGCCAGTTGCCATGCTATGAGCTTCCCTAATTGAGAGGTCCACATGACAAGGGATTGAGGGTGCTTCTGGCCATCTGCTAATGAGGAAGAGAACCCTTCCAACAACCACGTGAGTGAACGTGGAAGCAGATCTTCTGCTGACAGAGACTTCAGATGAGACTACAAACCTGGCAGCCTTGTGCAAACTTGAGGCAGAAGCACTCAGCTAAGTCACTCCTGGATTCCTGATGCACAGAAATGATGAGATAATAAATATGACCTATCGTTTTAAGTCACTAAGGCTTGGGATAATTTATTACATAACAAAAGAAAACTACATACATACACTTATTTCTATATCTAGTCTATATATTGGAAACCATGAATTCACACCACACTTCAAATTCCAATTCAACACCATGGGATTAATTCTAGTTTTCTTCCTTCCCATTACTGTGACTTCCTTCTTAGACAATGACAAACTGACTCACAGTATTCTTTAATATTTATTTATTTATTAGGTCAATTCCCCACCCTCCGTTTATAACTAATTTCCTCTCACTGCCCTTGCCACCCAGAGTAGGCTTTCTCTACCCACTCAGACTCCAACACCCCAACTTAGAGTTATGGACACCACCTACTTTGTTTGGATCCCAACCTTGTCCAGCCATCCCCCAATGACTTCTGAAAGAATTGTTCAAGAAAGGAGAAAGGGAAAGAGACAGACTAGAAAGCAAGCAATATAGAATATCAAAATATATATTTTTTAAATAGAGAAATAAGTTTCAAAAAACCTGAAAAACTATTAAGGCCTTACCCACCTAAAGGTGTTAGGCCCAGAAGTATTACTATTTCCAGCTCTCAAGGAGTAGATAATTCCTGTGCTATAGAAACTGTTCCAAGACCAGAGGAAAAATTAGGTAGTGTCTCAAATCACTTTACTAACCCAGTAAAACTCTGATATCAAAATCTGATTAAATAAATTAAAACATCACATAAATAATAATAGACTGAAATCAGCAATACATTTTTTAAGTAGTGTATGAGCATCTAGATTTAACTCCAGAAATCCAGGGATGGGTCAATGCTAGGAATCTCTTCACTCTAATAGGAAAAAGGAACTATATGGAGATACCAGTTGACATCAAGTGGATTTTTTAAAAATTCAGATTATTGGGACTTCCCTGGTGGTCCAGTGGTTATAGACATGGGGAGAGAGGAGGGGAGGGTGAGATGTATGGAAAGAGTAACATGGAAACTTGCATTACCATGTGTAAAATAGATAGCCAACGGGAATTTGCTGTATGGCTCAGGAAACTCAAACAGGGACGCTGTATCAACCTTGAGGGGTGGGATGAGGAGGGAGATGGGAGCGAGTTTCAAAAGGGAGGGACATATGTATACCTATGACTGATTCATGTTGAGGTTTGACAGAAAAAATAATAAAAAATAAATAAATTTTTTTTAAAAACTCTCTAACTCAAGAAAGCAATCATTAGTTGGAATATGGGACATACTAAAGACCAAACTAAAATGTACTTAAGCTCTTAATATATAAATTATGAAGTATTTTTTAAACATGATCCACATGAAAAGACTGTTCTCATTTGGAAAAGAGAAATAAATCTACTGCCAAATTAAAAAAAAAAAATGAATCCGCCTTGAAATTCGGGGGACATGGGTTCAATCTCTAGTCGTGGAACTAAGATTCCACATGCCACAGGGCAGCTAAGCCCACACACGGCAACTGCTGATTCCATGAGCCACGACTGGAGAGAAGTCCATGAGCCACTACAAAGAGCCCACATGCCACAGCAAAGACCTGGACACAGTCAAATAAATGAATTAATTTTTCTTTAATTAAGATTCTTTTCTAGAAAGTCAAGTCAATTTGGTTGCAGGTAACAGAATCCAAGTCAAGTTTGCACAGATAGATCTATCTCATGAAAGGCAATAAATCAGAACCGAAAAGAATGATTGCTGGAGAGGAAAAGGCAAAAGTTGTCTTTTATATCTGTCCATTAAGAATAAATATTCTAGAATCAATAATTTTCTTATAAATCAATAACAGCTAGCTCAAAAAACCAATGGGGAAGAATTCCAGAACCAGAGATCAAATTGCCAACATCCATTGGATCATAGAAAAAGCAAGAGAATTCCAAAAAAGTGTCTACTTCTGCTTCATTGACTAAGCTAAAGCCTTTGACTATGTGGATCACAACAAACTGTGGAAAATTCTTCAAGAGATGGGAATACCAGACCACCTTACCTACCTCCTGAGAAACCTATATGCAGGACAAGAAGCAACAGTTAGAACCAGACTTGGAACAATGGACTGGTTCCAAATTGGGAAAGGAGTACATCAAGGTTGTATATTGTCACCCTGTTAACTTACATGCAGAGTATATCATGCAAAATGCTGGGCTGGATGAAGCACAAGCTAGAATCAAGATTGCCAGGAGAAATATCAATTACCTCAGATATGTAGATGACACCACTGTTATGGCAGAAAATAAAGAACTAAAGAACCTCTTGATGAAGGTGAAAGAGGAGAGTGAATAAGCTGGCTTAAAACTCAACATTCAAAAAACTAAGATCATGGCACCTGGTCCCACCACTTCATGGCAGATAGATGGGAAGAAAATAGAAACAGTGACTTTATTTTCTTGGGCCCCAAAGTGACTGACAATGGTGACTGCAGCCATGAAATTAAAAGAAGCTTTCTCCTTGGAAGAAGAGCTATGACAAACCTAGACAGAATATTAAAAAGCAGAGACATCACTTTGCTGACAAACGTCCACATAGTTAAAGCTATGGTTTTTCCAGTAGTCTTAAATGGATGTGAGAGTTGGACCATAAAAAAAGCTGAGTGCCAAAAAATTGATGCTTTTGAACTGTGGTGCTGGAGAAGACTCTTGAGAGTTCCTTGGACAGCATCAAACCAGTCAGTCCTAAAGGAAAGCAACCCTGAATATTTATTGGAAGGACTGATGCTGAAGTTGAAGTTCCAATACTTTGACCATCTGATAAGAGCCGACTCATTGAAAAGACCCTGATGCTGGGAAAGATTGAAGGTAGTAGGAGAAGGGCTCGATATTGGATGAGATGGTTGGATCGCATCACCGATTCAATGGACATGAGTTTGAGCAAACTCCAGGAGATAGAGAAGGACAGGGAAGCCTGGTATGCTGCAGTCCATGGGGTTACAAAGAGTCAGACACGACTGAGTGACTGAACAACTACAATATCAACGAAAGACTATAACAAACCTAGGGGGTTGATGCTAGTTATGTACAAATATTGAAGAAATGTAAAATATTTTATGTGAGGATATAAAAAGGAAATTTGGTAAAAGTAGAGGCATGTTCATGGGTAAGAAGATGCATGTTGTAAAAATGTCCAACTGCCTTAAATAAATCTATAAATTCAATTCAATCCCAATGGTGTTGTTTTCAGAATTTAACAATACAATTCTAAAATTGAGGTGGAACGCTTAATAAAAGCCAGGAAAATCTTGGGATATTGCCTCTGTGTGTGTGTGTGTGTGTGTGTGTGTGTGTGTGTGTGTACCACATACTAAAACCTTTACATCTATTGAGTGCTTACATTGTACTGAATTAAGTGTCACATGCATTATGGATTCTATTTTCTCCTCCTCGAAACCCAAAGTACAATTACCTGCAACTTAGAGATGTTTAAGAAGTTTGCCAGTAACACAGAGGCACTATTATAAATGTCAGGAGTTTTATTTGAACCCAAAACTCATTACTTCAGAGCTTAAAAGTTTAACTACTATACTGACTAAATATCTTACAAAGCTTAGAGTAATTTAAACAACCTGGTACAGAAAGAGGGCTCAACTGAACAAATTAATAGGAAGAAATATATATACCTATCTTATTCCTAACATAAGAAAAGAATTACAGATTTATTTTTTGTTTCACTTTATTTCTTCCATGATTTATTATGATGAACAATATAAGGGAGAACTTGTTTATTGTATTACATTTTTCATAGAAAGTGTTATTGAATATATTTATCAATTCTATTTTTCTTTTTGTAATTCATCTTTTCTTTATAACTTTTCCCCCCTATTTCCTTTGGTGTATTTTGTTCTTTTTTGAGTTTCATGAGCTGAATGTTAATGTTTTTATTTAATAATGAAGCTTTCTTGCCTATTCATTTTTCCAACTGAACTTTGCATTCTCTTAAAGTTCTGAAAAACTACTATGAGAATGTTTATCAGAATTTTATTAAAGGTATAAATTAATATGTGGTGAAACAGCATTTTTACCCATTGAATCTTCTAAACAAGAAGCTTGTCCTTCCATTTATTCAAGTCTTCTTTTGTGAATTTCAGTACTGTTCCAGAGTTTTATTCCTATGTGTTCTGCATAGCTTTCAAGAGCTCATGCCAGGGAAATATTTTTCCTTCATAATTAGCTATTGCTATTTTATTAGAAAGCTCTTGACTTTGTTAACTTAATTAATCTTGTAGCTGGTTCCCCTGTAAATTCTCTTCTATAGCTTCCCTAGGATTTTCAAGGAAAAAAAAATTGTTATATGAAATTAAAATAATTTCATTTTCTACTTCTTAGTTTCTTCTTTCAGTTTCTTAAACAATTGCATTAGCTCAAACTTTGAGAACAATGTCAACTAATAATGGTAATTGTTAGCATATTTGTGCTGATTCTGACTTTAAAGAAAATGTCTCATTTTTTCAGTACACTATTTGTTTTGAGATAGTTATAGATTCACATGCAGTCGTAAGTCACAAAGAGACCTCATGTATCCTTTACCCAGCTTCCCATAAAGTTATAGCCTGCAAAAGTATAACCACAACCAGGATATTAATATTAATTCAATTTACCCATCTTATTCAGATTTTCCCAGTTCTGCTTGTATTAATGTGTGTGCATGTGTATGTGTTTTAACTCTGAGGAATTTTATCATGTTCTTGTGACCACTAACACAGTCGAGACACAGGACAGCTCGGCCGTCACAAGGATCCCTTGTATTGCTCCTTGAGAGCCGCAATAGCCTCTGCCCCCTTACCAACCCCCACACCCCATCCCTGACTCCTGAAAATCACTTATTTGTTCTCCATTCCTATACTTTTCTCATTTCTCATTTCTTCATTTGTTTTCCATTCTCTATACTTTCTTGAAATAAAGTTATATACAGTATGTAATCTTTTGAGATTGGCTTTAACAGTTTCACCATAATCCCCAGGCAACTCATCCAAGTCATTGTGTGCATCAATAGTTGTTTTTGTTTTTGTTTTGCTGAGTGTAAGGATGTACCACTATTGGTTTCACCATTCACTCACTGAAGGACATCTGTATTGTTTCCAGTTGGGGGTATTATGAATATATATGTTGAACAACTTTTCATGAACTTAGTTGCTATCTGTATGTTCTGTTTATTACGAAACACCTATACATGTCTT
The DNA here is from genome assembly GCF_023699985.2 of Odocoileus virginianus. Taxonomy (NCBI): domain Eukaryota; kingdom Metazoa; phylum Chordata; class Mammalia; order Artiodactyla; family Cervidae; genus Odocoileus; species Odocoileus virginianus. The sequence goes on from NC_069675.1 coordinate 12,580,373, forward strand.
TTTCTAATTGGATTTTTTTACTATTGAGTTTTGAGTGACTTTTATATATTCTTGGTGCTAGTCATTGTCAAAGATATGATTTGCAAATATTTTCTCTTTGTGGCTCTTCTTATTCCCTTCAAATAGCTCCCATGGATAAAAAGCTTTTAATTTTGATGAGGTCCAATTTATTATGGCTTTCTGGTATATATAATGGCCTCACGTCAAATTTAAGAACCCTTCATCTAGACCCAGATCCCAAGATCTTCTATTTTTTCTAAACATTTTATAGTTTGTTTTATGCTTAAGTCCATGATAAAGTATTTGTCAAAGCCCAACACTCATTCATTATTAAAATCAGTAAATTAGGAACAGAAGGGAATTACCTCAGATTGATAAAGAGCATCTACAAAAAAAAAAAAAAAGAAAGAAAGAAAGAAAACTACAGCTAATGTACTTACTGGTGAAAGACTGAATGCTTTTTGCCTAGGATCAGAAACAAGGCAAGTATGTCTGCACTCACTGCTTTTGTTCAGTGTGGTGCTAGAAGTCCTGGCCCCTGCAATAAGGCAAAATAAAGGAATATAAGGCATATAGTTTAGAAATAAAATTGTCTTTATTTGAAGATGATATGATTGTCTATATAGAAAATTACATGGAATCTACAAAAAAACTGATAATATATGAGTTAAGTAATGTTTCTGGATACAAATTCAACACACAAAAAATCTATTGCTTAACTATGTACTAATAATGAACCTATGGGAAATGAAATTAAAAGCATAGTAGCATTTACAATGATTCCAAACAAAGCTAAATACTTAGATATGCATTTACCAGGGGCTTACCCATTGGCTCAGTGGTAAAGAATCCACCTGCAATGCAAGAGACACAGGTTTGATCCCTGGGTGGGAAGATTCCCTGGAGGAGGGCCGGGCACCCACTCCAGTATTCTTGCCTGGAGAACCCCATGGACAAGGAGCCTGGCCAACTACAGTCCATAGGGTCACAAAGAGTCAGAAACGATGGAAGCAACTGAGTACACATAGCACATACATTTACCAGGGCTTCCCTTCCCAGGTGGCGCAGTGGTAAAGAATCCTTCTGTCAGCTCAGGAGGTACGGGAGATGCAGGTTCAAATCCTGGGTCAGGAAGATCCTCTGGAGTAGGAAAAGGAAACCCATTCTAATATTCTTGCCTGAAAAATCCCATGGACAGAGGAGTTTGCTGGGCTACAGGAGTCTCAAAAAGTCAGACATGACTGAGTGACTGAGCCCACATGCATACATTTACCAAAACATGGACAGGATCTGTATGCTAAATATTACAAAATGCTGCTGAACTAAATCAAAGAAAATAGCCTCACACCAACCAGAGTGGATATCAAAAAATCCACAAAGAAAAAATGCTGGAGATGGTGTACAGAGAATGTTGGTGGGAATGTAAATTGTTACACGCACTATGAAGAATGGTACAGAGGTTCCTTAAAAAAAAACTAAAAATACAGCTAACATGTGATTCTGCAGTCTTACTCCTGGGCATATATTCAGGAGTAAGATATATTTTTTCTTACTGTTCTTACTTTCTCTCTGTTTTTGTTGGATACAAATTCAACACACACAAAAAAATGATCGCTTATCTATGTACTAATAATGAACCTATGGGAACTGAAATTAAAAGCATAGCAGCATTTACAATGATTCCAAATAAAGTTAAATACTTAGGTGTGCATTTACCAGGGGCTTACCCGCTGGCTCAGTGGTTAAGAATCCGAGAAAAACATGGCCACAAAAGATCCATGCCCCTGAAATTTCGGTGCAGCCCTGTTTCCAACAGCCAAGACGTGGAAACAAACTACATGTCCATCAGCAGAGAAGGATAGAGAAGATGTGGTATATATACAATGGAATAATACTCAGCCATTAAAAAGAATTAAATCAGGCCCTTTGCACCAATATGGATGGACCTAGACAGTGTCATACTGAGCGAAGTAAGTCACACAGAGAAGGAGAAATATCATACGACATCCCTTATATGTGGAATCTAAAAAGAAATTATACAAATGAACGTACAAAACAGAAAGAGACTCACAGACTTAGAAGACAAATCCAAGGTTGCTGGTGGGGGTGGATGCGGGGAGGGATAGTTAAGGACTTTTAGAAGGTCATGTGCACACTTCTGTATTTAAAACGGATAACCAACAAAACGTATTGTATAGCACATGGAACTCTGCTCAACATTATGTGCCAGCCTGGATGGGATGAAGTTTTGAGGGAGAATGGATACATGTTTACGTATGGCTGAGTCCCTTCACTGTTCCCCTGAAACTATCACAACATTGTTAAACAGCTGTACAGCAATACAAAATGTTTTTGGTGTTAAAAAATTAAAATGAAATTTAAAAAAAGAAAATCTGAATCAATTTAAAGACATACTGTATTCATGAATTAAATGATTCAACCCAATAAAGATGTCAGCTCTATTCAAGTTGATTTTTAGATTTAATGCAATTCCTACCGAAATCCCAACAAGATTTTCTGTAGACATAAACAAGCTTATTCTAAAGTTTGTGTGGAAGACATAGGCCCTAGAACAGCTAAAACAACCTTGAGAAAGAAGAAAGAAGTGCGAGAATCACTCACTCTGTTCTGGGCTAAACATCTTCAAATAATTCTTTTTAAAGGAAGAATGTGGATCATACACTCTTACCCACAAAACTGAAAAATGGAAACATTTCCATGCTTTCTTTTGGCAGTCAGTGTTGCAGATGGGAAGTCTGAAGTCATCCTAACTTGTGGATAATGTTTTTTTTTAAGTTTTTGATTCTTGAATAATATCTTTTTCTTATTAAATATAATTACTTCCATGATATGTCTAGATGAGATCTCTTTTTACTATCATGCCTAAAATATAGTAAAATATGGACACATACTTGGTTTCCCTTTTGGCTTCTAAGAAATCAAAAAAAACCTTTTTTTTTTTTTGTTTTGACTGATCATTGCCTCCTACAGTTATTCTGGTTTACCTCCCACCGAGACACCTATTGCTCTTTGTTCATATCTTGTGCAAGTCAAAGATCTTAACTGCAAGCAACCCATACTAACTCTTGCTGCTTTAGTCATGAAATAATTTATCAAACAGATACTGAGAATCTAACCAAAATATCAACCAGTGAGGACTCCAGCGATGCTACCACTGAACCCTGGGAGCTGATCACAGCATTACTGCTCTAGCACTGGACCCCAGACACTGCAGTTTGTGCCGTGGCTTCCACCGTCCTGGACCAGGACTGTCACCCTCAGTATGACATCTCCTCAATCCTTTCATCATTGTGCTACAAGCCCCCTTTTCAGAGTTCCATCTGCATGTGCGTGACTGGCTGGCACAGGTCACAAGTTGGTACCCTAGCAAGCAGCCTGAGAAAATGGGATTCTGGCCTTTTCTGATTCTATGTGTCAGACAGTAAAGACACCTAACATGAGAAATTTCACAAGCATAGAAAGGAAGTTCCACTAGGACCTTGTTTGCCTGTCCTCTCTCTTCTCACTCATCATTTTCATCTCTATATACATTCATACTTTTGGGGAGAAATACTCCATCTTGTTTTACACAACACTATTACAGTTTTCCATAGTGTCAGTTCTGCTCCTCACCTGCCTTAGTGTGGATATAAATATATATATATATATATATATATATATATATATACACATATATATATATATGTATATATATATGTGTGTGTGTGTGTGTGTGTGTGTGTGTGTGAGAAAGTGAAAAATGCTAGTCATTCAGTTATGTCCGACTCTTTGCCATGCCATGGACTGCAAGCCTGCTAGTCTCTCCTCTGTCCATGGGATTCTCCAAGAAGTGGGTAGCCATTCCCTTCACCAGGGGATCTTCCCGACCCAGGGATACAACCTGAGTCTCCCACATTGCAGGCAGACTCTTTACCAGATGTCTGAGCCACCAGAGTGTATATATATATGTATGTATATGTATGTACGTATATGTATATATGTGTATGTAAGTGTGTGCGTATGTGTATGTGTATGTGTATGTATATGTGTGTATATATTTATATATATATGTATGTGTATATATATATGTAAATATATATATATTTACATTCATTAGTTCAATTCAGTCGCTTGGTCATGTCCGACTCCTTGCGACCCCATGAACCGCAGCACACCAGGCTTCCCTGTCCATCACCAACTCCCAGAGCTTGCTCAAACTCATATCCATAGAGTCAGTGATGCCATCCAACCATCTCATCTTTTGTTGTCCCCTTCTCCTCCCGCCTACAATCTTTCCCAGCATCAGGGTCTTTTCCATTGAGTCAGTTCTTCACATCAGGTGTCCAAAGTATTGGAGTTGCAGCTTCAGCATCAGTCCTTCCAATGAATATTCAGGACTGATTTCCTTTAGGATTGACTAAAGGTTTGATCTCCTTTCAGTCCAGGGGACTCTCAAGAGTCTTCTCTCTATATATATTTAAATATATATATATAATTCATATGAATATAAATTTATATTTATACAATATATTTATATAATCCATATATGTATATTTAAATTTTGTTCTCATCCTTCCTTTGAACTTGCAATTCATGGGAGAGTTGACTGCAAAGATAGATGTCAACAATTCCTCCTGAACCTGTATGCACAATTATCCCCTCTCATCAGGGGGTGAAATATTCCCTTGGTATCTCTAAATTTCTTGAAGAGATCTCTAGTGTTTCCCATTCTATTCTTTTCCTCTATTTCTTTGCACTGATCACTGAGGAAGGCTCCCTTATCTCTCCTTGCTATTCTTTGGAACTCTGCATTCAAATGGGTATATCTTTCCTTTTCTCCTTTGTTTTTCACTTCTCTTCTTTTCACAGCTATTTGTAAGGCCTCCTCAGACAGCCATTTTGCTTTTTCGCATTTCTTTTTCTTGGGAATGATCTTGATCCCTGTCTCCTGTACAATGTCATGAACCTCCGTCCATAGTTCATCAGGCACTCTGTCTATCAGATCTAGTCCCTTAAATCTATTTCTCACTTCTGCTGTATAATCATAAGGGATTTGATTTAGGTCATACCTGAATGGTCTAGTGGTTTTCCCAACTTTTTTCAATTTAAGTCTGAATTTGGCAATAAGGAGTTCACAATCTGAGCCACAGTCAGCTCCCGGTCTTGTTTTTGCTGACTGTATAGAGCTTCTCCATCTTTGGCTACAAAGAATATAATCAATCTGTTTTCGGTGTCGACCATCTGGTGATGTCCATGTGTAGAGTCTTCTCTTGCGTTGTTGGAAGACAGAAGCAGAAGATATTAAGAAGAGGTGGCAAGAACACACAGAAGGACTATACAAAAAAGATCTTCACGACCCAGATAATCACGATGATGTGATCACTCGCCTAGAACCAGACAACCTGGAAGGTGAAGTCAAGTAGGCCTTAGGAAGGATTACTACAAACAAGCTAGTGGAGTTGATGGAATTCCAGTTGAGCTATTTCAAATCCTGAAATATGATTATGTAAAAGTGCTGCACTCAATATGTCAGCAAATTTGGAAAACTCAGTAGTGGCCACAGTATTGGAAAAGGTCAGTTTTCATTCCAGTCCCTAAGAAAGGCAATGCCAAAGAATGCTCAAACTACCACACAATTGCACTCATCTCACACACTAGTAAAGTAAAGCTCAAAATTCTCCAAGCCAGGCTTCAGCAATATGTGAACCGTGAAATTTCAGATGTGCAAGCTGGTTTTAGAAAAGGCAGAGGAACCACAGATCAAATTGCCAACATCCATTGGATCATCAAAAAAGCAAGAGAGTTCCAGAAAAACATCTATTTTTGCTTTATTGACTATGCCAAAGCCTTTGACTGTGTGGATCACAATAAACTGTGGAAAATTCTGAAAGAGATGGGAATATCAGACCACCTGACCTGCCTCTTGAGAAACCTGTATGCAGGTCAGGAAGCAACAGTTAGAACTGGACATAGAACAACAAACTGGTTCCAAATAGAAAAAGGAGTACGTCAAGGCTGTATATTGTCACCCTGCTTATTTAACTTCTATGCAGAGTACATCATGAGAAACGCTGGGCTGGAAGAAGCACAAGCTGGAATGAAGATTGCTGGGAGAAATATCAATAACCTCAGATATGCAGATGACACCACCCTTATGGCAGAAAGTGAAGAGGAACTAAAAAGCCTGTTAATGAAAGCCTTTGTTGATGAAAGTGAAAGAGGAGAGTGAAAAAGTTGGCTTAAAGCTCGACATTCAGAAAACTAAGATCATGGCATCTGGTTCCATCACTTCATGGCAAATAAATGGGGAAACAGTGGAAACAGTGGCTTTATTTGGGGGGGTGGGCTCCAAAATCACTGCAGATGGTGATTGCAGCAGTGAAATTAAAAGACACTTACTCCTTGGAAGGAAAATTATGACCAACTTAGACAGCATATTAAAAAGCTGAGACATTACTTTGTCAACAAAGGTCTATCTAGTCAAGGCTATGGTTTTTCTAGTGGTCATGTATGGATGTGAGAGTTGGACTATAAAGAAAGCTGAGCACTGAAGAACTGCTTTTGAATGGTGGTGTTGGAGAAGACTCTTGAGAGTCCCTTGGACCACAAGGAGATCCAACCAGTCCATCCTAAAGGGGATCAGTCCTGGGTGTTCATTGGAAGGACTGATGTTGAAGCCGAAACTCCAATATTTTGGCCACCTGATGCAGAGATGACTCATTTGAAAAGACCCTGAATGTTGGGAGAGATTGAAGGCAGGAGGAGAAGGGGACGACAGAGGATGAGATGGTTGGATGGCATCACCGACTCAATGGACATGAGTTTGGGTAAATTCCGGGAGTTGGTGATGGACAGGGAGGCCTGGCGTGCTGCGGTTCATAGGGTCGCAAGGAGTTGGACGTGACTGAGCGACTGAACTGGAACTGAATCAAGGGGTGATATGTCTTGTGACTTAACATAACCAATAGATTGCAGCAGGAGTCTTATAATAAGTGGAATGAGGTCTTATAATAGCACTTATAATAGCTATTATAAGACTTCCACTTTTCATTCTTAAGAGCATTGACAGCGCCCACTTTTTCAGTTGACAATTCAGCTGCCATATAATGAAACTCAAGCCACATGAGAGAGCAAAGGGTCCCACATTTCTCCAGTCATCAGGCGCCAGATTCATGAAGTAAAGCCACCTTGAACATTGTAGCTCTAGCCTACTTCCCAGCTGAATGCTACCACCTCATGAAGCAGACCCCATATCATGTGGAGAAGAAGTGTCTAGCTGACCTTGCCTTAATTTCTTCCCACAGAATTGTGAGCAAATACAATGGTGTGATTTTATTTGCGCAATAGGTAACTTGACACATTCCTACCTCTTACGTGGTTCTCTTTTCATCTTACTTTGTCATTTGTTCATCTCGTCTTATTTCCTCTTGATCTTCTCTCTTCTTATGACTTGTCTTTAGCTGTTCATAGAAGCCACGTTTCTTTGCAACTTAGTGCAGTTTTCAAGCAATTTCCTAAAACTGAATTTTAGTTACTCTATGTACTTTTGAATCATCAAGATGAATTTTCCTTTCTAATGTTCTGCAGTTCATCTTTTTTAAATAGATCAAGTTGACTGGTTTCCTTTTTTATTCATTTCTGGAATAAAAGATATATCAAAATTTTGTCTTTTTTAAAAATTAAATTTTTTTAACAACCAACAGATTGTGTAGATTTCCCCTGGTCCTCCTACTTTGAAGTTAGTTAAATCCCCTTCCTGGCTTAATAGCAACAGGACTTTCAGGGACTCTATATATTAAAGAGATCTCAGCCCAACTCTCAGGGTCTGTTTCCCAGGCTTTCTTGTAATATGTGGTTGCTGTGTTGTAAGGTGAAGTCTCATCCTACCTAGCTTCCTGGAACTTTGAAATTATGCGTCCTAGCATGTCTTCTTACCAGGCATGTGAAGTCTCTGTCTTCACCTATGTGTATGTCCTCCTTGAAAGCAAAGCATCTCCACTGAGGTCCCCTATATTGCCCTGTTGTTTTGCATAATTTCAGTCTCCAAATGAATGTAGAAGTGCTTGTAGGAAGGCAGAACAAGCAGCATCACAGAGTAGTGGGGCAGCTTCCTAGGTTTTTAATTAACTTCACATCAGAATATTTTAGGGCAAGCAGAGTAGGAGAAAAGAAGTATTCTGCTTTAGTTTAAGAGAAGCAAGAGTATGCCACTTGTCTGGGTTTCGATACAACTTTATCAGTAATAAGTTTAATAAATAGTCCTTCCATAATCTGATACTATGTTTCATCAGCTTCGGTTTTCAGTGATGTTATATATTTTCATCTCTTTCTAAGTTTTTTCTAAGACTTTTAGAAAGAAAATCATAGATGCCACAACAGGGACTGCAAACCCTGCCTCCATTAAAACCATTAGCAATCTAGAATGAGTATCTGATAGAAGCTCATATCACACCTGCTGGAGGAAGGGAGTGAGTGGGAGTAATTCTAGGAAGATGTTGTACAAAAAGAATTCTAATTCCATTTTCTCAGAGGAAGCAGGTGGACTATGAAGAAAAGGATTGTTAAGGAAAATGTCCTAGATTAGAGAGAGAAGCTGATTTGATGAAAAAGTTTTGCTAGTTACGGTCAGGATACTGGATCCTCAAAAATTTAGAGATCATCATAGTGCCAAATTTTAGGCCTGACCTATATCAGAGTAGAGATCTTGAATGCTACAATTTTAATGTTGAGGTCAATATCAGTAGTTAAATCTCCAAGTTATATATGCTCTTGAATCCAAGTATAGAAATGGTAGAAGTAAGGAGCTGCTGCTGCTGCTAAGTCACTTCAGTCGTGTCCGACTTTGTGCGACCCCATCCCTGGGATTCTCCAGGCAAGAACACTGGAGTGGGTTGCCATTTCCTTCTCCAATGCATAAAAGTGAAAAGTGAAAGTGAAGTCGCTCAGTCATGTCTGACTCTTCGCGACCCCATGGACTGCAGCCCACCAGGCTCCTCCGTCCATGGGATTTTCCAGGCAAGAGTACTGGAGTGGGGTGCCATTGCCTTCTCCGAAGGAGTCAGCTAATATGGGGCATTGAGTGAAAATGTTCAGAATGAATCATGCAGTGTAGCCCCAAGCTCTCTTTCCCCACTGTCACATAATAACCACCCCAAAATGTACTATCTTAAGACAACAAGCTTACAAATGTTTACAATTGTAAGCAATACAAGCTTTTATTGTTTATAATTCTGGAGGTTGACTGCATCCAGCTAGATAGTTCTTCTACAGCATAGGAAGTTGGCTGGGTGTTGTAGTCATCTGAGGGTTCATCTGGCCTGGAACATCTAAAGTGGCTAACTCACATATCTGGTGCCTTGGTTGGTCACACTGGAAGGCTGGGCTAAGATGGGCTGCTGGGATGTTGGGGCCGCTCTTTATCCATGTTTCAGGGCCACCTTCTCTATGTGTGGCCTCCATGTAGTCTTTCTCCATGGCCTCCCCAGCAAGATAGCTAGCCTTATTGCATGGTATCTCGGGGATCCTAAGAGTACAAAAGTAGACACACCCAAGCCTCCTGAAGCCTAATTTTAGAGAACTGTCACAGCATCATTTCCACTATATTTTACTGGCTAAAGTAGTCACAAAGCCAGTCCAGATTTAAAGGGGAAAAAAATCCCACTTTCTGAGAGAAGAATGGAAAAAACTCAATGACCCTCTTTAATGCACCATTCTCACCAGGTCCAGAACACTAGCAGCATTGTATAATATAACTGAGGCTCCACCTCACACTGTATAGAGAAAGGAGAGAGGGGCATGCAGGGTTTTTTCCAGTGGAGAAATTGAATCACCTTAAAGAAAAGATACACACATTTTATGGAGGTTCACAACAAGATTCTGAGCTACCTGTCTACAAAACTCTCCTCCTTTCCCAGCTTTTGATCTGCGTTTTAGTCCACATCTCTAAATATGAATGGATAATCAAGGGTTGGTAGACATCTGAAGTAAACTGCACACATGCTAGACAAAGAAAAAACTCAAAAGAAACAGGGATGAAAAGAAAAGCAATGAAAGGGATAACAAAATAGGTAATTAATATTTTCAGGGAGATTTTTTAATATTGCATCCAAGAAATAAGAAGATGATATATAAAAAAGAACAATCAGACAATAATAAAGAGCTCTTGAAAATTAAGTATATGAGCCCCCCAAAATCAGAGGATAACATTAAGAAAGACAAATATAACAAAATAACAAGGACATAGGCAATATAATGGATATTCAAATATTAAAGAATAAATGCAGGAGTTCCAGTTTCCAACCTCTAGGTGTTCCCAAGATGAAGAAAGAAGATGGCACCAAAGTAATTGCAGAAAGAGAGTTGAAAGAAAGAGAGAGAAAGAGAGGGAGAGAGAAAGGGGAAGGAAGGCAGATTCTTTACCAACTGAGCTATCAAGGAAGCCAGGAAGGAAGGGGAAGGAAGGAAAAGAAGGACCACACAAAATTTTTCCAAAACTGAAACTCAAGGGTCTCCAGATTAAAACCCAGTTAAAACCAAGTAAATCAAGAGAGAGAAGACAGGACATGAGATCAAGTCAACAAAGAATAAACATAAATGGGGGATAAAAGGAATGCAAGAACGGTAGGCAGGAGGCAGGTTGAGGCTATGCAGCAACCATAGAAAGATGTGAGTCAAGACAGAGCAGCAGATCTCGGAGCACAAGGAGACAAGACTCTAAGGGGAGGAAATGAAAGTGGTGATTTATCTGGTAGGTTTGACTAATTGGAAAATTGTATTGAGAGGTGTTTTACAGAGCTATGAAACAGTGTGAAATTCCTTAGTCAAAGGATGAAAGAAAACAAAACAAAAGTAACCTTGAGAAAGAAGAATGGAACTGGAGGAATCAACCTGCCTGACTTCAGACTCTACTACAAAGCCACAGTCATCAAGACAGTATGGTACTGGCACAAAGACGGAAATATAGATCAGTGGAACAGAATAGAAAGCCCAGAGATAAATCCACGAACCTATGGTCACCTGATCTTCGACAAAGGAGGCAAGGATATACAATGGAAAAAAGACAACCTCTTTAACAAGTGGTGCTGGGAAAACTGGTCAACCACCTGTAAAAGAATGAAACTAGAACACTTTCTAACACCATACACAAAAATAAACTCAAAATGGATTAAAGATCTAAATGTAAGACCAAAAACTATAAAACTCCTAGAGGAGAACATAGGCAAAACACTCTCTGACATAAATCACAGCAGGATCCTCTATGACCCACATCCCAGAATATTGGAAACAAAAGCAAAAATAAACAAATGGGACCTAATGAAACTTAAAAGCTTTTGCACAACAAAGGAAACTATAAGCAAGGTGAAAAGACAGCCCTCAGATTGGGAGAAAATAATAGCAAACGAAGCAACAGACAAAGGATTAATCTCAAAAATATACAAGCAACTCCTCCAGCTCAACTCCAGAAAAATAAAAGACCCAATCAAAAAATGGGCCAAAGAACTAAACAGACATTTCTCCAAGGAAGACATACAGATGACTAACAAACACATGAGAAGATGCTCAACATCACTCATTATCAGAGAAATGCAAATCAAAACCACAATGAGGTACCATTACACACCAGTCAGGATGGCTGCTGTCCAAAAGTCTACAAGCAATAAATGCTGGAGAGGGTGTGGAGAAAAGGGGACCCTCTTACACTGTTGGTGGGAATGCAAATTAGTACAGCCACTATGGAAAACAGTGTGGAGATTTCTTAAAAAGCTGGAAATAGAACTGCCATATGACCCAGCAATCCCACTTCTGGGCATACACACCAAGGAAACCAGATCTGAAAGAGACACGTGCACCCCAATGTTCATCGCAGCACTGTTTATCATAGCCAGGACATGGAAGCAACCTAGATGCCCATCAGCAGACTAATGGATGAGGAAGCTGTGGGACATATACACCATGGAACATTACTCAGCCATTAAAAAGAATTCATTTGAATCAGTTCTAATGAGATGGATGAAACTGGAGCCCATTATACAGAGCGAAGTAAGCCAGAAAGATAAAGACCATTACAGTATACTAACACATATATATGGAATTTAGAAAGATGGTAACGATAACCCTATGTGCAAAACAGAAAAAGAGACTCAGATGTATAGAACAGACTTGTGGACTCTGTGGGAGAAGGCGAGGGTGGGATGTTTCAAGAGAACAGCATCGAAACATGTGTATTATCTAGGGTGAAACAGATCACCAGCCCAGGTTGGATGCATAAGACAAGTGCTCGGGCCTAGTGCACTGGGAAGACCCAGAGGGATCGGGTGGAGAGGGAGGTGGGAGGGGGGACCGGGATGGGGAATACATGTAAATCCATGGCTGATTCATGTCAATGTATGACAAAAACCACTGCAATGTTGTAAAGTAATTAACCTCCAACTAATAAAAATAAATGGAAAAAAAAAAAAAAAAAAACAGATGGAAAACTGAGGCAATTATTAACTCCAGGAAAAACTAAAAGTTGAACAATAATGGAGATGTAACCAGACTATACCACTTGTGTCAACAGTAAGCAAAATTTGTAGCCATAATAATGAAACTCTGAAAATGATTTTAATTAAGATATAATAGTAAAAGAATATGGGGTACAGAAGAGAGTCTATAAATGAGTGTATATTTGTATCTGTCATAATAGATAGTCAATAATGTTTGAAGTTAATGGATAAAGAAAAATCCATACATTATTTTAGTTAGAAATATGGATATAAATACCAAAAGGAACACTATAAAAGCTTAAAATGCTTCCTTCTGGGGAGTAGGATGGGAGGAGGGTAGTGAGTACAGTCTTGATGGGTCTCAGTAAAACTACCTACTACAGCATCCAAATAATCTGCTCCTAACTCCACGCAACTTCCCTTTCCCAGCCAGGCATCCACTTGCAACACACTTCTACTCGGTCACAAACCCCCTTCCTCATTAATACTACCTTCCCCCTCACCCCCTGGCCAGGCTCAAACATTGCCCAGACAATCTCCTTTACTCTTTGCTCTCTGTTTATGCTTCTAATTAAGTCTTTGGACAGCACGTTTGCTATCTACAAGTCCGAGGGAAAAAGATGCAAACGAGAGGGCTTCTCTGGTGGTCCAGTAGCTAAGAGTCTGTGCTCCCAGTGCAAAGGGCCTGGGTTCAGTCCCTAGTCAGGGAACTAGATCCCAACACGCCACAACTGGTGCAGACAAATAAATGAATAAAAAAACAAATAAATTTGCCAAGCTTACTTATTAAAAACTGAGAAATTATATAAAAACTAAGGATCTGGGATCAATATGGTCAGAGGAAAAAGTTTTCAGTCTAAAACTCAGAAAGCAAGTGGATAGTCATGTTGTCTTTAACTTTTTTTTTTTAAATTTTTTTTGTTTTTTTTTTTTTTTCCATTTATTTTTATTAGTTGGAGGCTAATTACTTTACATCATTACAGTAGTTTTTGTCATACATTGAAATGAATTAGCCATGGATTTACATGTATTCCCCATCCCGGTCCCCCCTCCCACCTCCCTCTCCACCCCATCCCTCTGGGTGAAAGACTGTCAGTCTAGCTTGGATAGCCATGTTTACCGGTCCCCCTCCTTCCCAAATCTACCCTTCAAGTCTCACCTCTTCCATGAAATCCTCCCAGTTCCCCAATCTTCAAGGATCTCTCCTTTTTAGGACAGTGGTACCTTCAAACTTACCAACTCTCAGCCCATCACATACATCTTGAAATATTTCTCAAGTCAGCTACAGAAGAGTTAGCACCATACAAATATGTCTTTTCCATGTATTTAGATCACAGTCAAGAGCCAGGAGCAAAGTGCTTATAGGCCCCCTACAGGGGCTGAATTTGTTGAATTGCTTGATTCAACTCTCAACAAATGCCTAGAGCCTGTTCACATTTTCTTCTCATCCTGTATGAACTGGTATGAAGGCCAGTGCCTGACTCTTCATGTCTGTTTTAGTAGGTATCAAAAAATGTTTATTGAATGAGTGAATTTAATAATTGCATATTTTACTTCTGGTTCCTGCCTTCATTAGGTGATGTTAGCACAGGAAAGTTAGGTTAAATTGCCCTAAGACCATGGTTCTCAATGTGTGATCCCTGGAAGAGCAACATCACATAACCTGGGAACTTGTGAGAAATTAAAATCCTCAAACTCCACCAGGGACCTCCTGAATTAGAAACACTGGAGACAGGGCAGTCTGTGTTCTGACAACCCCTTCAGGTAATTCTGATGCAAGCGAAGGTTGGAGAAGCACTGCACCAATATTTCCTCTCCTGCCGAAGGCTACATCTTGTCCTGAATTTGCTCGCATAAAGGTATTGGCATGCTAGGCCAGTAACCACAGCCAGCAGTAAGACCAGCAGAAGCTTAGTCTGGAGTAATGGAGGCCCCTGCTGCCCAGTAGCAGGACTTTAGGCAGACTGTTTAGTCTAAAGAAAAATGACCTGAATCTTTAAAGTCCTGTTAAGAATCACTTTAGGCAGGAACACTGGGCTTCAACTACAGTAAAAGGTATCCAGGCTAGCTAAGAGGAGGGTGGCTGGGCCAGAGTAACCAAAGGAAGATGGAGAAGGTCGGGTCCTTTTTCAGAAGGGCCTGGTGCTCTGAGTACCTCACCCCTCCTCCCCCCCGCCACCCTTCCCTTCATCTTCATCCTCCAGGGGAGAGCCGAGACAGCGCCAGGAGCAGATTTACAGCTCACAGCCATGAATAATGCAGCAGCCCAGCTCTCCAGGCAGAAGCTTCTGGGTAGCTGTAAATCACCCCGACACTGTGCCAGCCTGCTTAATCAGCTGTCCCCAGGGCACCTCAGCAGAGGGAAAGAGGGCACCCTTACTGCATTCAGTAACCTGGTTAACAAGACCCCAGGCTACAGCAGCCAACAGGCTACCCTCCCTGCCAGCCTCACAGTTCCCGAAGTGTGGCCCATAGAGGAGAGACTTCCCTAAAAGGGACAACAGAAGGACCTAAGTGAGAGAAGAGACACAGCCCTTGACCCTGGACACTCCAGCATGCGCACACTCAGAGCACTTCTGCCCTAGAGCTCTGGGCCACAGTGCAAGGTTATATATGCCATGCATTCATTGTAGAAAGGCCCCCGCAGGAGGGACACACCACACACACACACACACACACACACACACACACACGAGGCTGAAATCCAGCCCAGCTTTGCCCACTGAGCCCTGCACACTGGCTTAGAGCCGTGCTCTGCTACCTTTTTCTGATTCGCTCAGAGTTATGGTCTTTGCTGCAGCTCTGGGCATACACCTGGGTTCCCACTTTCTTTCTAACCCCAGTTTCCCTAGTTCACAGCACTGGCCCTGCCTCTTCCTAGAACCCCAGTCTCCCCAGCTGCTTCCCACCTATTGCCTCGGTGAGGCCCCGCCCCCTCATGACCCACCCTCTCCAGGTATTGATTTCTTCCTGCTATCTGCCCTCATTCCCCAGCTCTGTGCTACTCAGAATGGGAAGCCCACAGCTACAGGTGACCGCACACTGCTGGAATACAGATACAAGGGGTTGGGACAGAACTTTCCCTGAGACAGCCTTAGGCGGGGTCATTCCCAAGTTCCCTGAAGGACAGGGCAGGACAGCTCCTTGTTGTGAATAACCAGATGTAGATGATCCCCAGCGAAAGCAATTTGTTTGGGTTCCCTCTAGTGTATTTGCACTCCAAATTTGATGTACATTTCCCACCAGGACCCCTCAGTCAAGCCTGAGCCATAATCTAGCAGAAAGGCCTTCTCAAATTAAGGGACGATTCTCACCCCACTGGAACTCTGATTCATGAACTTTTAATGATGCTTATTCTCCAGCAGAGAGGAGGATATTGCTCATAATAAAAGGATATGTTTGGGGAGGGGTATGCACAGGGGAGCCGTCATCTGAAAATAGGATTAGGAATTTTAGAAATGTATGAAGTTCCCGAACCATGTCTCCTATCACATGACCCATTTGGTGTCTCCGGAAATCCCACATGGAAAATTGGACTGAAACAGGGAGACACAGCTTCCCCAGGGAGGCGGGAAGGCTGAGGTCGGCAAACTGAGCCTCCCTGGGAATGGTGGTGCCCTTGAACTTGCGGTTTAATAAATGAGCCAGGTCACCCGCTCTGGGAGGAGTCCCTGAGGTCTTATAGGTCATAGGGGCAGCCCACCCTGACCACAGTAGCCCACTTCCTGTCTTGGCCACACTCTCATCCCCAGTCACCACTGACTCTAAGTGTTACATGACTCAGCACCCAGAGCCACCAACCACTGAGTTCATCATCCCCGTTGGACAGGCCCAAGCAACCAGAAGTCCCCAAGTTCACTAGCATCTATAGGCTCCATATGAAATGATCTCCCTGCCCTGATGGAGAAAATGCAGCCCTTCCCCCTTAGGAGGGCCCTGTCCTTGGCCATGCCGGTGGCCACTGCAGCGAGGCACTCAACACACATCCTTTACATAACCACAACAGACCAGGATACAACACAGGAGCCACGCCTATGGTCTTTCCTCTGAGTCAAACAGTCAGGAAGTCATTCAACACATACAGCTGAAATCTGTGTGCGGCACTGGCAGGGCATAGTGCGCATGGGTTAATAATAAAGTCTACAACTTGGTCGGCATTTGGGTTCCAGGTACTGTTTTAAGCACTCTGCATGTGTCAGGTCAAGTAAGCCTGACAACAGCCTTTTGTATCAACTTTATTTTACTGGAAACTGAGGCACAAACACGTTAAGTCATTTACCCAAGGCCTTACCACAAAGTGACAGAACAGATTTCGAATCCAGACCACCTGCTTCAGGGACTCAAGTTCTGGGTAGCAGCTGATCCAGCTCCTCCACTAACAAGCCTTCTCTTTCAACAGCTCACCATCTAAGGGAGAGTAGGGTAAGGAACCAAGTAATCAGAACATGGAGCACTCTGAGCTAAGGTTGCTAATTCAGCAGGGCCCTGGTGCCTTAACTGGACATCAGAGTAAGATTCTGCCTTCTCCTGAAGGGATCAGTCTATGAACATCCCAGAGGAATAAGAGCTTGGCATTTCCAGAAAATAGCAAGACACTCCACAGCTGTGAGCCATGGGGCTGGAGAGGCAGGTTGAGGCCAGTGTCTGAGAGGCCTTTCGTGCCAGGCCAGGGAAGGCAGGCTCTGTCTTGTGGGCAGTGGGGAGCCACTGAAGGTTTCAAGTAGGGCAGGAACATAACCCCCATCTAGAGGAAAGCCCTGGCACAAGGGACAGGGGCCATCTGTGGCCTGCCTGTGGCTGAAGACCTAACAGCCAACTCCCCAGAGCCTGGCCTGGCCTCCACTTGCCCTGGGCCCGGGGCGGGACCAGGGGAGCCGGCCGGCTGTCTCCAGATGATTAAGGAGCTGGCAGTGGCTCCTTGGTCCAGGGAGGCCCAGCCAGCAAAGCACAGTCTTCCCTCTTCCCCTTTTGGCACCGGGTGGGCCTATTGATGTTTATCAGCCCATGTTTATTATTCTTAACGCTGCTCAGGATGTTCCTCCCAGCTGGGGAGGGTGAGGCAGGCCAGCGGGGAGAGCACAGGGACGGGACCTTGGCTTCACTGCCACCCAGGATTTGTGTCAGAGCTGGGAGGCTCACAGCTCGGCCAGTTCTGCCTCCTCGTTGACAGATAAAGAAGTGGAGGCCAGAGACTAGGAGAGATTTGCTCAAGATCACAAGCAAATTCAGTACAGAAGACTGTCTGCAAAAGAGAACTGAACGTGACCTCAGATCTCACTGTCCCTAAGACCCTGGATCTGACCTTCGTGTCTCATTCAACAAACACTTACCACATGCCTGTTGTGTGAATGGGCTCTTATTATCCAGGAGTTATGGTGGGGGCAGCTGAGATGGGGCTAGAAAGGGGGTAGGAAGGGTACTCTGAGTAGAGAAAACAGTTTGGGTAAGAACCTGGAACATGGCAATGGTTCTGGAGCTGGATGTGCCTAGCACACAGAGGGAGGTGGGTCGAGGCAGGAAACGCAGCTGAAGACACCAACAGGGCTCATTTCTCTCCCCGAGGTTTCCCATGCAGGGGCAGAGTAGCCAGCTGCCCTTATTCCTCCAAGTAATGCTCAAGCTCATCCCCGCTGCCTCCAACTCCACCGTTAGGCCAGCATCCCTCAGATTCTCACTGCCCACAAATGCAGCTGAACCAGACTGGGGCGGGGAGGGAAGGTGTGAATCCAGTTCCGTCTGCTCACTGGGGGACTTCCAGAAAGTAGGGGTTGATGAGAACTGGCCCTTGAGGACCATGCGGGGGCCCTCTTTATAGGTGGTAATGTCCCTCTGGAGCCTAAGGCAACGAGGCTGAGGCCAGGATCCCAGCTGGAACAGCCCCTCTAGGCTAGATCTAACCCCCCTCTCTGCACCTGTGATTCCAGGGGGCAGGCCACTGCCCACCCTGAGCCCAGGGTGGTGCCGCTCCAGACCAGTGCTGAGTGGGGTCCGGGAGGAAAGGGCACCCTCCTGGACTCTGTCCTCCCAGGCCATTTCTGCCCTGAGCCTTCCCAGAGTTTTCCCCTCCAGAGTGTCCTCCCCAAATACCCTTCCTGATTCTGAGAACACTTGGGAGATGAGAACTCAAGACTGAAGCCCACAAGTTGCCCTGTGTTAGTTCACACTCATTTCTCTTTTCTTGTGGCTTCTGGCTGATGGTGTTCTTCCCTCTGAAAAGGCTGGGTCGGTACTAATCCATGCTAGGCTCTTTCCAGCCCTCACTGAGCCTGCCAGAAACTGGGGCAGGATCGAGGAGGCACTTGATGACCTTCTGCCTTGAGCCAGTCCCAAGAAGTTGACTCTAAGCCTCAGGTTTGAGACCCAAATCTATTGTCTTCAGGGTTAAGGTCTTATTGTACCCCACCCCCCAAGCCCGCACCAGATCCTGAGTACCAAGGGCTTGAAGGGAGGCAGAAAAGAAACAAGGAATGAAGTATGAGTCTAGGAGGACTTGGGGGCATCTGCTGGATGAGAGGGAGCCAGATCAGCCCACGCTCCTGGGACATGAGGAAGAGGGCAACAAGATGTGATGACTGGTCAACCACCCAAGCCACAGAGTTCACCGGTGACTCTGGGCTTGTGGGGCTGCCTTTCCTACCAGCACTGTGGCCTGTGGGCCAAACCCTTGGCTCCAAGGGCCTCATCTAGATGATGAAGGTGTTGGGTGGTCCAGAAGATTCCTACAAGTCTTCCCAGATCTGACCATCAGGATTCTGTTGTTTTAATCCCATGTTCTGTGATCGCAGTGCACAGTGGTGGAATGTGTTTCCAACCTCAATATCTCAAAAGCAGAGCCCTGGAAGCCCACATTAGTAAATTCTCATGGCCCTTGTGCAGTGTCTGAAATGACCAGTGCAGCTCAGGGTTGAAGAGTGGCGTCTCCCTAATAGCCAAGGTAGCACAGATCAAACAGCCAAACCACACACAGAGCTTCTGTTAGTCATCTGTGCTCAAGGCCAGTTGTAGTTAAGGCCATGGGCTTTGAAGGCCAGAAGAAGCCCATGGAATTAGGGCACAGCTCAGAGCAGGGAAGTAGACTCAGCATGAATGCCTGTGTGGGCCAAGAGTGATCATAAAGGCAGCATTGATCCATCACTCCATTCAGCTCATCAGCCATCCATTATTCATCCTTTGAGTTTTCCCCTGGCTGCAGTTATATGCCAGGATCTGTGAAGATTAGGTGAGTAAGACCATCTCTACCCAGAGGAGTGCATGACCAGGCTAGCAACACAGATGGGTAGTGCAAGTTAAGGGCCAATAAAGCTTCATGAGGCCGAGTCTGGTGTCTGCCTGGCAGGGGGTGGCTCTGAGGGAGCAGCATGCAGAAGGAGGGGCCAGGCCTGGACCTTGCTGTGTGGGTAGGTGCTGGGCTGGTGACCAAGGACCAGAGGCCTCAACGGCACAGAACCCCCAGCCCTGCCTCCCAGGGGGCTGGGAGCCATGCTGCAGGGAATGGATTTTAGCCAGAGGCCACAAAAGGGCTGGAAGTGCAACTTGCTCCAGCTTGTGCCATCAGGTTAAGAACGGCAGGGCTCTGAGCAGGTGCAGTAAGGAGGGAAGGAAGGGTAGAGGGAGCATGCACTGGCCTGGACCACTGCTGCAGGGAGAGGGGAAAGCGGGGTATCATCCTACACACCTGGTTTTCCCATCTGAGCAACGAGGGAGGCAATGTTGAACACATCAGAGTGGGTTTAGGAGAAGATGCCAAGTTCAGCTTTCCCCGAATCACACGCAGCCATGTTTCCTTCAAGCGTAAAAGGTTCTGTCGGCAATTCATAAATGATTTATTGCTCCTCCCTGTCTGCATTCATTATCCTTTGGATTCTGAGTCCTATACCCAGAGACAGAGAGAGGCACAGAGACGGGGAGAGAGCCCAAGAGAGAGTGATCAGAGAGGACTGAGTCTGTCCTTCTCTCTCCTTCTGCCCCTGGTCCCTGCCTCTCACGAGGGTGGCCAGTCCTGGGGCCTGCACGGGGCCTGCATCCACTCCCTCACCTCATTCTGACAGCAGTCCTTGAAGCCTTGCGAAATGGAGGCCCCAGGAGGGACTGTAACTTACCAGAGGTCATCCTTCTAGGCAGTAAATGTTTCCTGATGCTTGCAGTGTGGTGGCCACGGGGGTTCACTTCTCTGTTTCCCTTTGTGACCATCAGCAGCATCAGGAGGTGGAGGGGGATCCCAGCAGGGCCTGGGACATAGCAAGGGCTCATCTTGGTCCAGGGAACTAGGTGGCCAGGGATGCCTCTGGTGGATGCATTGGGTCAGCAGGGAGGGGGTGGTCTCTGCTCCAGATGAACAGTTGAGAATATGAGAAAAAAATGTCAGGTCTGCATCCCTGTGGAAGTGCCTCCTGACCTTTTCTAACGTGACGTGGTTTGAGTTTTCCGGAAGCCAAGCCCCCCAAATAATGGTTCTACTCTCTTTTCTAATAAATAGGTGGCCCTGGGCCCAGCTCTCTTCTCTGCTTTGTCATGAGGGACCCGTTATTTATGACTTGGGGATGAGTCACAGGCCTTGGCAAGGAACTCACCGCTCTGGGCCCAGTGTATTTTTCCACTCAGTAGCAAGAGAAGGAAGATGCTTGTAAATCCTCCCATTGAAATGACTGTGTAGGTATCTTCACAAGGATACTCCTCCCGGCTCGACCGTAAATCTTCTACTCGTTGGACGTTCCTGGTGGTCTTTGGCTGGCACAGGAGAAGTGGGTGGGGGTGCTCATGGACTCTGGGCTCAGCTCCCACCCCAGCTCCCGGGCCACACAACTACATGCCTCAAAAAGTGCCACGTATTCTGTGGGGGGTTTTCCAAGGCACCCTGGGCACTGTGAGTTGAAGAAGATGAAGGGGTCAGGAGAGTGAGTCCCAAAGAAGGTAAGGGTGAAGTGTAGGAGAAACAGGCCCTAGGAGGGAAAGAGTTTCCCGGTTTTCCCAGGGCTCCCCAGCTCAGTCTGCATTCCTCATTCACTCCTGACTCTGTGTTGGACTCGACCTGCACCTCTCCCAGGCCTGCATGGACATTCTGGGTTTACTCCTACTTCCCTGTTTGCTCCAGCTCTTCTTCCTTTCCCCAACCCCTCCCCTCACAGCCCCTAGTCAGGTACTATGCTCAAGCCATCAGACCATGCTATGATTTCTTACTTTCTATTTGTTTGACTTACTGTTAGATTTTAAGCTCTCTTTTCATCACTTTCACTATGACTAGGCACTTGATTTGGGGCATAGGTGGGAGAGGTTCAAGAACTATAGAAGGAACTGAGATTTTTTTACCCTACTTGCAAGCTAGCAAGTTTGCCTGACACTGCTTCGTAGATGCTGGCAGAAGACACAAGATTCCTGGCTCAGAGACAAAGGACAGTTTCCTACTGACAGTGATGGTAATATCCAGATCATCAGCATTTGAACCAGTGTGGGGAGTCATCATTCCTACAGAGTGAGGCAAAGAGGGCCATGTGATGTTTGCATATATCATAGGCTGAATTACAAGGGTGGATCCCTGAGTTTAGGGAGCCTGACTGTTTTATAATAGGCAGTAAGCATGCTTAAACTTGACCCAGAGGAAGATATTCTCTTTGTTGTACTCAATAGTAAACAAAGCTTCCCTCTGCTCAAGAGGGAGAGACCTTCTCTGTCTTCATAGACTGTTAACCATGCAAACAACCTTGAAAAGGTCATCAAGAACAAAGCAAGCCCAGGCCTGTGCTGGCAAGGAGTACAGGAGAGACCCATAGAACATTATCTCCTAATAGGAAGCTTATAGTTACCATCTCTGGCTAGCATTGTCCCCAAATCCTGTGATCTCCAGCTCTGAAGTGCACTCAGTCTTGGTGAGGTTGTACCCATTTACAGAAGCTCACTGCAGCAGACTCTTTGGTGCCCTGCCACCATCCTCAGCAGTCACTTGACAAACTGAAGACTTTATTACAGGTACTTGGCCTACACATGGGACAAGCCTGTGGTGCTGGAGGCTTAGTGCTCCTGGAAGTAGTCCTCAGCCAAAGAAAGATGAAGAGGTGGTGGACAGACACCCCAGCATCCTTCCCCTTGCTTGAGATAACTATCTCCCAAGTTCCCAGTGAAACCGAGCCCCGGTTGCCCACATGAAGAGCTACTTGATGGCACACCCTGGCATTCTCCCTTGCTCTGGCTCATTCTTGAAACTCCTAGTAGTTTCTGGGATCACTTCTCTACTTGCACTCAAATCCTTATCTCAGGACTGCTTCTAGGGGACCCTAACCAAAGATACTTAATTAACACTATAATGCACTCTGTTCAAAAAAATGAAACATATATTGTCCTCACAATACAAAGCACAAGTAAAGAAGTTAAGCTTACCACACTCAACTTGACTCCTGGAGACACGCAAAAGGTAGCAACAATTTCTTGGAGAGAGGGGTAGCTCAATGGAGAGAAGGGAAACATGGTATTAGAGAGGCCAAGATAACTGAATCTAGGCCCTGAGAACAGAGCAACTGAACCAACCTCAGATAATACAAAAGGGAGACATGCAAGAACCATTGGCCAAAGAGGTATTTGCCTGTAGTCTTCCCTTCTGTGAGCTCTCCCCACATTATCCAACTCCAAGTATATTGCTTCTTTTCCAGACTTTTCCCTTATAGGAATCTCAATCACTCACAAGTGTGAGTATCTGAGAATAGCTGTGAATGGATCCCTGGGGTACTGACTTTACAACAAGCCTCAAAGCCTTGAGCTAAAGTAAGGAATACCCAAGAAGGGCAATGGGGTGGGAGTCAAGAGCATCAGTACAACGTGGGGAGCTTGTCCAAACCACACACTTAATAATTTGGAAACATCCCAAGAGTGGGCTGAAAGTCTCCAGTTCAGCCACAACCCTGCAGAATTTCCATTCTGCTCGGGACCACTTGCCAGACTTCCTCTTCAACACAGACACTGGAAATTCTCCCCAACAACCCTTGACAAGTAGATAGAAACCTATGAGGAAACTACTAGGATTAATTGTGCTGTGCTAAGTCAATTCAGTCCTGTCCAACTCTGTGTGACCCCGTGGACAATAGCCCACCAGGCTCTTCTGTCCATGTGGTTCTCCAGACAAGACTACTGAAGTGGGTTGCCATGCCCTTCCCCATAGCATTAATTAGCACTTATCATTATTGCTTATTATCATTATTATCCCTTGAGATAGAACAGCTCTTCAACTTTTCAAAGATTCATCACTTTGACCATATGTCATTTGAGACTCTTCTTCCCCCCAGTCCCCATTAATATAAATTTTAAAGTAATATCATCCTCATTTTACAAATAATGAAACTTTGGATTATAAAAGGAAAACTAATGGAAATTTTCTTAGTTTCCAGATGAGAAGACTGAGGCTCAGAGACACTGGCTTGCCAAAGGTCACAGAACATGCTGGTGTCACAGAGAATAAGAGGAGTGACTTGTAAGTAGTAGCTATCACTAGCTGGGTATTTACAGTCTGCCAGTTCCTGCATGCTGAATATATTCCGTTCATGATCTTTATTAATCCTCAGAACAACCTTGCCAGGCTGATGCTATTATTATCCTCATGGAACATATGAGGACCTCAGGTTCAGTGTGGTTCACGTCTGCGAGTGGTCATGGCTGGGTGGCATGGCTCTGCATGGAGTTAAGCTTCCTGGCCCACAGCTTTCTCCAAGCATGAGCCAATCAGACCCGACAGCCAGACGTCTGGGCTGGTGACATCAGGGCCTAAGGCGGGGGTCTGGGGGACAGCCAAGTTCTGGCTGGTAGCCCCCTGCCTAGACAGTTCCCATGTGCTGAACCACATGGGAACCAGAGTAAAGAAGTGTGCCTGTTCCTCCCTGCTGAGGACACCCTGCCAATGCGCCTGAGGCTGGTCTTTATATACCAAACCAGCCCACAATTTCTGGGCCCTAGTTGGGCAGTGGGAGGCCTTGGACTCAATCCTTGCAGCTCCAATTTCAGTGCAGGCAGCTCCAGTGCAGAAAGGACCCAAGTCACTAGCCATCCCAGTACTCCCAGCAAAGCAGAGCACAGAGCCTCCCTTGCCCCCATCAAAGAAGCCCCTGTTCAACTATTTGGCCATTCCTTTCTACCAATCTGCTCCATGGTCTCTTCCCAGGGAGACATGATGCTCTCCTCCCAGGCCTGGCCCATGGCTCAGAATGTACACCCAGGCTGACCTCTCCACTTTGTTTGGGGAATGTTTGGTGTGAATACCAGGCAAAGTCTTGGGTCACTGGCAATGAAAGTCTGCTGCAGCATCCCTATCCCTGAGCCCCGACACTTGCCCTCTGGCAGTGAACCTTGAAACCTCCTCAGGATCCAGATGTTTGGTGTCCTGCAGTCTGGCCGCTGTCCAGCCACACCACTGCAGAATTAATGGACCGTGTAGGCATGGAGACTTCTGCTGGGCAAGATGGAGGTCAGTTTACTTAACTTGGTTATAAACAAAAGCAATAATTAGCCTGGGTGAGGGAGGAAAGGGAAAAGGAATAAATCAAGCCCAGGCTGAAGAAACACCTGTGGAAAGAACTCCTCAGCCTAGGGGAATAGCCGCTGCCGTAAACAAGCCACGAGCGACCTTGGCTCACAGACCATTAATTTGCTGATTGTTGATGGGTTTACACAGCCTAAAATGAGAAGAAAGCCATGGTCAGGCTGCAGCCCAGTCACCCTGTATGGGAGCATTTAGTCATTGAAATAGCAAGGTGGACCAGTCCTGGTCTAGGGCTGTAGGCCTGAATGGGGGCTCTGCCATCATGGGGGCACCCAATGAGGCGTATGCCCTCTACAGGCTGGGAGACAGATGGGGAGCAGTCAGATTTGCATTCAGACAACTCCAGGAATAAGTAGAACCAGACAAGTATATGTGTGGGTCAAGACTTTTGGTTGCAACTTGAACCAGTTTAGGAAAAAAGATGAGTATTGCCTCACAGAATTCAGTCAAGTAATGGCAAGAGTGAGGATACAACTGGGCTTCAGGTGCCCCCAGATTTCTCTCTGTGTGTGTCTGTCTTGCTCTCTCATCTCCATCTCCATCTCCATCTTCATCTCTGTCTCTCATCGATGGCTGTCTGGTAGTAAGTTCCTTCTCTTAATGCATAGTGACCTCTTTCACACAAAGAAATAGCATCCAATAGCTTCCTAATTTTCCATACCACTTCTACCTCATTCTCCTCAGTTTCTGTTTTTAAAAGCATATCAGAGATATGAAATTGAATGAGGTAGTTGGTCTTGAACCAGTGAACCAGAACCAGATGGATAAGGAGCTATGGTTGACCCAGCTTGGGGATGTCCCAAGGGTGACCACAAAGGCAGGGTTGCCAAAGACCAGGCCAGTTTCCTGTCTTCAGCCATGTGGGTGTTGGGGACAGTAGGGAAGGGAAAGAACTCCAGGTGGAATGAGGGAGGCTGTATATTAACACCGTGGCTGGTCGCTACAGTCTGTTGACAGTCACAATAAAGAACCATAATGGCACCATGAGCAGCAGGAGTGTAGAGTAAAGATTTTGTGACTGAATTGGGTAGATCAAAGAAGGTGGCACTGCAGTGAATGAAGAAAAATAGAAAGTCAGTCCACACAAGAGGAGCAAACTACAAAAGATGTGGGAGCCTGAGAGTATGTGGCTATGACCAGAGAAGACGTGTCTGGGTGATGGGGTCAGGGTTGGATCTGATGGTTCATTGACTTTGTTATGCAGTCAATGAGGAGCCACTGATGATGTCTGAGCCAAGGTGACATGATCATTCATTCACACAAGAAACACTTCCTCAACGTTTGCTGCTTTCCAGATCTTGCGCTGGGTGCTGGGGACAGAGAGAAGGAAAGTGCTTGGTCCTGCCCTCAAACACTTCCTGAACAGGTGAGAAAGAGATGCATAAATGGATGGTTATGGTGCTGGCCCTTGGACAGACAGCAGCTATGCCTTAGAGGTCATGGCTGGAATCATGACATGGTAGTCCCTAAAAGGCATGGAAGGGGCAATAGAAATTTCCCAGAGGGGTAGACACTTGGGCCAAGTCCTGGGGACTGAGTAGGTGTCTGCCACATAGTTGGGGAGATGGAGAAAGTGAGATGGGTAGGGAACCCAGGCTGAGAAACAGGATGTGCAGTTTTCAGAGGTCATGAGCCATTTGGAAAAGCCAAGAAGAATAAAAAGAGGAGGGTTGGAATAAGAAGTAGCAGGCCGTTGGGTGTGCACTGTGGGCAATAGGGAGCCATGGAAGATGTGTAAGCTGGGGATATACATGTATGAAAAAATCTGGCTGCATCATAGACCTGGAGAGCAAGTTCAAATGGGAGACAAGAGACAGCTAGCAGACAGCTGTGAGACCAGGACAGAAGTGATGAGACCTGGACTGAGACAGGGAGATGAAGCAGAAGAAATGGCATTGGGGGAGTTCAAGGGTTGAATTCCCTGGGGACTCATAGAGAGAGCCCGGGGGGGGGGGGGGAGTCAGGGCACACACAGGAGCAAGGGTTCCATAGGAAAAAGAAAGTTGGGGAAGAAAACCATGAGTTGGGTTTGATTTTAAGGTGTTAGTGGGACCTCCTAAAGGAATGACCCCATTGTGAGGTGTAGAGTCAGGAGATACTTCTGCACTAAAGATAGAGGTATGCGAGCTCTTTGGGAAGGCAATATTTGAATCTGTAGGGTGCTTTGGATCTCTATGGAAAACACACACAGAAAGAATAAAGTGGGCTTGAAAAGGTAGCACCAACATTTAAAAGGACAGACGGAGGAAACCTGCCCATGAAATATATTAACAAGGTCCCATCACAGATAGTCATCCTCCAGTATCTGTTCTCCCTACCTTACATGGGAAGGGGAAGATATACCTGGCTAGAGATCAGAGTCTCCAGCTTGGTATGGCCATGTGCTATGTTCTGGCCAGTGAGTTGTGAGCTGAAGTGACATCACATTTCCCACAGATGGAAGGATCTGGAGCAGCCATCTGGGGCCAATAAATGGAAATGCCACATAGAAGATGGCAGAACAAATAGGAACTGGGTCTTGAAGCCTTCTCACTGCCACCCCCACCATGCACCCAGCCCTTTCCTTGAGAGAGGAGTAAATTTCCACAGCCTAAGCTACATTTGGGGATTTGGGGATTCTTTGTCTCAGAGGGTAGTCAAAGAGGAAGGTTGTCAGGGTAATCAGATACCACAGAGGCTAAAGGAGAGAGGTCAGAGAAGAACTTGGTCATGAAGCCACTGGGGCCCACGGTGAACACAGACTCAGTGGGGTAGAGGGGCGGAAGTCCGAGTGGAGTAGGCTGAGTTGTGAATGTCAAGGTCAGCGGAGAAGCAGGTATAGACAAGTCCAAGAGGCTAGATCGAGGGGGAGAGCCAAGATCACCAGCAGTGTGGAGAAAGGGCTAGTAGAGGGTGGGCAGTGAGGGGAAGGGTCCAGGGAAGCCCCTTAAACCCTTGAGGCGAGAGCATGCTGACTGGGCTAGGGAGAAAGGCAAGAACTGCGAAGGCAGAGTGAGGTGGGAGAATCAAAGGCCTCTAGAGGCTAGACAACAGGGATGCCTGCACAAGCCTGGGACTGGAGTGTTTCATGGTGGGTTTGGGAAGGAGAAGGGTAGGCAAGTTCCCATTCTCAGCACGAAGGGCGATCCAAGGTCTGCCCACAACTGCCTCTCTCAGGTCACAGCCTTCATGGAGCCATTAGTCAGTGTCCAGTCTCTGGCTCCATCTGGTCTGATGTCTGCTGGGCAAGCAGGGTCAAGGGTTCAGGGCCCATTGGGTGCCTGATGGAGGAGGGAGGAAGGCCGAAGGGAAACCAGGCCAAGAGAAGGAGGGACCCATCTCTTGGTCCTGGACTTTCCATCCCTGGAACAGGAAGAGTGGGGAATGGAAAGGTCTGGGTCAGGAGGAGGTGACAAGTAGACGTCTGGGGACATTCTGGGCCTAAGGCTCCCCTAGAGAGTAGCCGGGAGACAGAGGGTCTCAAGCTCTGGTTCTCACGTCTCCAGGGCTGAGGGGAGCATGGCTGGAATGCACCAGAAGCCAGTGTCCATCCCCCGGGGCAGCCAGTAGGGAATCTCCAGCCCTGAAGTCATCACCACCCGAGGAGCCTGGACCCCGCCATGGAAAAAGGGTCCCGCAGGGGCGCCCGGCGCCGGCCGGCAAAGATGAGCTCATAGCTGCTCGCGCCTCTTCCCTTCTTTTCCAGGCATCTCAGATTTCTGGCTGTCAGGCACATCTGACAGACAGGAGGAGAGAACAAGAAGGCGACTGGGATGTAGACCCAAGGTGGGATATAGGGCCCAGCAGTGTTCTGCTCCACTCCAGCACTGCTCTTGCCTGCCTGGCTCTATCCTAGACCAGATCAAAGGGGTGACCTTCCCTCCTCATTTCCTGTTAAGGCACCTAAGGGGCCCTAATGATCGGGCCCTAAGAAAACACACCTGTGTTACCTGGAGGAACAACAGCATCTCTGTCCTCTCTCCTCAGTCCAGACTACTTATCACATATTTGCTTTGGAAACAAGGGTCCTGGACCTAAAAGGAATGGGAAGCAGGGTAGAAGAGGTGGTCAGGGAGGCAGGAGCCTTGTGGGGCTGGGGCCTCCTGGGAGGAGGCAAGAAGCTGCCACGTGACACTGCAGACAGAGCACCGTGGCAAGAACCAGAGCGTCTGTCCCTGGCTCCTGCTTCAGCACTTCATAGTCCGATGACTCAAGTGAAGTCACTTTCTGCCTCAGGGCCTCAGTTTCCCCACGTGACCCTAGAGGGTTTTGAGAATCATTTGAAAGCACAGAAATGGGCTTTGAAACCTCATAGCTCTTTGCACTCATGGGGAGCATATAATTGATGCAGGTAAAGTGCACTGTTCTCAAAGCAATCCCACTGCCCAAACCCCTGGGGCACTGTTCACCCTGTAGCCTATAAGCTTGGTTCTCCCTGTGCTGTGGATGGAGTTCCTGGGAGTGGTGCAGCCCCAACTCGATGGAATGGCTGTCCAGAAGTTTCCGTGCTTGGAGAGTGGGGCTACCCTGGTCACCTGACCATTGGGTGTCTCTCTGGGAACACCCAGATATCCTCCCTGCTTAGGATATTCTAGTCTAAACAATCATGCTTCCCATGAGGAGGCTACAGAAGGAAGCTGGCCCATTGCATCTCACAAAATTAGGACAAGATCAGGCAGACCAGTTAATTAGATAGTCAGTGATACTACAGAGGAGATAAGAATGGCTCTGGCACCTGTGAGACTAGATCGGACTTCCCTAGAGAGCTGCTCAGAAACCCTGTTAGTTTATCAACAATGAAGCCTAGATTTCTTGTCTGTACAGGGAACATGAGACTGTCAGGGTCACTGCCATTTTCAGTCAAAGATGTAATAGGCCAGGGTGGCCTTGGAGACTGGACACTCAGAGGGGGCCCTACGTTCAGGGGCAGCCAATTCCACAGGTGGACATCTCTCCCTGGCATCCAGAACTGGAGGCCTTGTGGTAGAAGTGTCATTTCACCTACAGGGAGAATTTTCCAAGGGAAGGGAGGAAAGGAGCTGTCAGTTAACTGAGCCCTTGATCTATACTAGGACGTTACCTGCCATGTGTCAGATATGTAGTAGGTACTCAATGAATAAGGTACTGAATGATTGGACAAATGGATGGACAGCAAGGGAAAAAACCCTAAAATATCTGACACCCTGATTAACTGCAGT
Source organism: Odocoileus virginianus (assembly GCF_023699985.2). Classification (NCBI taxonomy): domain Eukaryota; kingdom Metazoa; phylum Chordata; class Mammalia; order Artiodactyla; family Cervidae; genus Odocoileus; species Odocoileus virginianus. The sequence goes on from NC_069675.1 coordinate 12,610,552, forward strand.
GATTTTGACTCCTATGGAAGTGATATAGTGATATAACATCTGCCTCTTCTTAGTAGATGCCTTGGTGTGAAGCAAAGTCCCTTAAAGAGACATGTGGTTTGCAAAACTGGCCAAAGGGAAGTCATTTGCTCCTTATAGGAAAACAAAAAATTGACAGCTCTATTGAAAAAGGCACATGGACCCCAATGTTCATTGCAGCTTTATTTACGATAGCTAGGACATAGAAGCAACCTAGATGTCCATTGACAGATGAGTGGGTAAAGAGGCTGTGGTACATATATACAATGGAATATTAGCTGTTAAAAAATGCATTTGAGTCAGTCCTAATGAGGTGGATGAACATAGAGCCTGTTATACCGAGTGAAGTCAGAAAGAGAAAAATACATATTTTATACTAATGCATATGAAATCTAGAAAGATTGTGTTGGTGAAATTTGCAGAGCATCAGTGGAGACAGACATTGAGAACAGACTTGTGTACACAACTGATGGAGGAGGAAGGCGAGGGTGGGATGTGTGCAGAGAGTAACATGGAAACATATACTATCATGTGTAAAACAGATAGCCAACCGGAATCTGCTGTTATGAGTCAAGGAACTCAAACTGGGCTCGATAATGATCTAGAGAGGTGGGATGGGGATGGAATTGAGAAGGATGTTCAAGCCACGTGTTGAAAATGGCAATGGGTTTTCTGGTGTGAAGAGAGTTAATGTACAAGAAGGGGATAGAGCATGCAGCATCCCAATAAACTTATCTGGCTGAAGATTTGATCCATGGTTTAGGTTGCAAAATACCTCAGCAAGGCATTCAAAGTCCTCCCTGCTCTGACTCTAGCCAGCATTTCAGTCTGTATATTCTGCTGCTTCTCTCTATGAATCTTGTGCTCCAAACAACTTTCCCAGATTCTGTTGAATTTCTGGGAAGCCAGAAATACCCTGGGAATCAAGGAGCAGTGGCTAGCAGGTTTGAGCACTTTACCATGCTGTGTCCTGCCTCTAGCTCCTGGTGTTGCGCCCCCTTTAAATTGCTTTCCTCTTATCCCAGAGCCCCTCCAGATTGACCGAGTCCTTCTTCCATGACCATACCAGCCTCTCATGATGCTTCCATTGCCCTTAGTACCTCCTGCACTCTATGAACAAACAGCTGTTATAAGTCATTAAAGAATTCACCAGTATTCCAGTTTTCCTCTTTCCAACCTCCTCAGAAGATTGCACTTCCCTGCCTCTTTGGAAATTAGTCATCCTTTAGCCAATAAAATATATGCAGACATGATAGGTGGCATTTCTGAGCAGAAGCTTGAAAACCCAAGACATGCTTCACCATGCTGTTTTCCTTCTGCCACAAGACTGCAAAGTTAAGATGTCTTGAGGCTGCTCCATCAGCCTGGATATCAGAGTGAAACTGATGTGGAGCAAAGCCACAGCCAACCTGCAATGTACATAAAAGTAAGTGAGAAAGTCTGTTGTTGAAAGCCATGGAAATTTTGGAGTCTCTCATTACCACCCCCTAACCTAGCCTAGGGCTTCCCCAGTGACTCAGTGGTAAAGAATCTGCCTGCAATACAAGAAATGCAGGAGACATGGGTTCAATCCCTAGGTCAGGAAGATCCCCTGGAGCAGGGCATGGAAACCCACTCCAGTATTCTTGCCTGGAGAACCCCATGGTCAGAGGAGCATGGCAGGCTACAGTCCATAGTGTGGTAAAGAGTCGGACACAACCAAAGCAACTTGGCATGCACTCAACCTAGCCTAAGGGCTTCCCAGGTGGTTCTAGTGTAAAGAACCTGCCTGCCATTGCAGGAGACTTAAGAGATGACATGAGTCAAACATGACTGAAGCAACTTAACATGCACACACACAACCTAGCCTAAGCTGACCAATACAGAAACAATGTAAGATTCACCATATTCTCTTATAGCCACAGTGATCCTAAAAGCACATAGAATTGGATCCTCCATCAGCATAGTCCATGGGTGAATAAGAGCACAGAACCACTTTATAACATATTATATTAGAATTAAACTTATGCTGTGTACACTCTCTAAGGTATAGGGGCTGTTCATTATTACAGCTTAACCCAGCCTATTCAGATTATTGTCTTTAGATGCCCTACATATGTATCTGTCCTATGATCTTGACTAATACTCCTATACTGATAATATTGTGTCTGTCATTGCTACACCCAGCATCACTGCATCTGTTAGGAATATCATCATCCTCACCATTATGAAACTTGTCATCTTGTCCATAATCCCTCCAACATCCCCACAACTATGAATCCATCATCCCTGCCAATATTCCTACCAATGCCACCTCCAACACCAATTCCACCATCACTCCCATCATTCTCACCACCAAGCACAGTCACTATCACTTCCACCTTCATTGCTATAATTGTCAGTCAACCACATTACTATCACCTCTTTTTGTATCACTTCCATCACATGAACCCCATTATTACTATCTCTCACTACCATATCACCTTTACCATCACTGCTAATGTGCCTCCTCTAATATTTCTATCTTGTCAGCCCTGTCGTCATTAATACAATCACTTTTATCATTCCTCTCTAATAATTTTGGCCGTTACTTCCAAGATCATCATCAATATCACTTTCACTGTCGCTGGCACCGTCACTGCCTCTATCACTTCTCCTGTCACTTCCTTTATTATGTTTATTACAAAATTCCCACTGCCACTGACAATTTCTCTATCTCTATCAGCTCCAGCATCATACTATCACCTCCAGCTTCACTGCCATCTTCACTGGTGAATTCTAAAGGTCATTCACAGCTCTCCCCTTCCAGCTTTCTGCATCCTCAAGAAGGAGTGTTGCAATGTTATTTAGGTCTAAGAATATCTTTTGATACACTGTTAGTTCAGGAGGTAGTATGCCAGACTGAATGTCTAGCCCACATGGGTGCAGTATGAAGGTTACAGCCTGCTCCCCGGGGAGAAAGCCCAATCATCTCTCCTTTTTGCCTTGAACCTTTTCTCCCCACTCCTCTCTTTCTCTCCCATATGGCAGCCACATGGTCCTGGAAGGGCCTAAGCAATGGAGCAAATGCAAGATATTTCTGTGTTTCTTGAGCTCCTTTTTGTGGCTTTCTGGTGAGTGTGGACATGTCCAAGACTTGGGTTTGGACCTAGAGGCGATAGATGGAGCAGGTCTTTCAGCTGATTTTGGTTCCAAGCCATTTGGATTGACTTATTTGGTCAAGAAGTTCTCCACATAATCTAGCACCGCTCACTTGAGTTTTCATTTTTATATTCTATTTAAATCTTTATTTTTTTATCAAAGGCATACATGTACATATTTTTGAAAGTAAAATGTTCTACAAGGTTTGTAATGAAAACCATAAGACTTCTGCTCCAATCCTGCTTACTTCTGAGTCCTCTTTTCCTGAGGCAAGTACTTTGAATTGCTTTAACTCTTTCTTCCAGTGTTTATTTTCATGCCTATAAATGATATGGTAATACTGATATATCTTGCATTTTTCAGTTTTCAGCTTTATTTACTGCCATTCTACTATAGAAGATGAGGAATCAGCTCTCTTACAACACCACCACCCACATATGCATGTGCACACACACATACACACACACTTTTGCACAGCAATACTGATTTTGATCACAACCATATTCAGGCTTTGCATTACTATTACTAAATTACTATCATTCACAGTTGCACCACTTTTCCTTTCTTGTACAACTTTTTGATTCTCTTGGTATTAATAATTACCTTGTTTTGCTTAATTTTCTATGTGTCATTTACTAATTCATCCCTGAATTTTCCAATGGAACTAAAATTTTCCTTTGAATGTAAATAACTGTCAGTTTTATTTTCTTCTTGGAGAACTCTCACCTGGAGTCCTTCATCCTCATTGCCACTATGGACTGACTGTCCTCTGCCTATTTTGTACAACTGTCATCCTGACTCTCTACTTCACCATCATTCTCAGACTTCCCTTTGTCTCTATCTTGATTGCTAGATCCTTTGTCTCTTTCCCTTTCCTTGGTTTACTTCTTAATTAAGGTGGACAACATTCTTCAATATCCTCCTAGAAATAGTGCTTGGGAGCTAATTTTTAAACACCATTCATGCCCCCCAAATATCTTTATTTTTCATCATACTCAATTGCTAGTTTAACTGGGTATAGAATTCTAGTGTGGAAATTATTTCCCTCAGAATTTAGAATCATTGTTCATTTCCTTCTACTTTGTACGGTAGTTGTTGAGATCTTTGATACAATACTGATTCTCAGCAATTTGTACGCAATCTTTTTCCCCTGGGAACTTTTACATTTTTATTTCCAGTGTTTGTCCCTCGAGGGAAATTGTTTTTGTTTTTAAATTCAGTTTGCCGTGTACTCATAGAAAATTTTCAACCTATAGATTCATGTTCTGCAGTTTTGGGAAGTTTTCTTACATTGTTTCTTTGGTGATTTTACTCCTTTATTTTTTATTCTCTAGAATTTATTTTTTAGGGGGTGCTCCTAGACTGATCACCATTTCTGTCAATTTTTGACTCTGGTATTTTGTTCTTTTTTGAGAATTTGTCCTTACTTTATCTTCTTCCAGCCCTTATTTTTACTTTTTATATAATAAAAATATTATATTTGTATTCCCAAGAGCTTTGTTTTCTCTGATACTTTCCAAAAAATCACCTCCAGTTATCTTTTAAAGGAAACATCACCTTTTAAATATAATTCTTAAAATGTCAATCATAATTTCTGTGCTTTCTTCTTCTTTGTTTCCTCTACGTTCCTTTTTCCTCTTAGTTTGTCTTAATATCTACCTTTCATGTTGAAGAACTTCCTGAAATATCAAGTAGTTCTTAGCTGTCCATTCATATTGAAGTGTGAAGCACTAAAATTCTGATAAAAATATTGGAAGAAGAGATAATATTGTTGACCTGTGGGCTTTGCCTAAGGGTAAAGACCAAATACCAAAACCTATAGGCCTTTTTCCTGCAGAAAACCAGTTTCCCCAGGAAAGTCTCTTTCAATAGCTTTCCTGTGTGATATTTACCTGACTTCCAATGTCCTGCGTATTGACGATGAAGACAGCAGAAATCCTCACCTTTCAGGAAACAGACATATCCTATTTTCAGACTGATTCCTCACCTCTCCACCTGCTCTGCCTGATGCCTCTGTGTTCAGAACCTTTCAGTTTCAACATCTCAGAACTTAAACCTTCTGTCTTCTGCCAGCATGGGAGGGGATGATTACCTGGTTGCATGGAGTAGGGAATAAGTCTGAGATGGGGAGGTCCTTACAGGTCTTTTTTTAAAAACTTGTAACAATCCTCCCAATTTTTCACCCTCATTCTGAATCCCTACCTTCAGAAGTAACTGGTACTTCCAATTCCCAAGCTTTTCTGGGATTCTGTGACTAGAAAAGTTTTGCTACCTATCTGCTCCTGCCATCTACCCCCACAACATTGCAGGCTTGGGTTTCAGTTTTCTGCGGTCTGCTATGTCAGGTACCACTCATCCATCCACTTTCTAATTTTCAAATTCTTGACTTCTCTTGCCTGCTGCCATTTCCTCTCCCATTCTCCTTTTCCTTGTGGGTTTATTAATTTTTTTAAAAAATTCCATTAATAGCACTTTAGTGAGGCTTCTGGAAGTAGTCAAGATAAACATAAGCATTTAGTCATCAGTGATTAAGAAGTCCAATGCTCTCCATTGGAGTTTAGGGTGAAAGTAATAGTTAATCATAAGGCATTCTTCCACCTTGCTATACCTGCTTCCTCTGTGCCTTTATCTCCTGGAGTGAATAACTGGTTGGAGGTAATCCTGGTCACTAATCACCATAACTCACCATGACTCCAAGTCAAGTGTAGCACAGTTATCCCACACAACACAACCATCTTCACCTCTATCATAGCCTTTATTACCACAGTAATCATCACTGTTATCCTTTCCTTGACTTCACCACAACCCCCATTACAATCTCCACTACTGCCCCCACCATCACCATAACCACTGTCCCCATCTATACTCCTTGGTGTCCATGTCCACCATGACTTCTGAAAATACCACCACACCCTCCACCATCATTTCATCACCGTGAGCACCATCAACTCCACTGTTACCAATTCCATGACTTTCACCAAAATTTTCATTATCTCCTCAGGCATTGTATTATCACCTCCAGAAATTTCCTTTAAACTATATGTTGAGTATATTCTTCCTTTAGGGTTGCAATAGTGATTTTTAGTACACATTAAAGAGTAATATCTACATTTCAACACACAGAATTCTCTGTGTGGGTGGAGGGGTGGAAAAGAACCTACTGGTTTCTCCAGCTCAAGCTAGATACATAGGAAGGGGTGGGGTGGAAAGAGAACACACACTGAGCCCTTTCTAGGTAATAGACATCATAGGCACATGAGTTAGAGGATTTTCTCTGGTAAGAATCACTGCCCTAGTTTTACAAGGAGGAAACTGAGATTCCCAGATGCTAAATAACATACTCAAGGCCACACAATTAATAAGTGTTGGAGCCAAGATTCCAACCCTGTATGACTTCAAAGTCCATATTCTTTCCATTACACTATGCTGGCAAGAAATCTCAAGAGCTTGGTTTAAGCACAATGGGTTATGACTCTGAGTAAAGAAAGCCATTGTCATGGTCCCTGATCTCAGGGAGATCTGATCTGATGAGGCAGGAAGACGCCCCTCTCTCAAAAAGACTGTTATTAATGAACAAGATTAAATCCCAGATTCACAGAGCCTATGCTTTGCCTAGGCTCACTCAAACAATTCTTCACAATGCCCAAATCCTGCCACCTCTGCCTGACCTTGGGTTCCCAGAGGGAAAAGGGAGGGAGTATGGACATCCAGTCCTGGGAATGCCTGGGGTTGGGAGAGCTGAGCTATTTTGGGATTGTTTACATTTGGAATCTTCCTGATTTTTGGTCCCAGAAAAACACCCACATGTTGGAAACTCTTCCGAGTTATTCACTGTTGGGGTTTTTCTTCATCTCCTTCAGCTTTTTCTTCTTCTTGGATGGAAAAAAAATCTGCTAGTGATTAGTCACAACCTGTGAGGCTCAGCTTTTGACAGCCCCACTGAGAAGAAAGAGACAAAGAGGCTCAGAGAGGGGCCCATGGGCAGATGCTGCTGGGAAGGAAATGTGGTTCACAGCATTGACCTCCTGGGGTGAGGGATGGTCTGTTCACCTCTAACTGCCAAGGGACAATTGCTCCCTGGACTGTGGCTGTTTTATTCCAACCTTTCATCCCAACTTAACTGGAGAGAACAGGCCAGAGCATGCATTAGAAGGAAACCCAGGGGGTCAGGACCTGGGCAAGCAGACTAAAAAGAGAGGAGAGGGAAGCAGGTGCCAAGCACAAAGGATGTCTGCCCAGTGGGGCCCTTTAGGCCACAGTCTCCACTGACAACCCAGAGAGCCCCATTTCAGGATGAAAGCATAAGCTGAGACAATTCCATACCTCTTTGGACAGCCCTGTGATCCTTAGCAGGTTTTATCACATGTTTGGGCTTCTGGAAATCCCAGGGTGTGAGTGGGCCTCCTGCTTTTTTGCAAGAAGGCTAAGGGTCGGGTGGGGCTGAGCACTGTCCACAGAGACCAGGACAAAGGGAGATTGTTTGAGCTGAAGAACTGGGGCCTGGAAGTCATATCTGGATCCAATTTTAAAATCTAAGGATTGTGAAACATGGTGAGGAGGGGGTAATAAAGGGAATTTGGGAAATATCCCTTGGTGTAGGTCTTTTAAAAAGAGGTTTCAGAGCAACAAAAGGAAAATCAATTAATATAATAAGCAACAATACAGCAGGAAGGTTTAATGTCAGGGGAATGCAGAGCTGTCCCTAGGTTGTGTGGGACCCCTGGAAAATATATTTTTGTCAGGCTCCTATCTATGTAAACAATTTGAGTCATTCAAAATCAGCATGTCAGCACCATTCTGAAAGCCCAGTTTCATGTGATCCCACATAAAAAGTACTTCACCAGCCAGGGCAGCAATCCACTCACCAGACTGCCTGCTTTGAAGCCCTGGGATGACTGCATAGGCAGAAGTTGCATTACTTATTGGAGCATCTGGTCAACCCCACACACTCAGGGTAGAGGGTTGGAGAATAGTTGAGGGAGGATAAAGGTCTGGGGCCCACACAGGTCCAAGTTAAAGCTCGGGGAGCCCCACTCAGATGGCAGCGTCAGACCTTGTCTGTCCTAACCACAGAAGGGGATCTAAAAGTTTTAAGAAATACACTTCAAGGACAGGGTCCTTCTCTCCCAGGTCTAAGTATGGTACTGGGGCTAGAGACAGTGACATCTCAGCAAGACACCTTGTACTTCTGGCAGGGGGGGTTGGTTCTGGAGGGGCAAACTCTGTTTTTTATTATCTATTTGACCTCAGTCCACCCTCTGCTTCCTCTCTAACCTTAAGTTCCTCATTTATAAACCAGTAATGACAATGCCTACCCTCTAGGACTGTTGTAAGCATAATGGCCAACATCCTGGTCCTGCCTCTGCCTGCAAAGTGTGGAGTTGCCCATGGTCAGTGTGGTTCAGGTCTAGAATCTTGGCCCTGACTTCCAGCATCTCCAAGGTGGGCTGTGCTGGCCAACATCATTTCTACATGTCTCAGTCACTAGCCCTGGGGAGGAGCTCATCTTCTCTTAAGAAGAGGGGTCTCTAGGCCAGGCTCCTGGAGGGGAGGGCAGAAGGCCGAGGTAAAGTTCTATTTATCCAAAACAGGCAGTCAAGGTCAGCAGGGTTCAAGCTGCAGGCCTGACAGGAGGAGAGGAAAGCCTAGGCTGGATCACCCAAGAGAGGGTCTTGAGAATGTTATGCCAGCAGAGACACCACCAGCTTGGACTGAAAGGAACAGATGAAATAGAAGGCAGAATGACAATGAAAATAAAGACAGGAATGTCACAGCCATGAGCCAGAGAATGTGGACAGCATCCATCCTGGGAAAGGTGAAGGGATGGACTTTCCCAACTGGGGGCTACACAGTGATGGTCTCAGGAAGTCTTTGGGCTGAGAGTCATTCTGGTCTTGCCACAAGGAAAGAAGGTGGCAGCTGAGCCCTAGAGAAACATATTCAGGCCTCCCTTTTGATTCAGTCTATGCGTGATGGAATCCTGGCGGCTGACTAGTACACGTCCATATTCCCATCCCCAAAGCACCCCCTGAGCCAGCTGAGGAGCAGCCATGGTCTGGAGATAAGTGAGATGTGAGGATCAGGGCTTGACTCAGCTAAGCTTGCCCTCTCTCTCTGATTCCCTCTGCATCTCCTGCTTGCCCTCCCTCCTCAGAATACTACACTAAGTGGCCTCCTGGAAAATCCCCTTTGGTGTCACATGTTGTTAGCTATGGAGCCAGACTGAGGTTCCCTAGGGCACTCAGCACAACCTAAGCTAGAACAGCCCCCAAAGGTAAAGGCAAGGGAACACTTGGCAATGACCCAGCAAGGGCTCCAGAACAGCCTGTCATGAAGACGCTGCATGAGCTTGCGATACCCAGAACTCTATCCTGCCAGGTGGCTAGCCTGGCCATCTGCCACCCTACTCACTGCAGGACCCTGTGAATCCTGGGAGGCAGCCCCCTGCCCAACCCGCAACTCCATCTGGGAGTGCCTCCCTCCTCCCATCTACAGCTACTTTTTTAGAAGCCAGCTGTAGTCTATCAAAAGATTTTGATTTCTTACGTGCAAATTTAAATGATAAGTCATACAAAGATACAGAAATCAATTACATTTAATTACAATGCACATGTAATGAGCCAACATAAGAAAGAAGACACTGTCATGTTCTTTGATGGATCTACAAGGAGAGCTGAAGCCATGGGTGCAATGCCATGCCTGGCAATACAGTCCCATCCTGGTGACAGAATGTAGGACAGGTTCTGCCCCTGCTCCTCAAATTAGAGGAGCTCAGCGCCTGCAGGTCCAGAGATCTGGAGTGAGGAAGGGGCCTCCATAATCATGCTCCAGATGTCATTTAGGCCCAAGATTTATCAAAGTGGGGCAAGTGTGGGAAAAGACCACTAAGAAACCAGGATAATGAAAGTACTACCTGTGAAGGGAGGACTGAGACCCAAGTCTGAGCACCAGTGGGCCTTGGCCTGTTCAGTGACATCGTGAGGCGACACCACTCAGGTCAAACACCGCCCTTCTGCTCAGAATATCATTGTCATTGATTAACAATCTCCTTTTAGTCACTCTCATGACTATCAACTCCAGGGATGGAGGCTGTGCATTCTTTCTGCCGTTTTACAGACAGAGTAGCTAAGGTGAAGAGATGGCATTGTGTCCTTCCTTGCTGACCTCTCCATGGAGCCCGCAGGGGCTGGTCCCAGCCTTGAATTTTCGTGGAGTCCCATCTTTGCCTCTCCCCACACTGACTGGGGTGGAGGGGAGTCAGAGCTGCCAGAGCCAGCTCAAAGAAGCAGCTCTCAACAGGACAAGAAGGCCACTGGTCACCAGCAGGTAGCCCAGCCCTCTTGGCCAGGGCTCATCAGCTCATCCCACACTCATCAGCTAAACTTCCTAGGCCAGGGCCTCTGACCTGGACCCGTGGTCTGGGAGAACTGGCACCTTGGGAATCTGTCATTCTGTCAGAGAGCAATTAGCCTCACCTCAAGTATTTGTGCCCCCACCTGCCCACTTCATTTGTTTACGCTTTGTCCTGGAATCATGCCTGGGCCCAGCCTCTACCTTTAGAGAGTTCCCTAAAGGCAAATTCTGGGTCTCTCTCCCCTCTACTTCTATATATTTACTCCCAAGACTGTTTCTTGCTTTTTCTTTTCTTTTTAATACTCCGCTATTTGCTTGCTTGCTTGGCCCCTTAGTCGTGTCCAACTCTTTGCAACCCTTTGAACTGTAGTCCACCAGGCTTCTCTGTCCATGGGATTTCCCAGGCAAGAATACTGGAGTGGGTTTCCATTTCTCTCTCCGGGGGATCTTCCCAACCCAGGGATCAAAGCCTCCTCTACTGTGTCTCCTGCATTGCAGGCAGATTCTTTACCACTGAGCCATCAAGGAAGCCCCAGGGACCCACAAAACTGATTGATACTGTTTCCTCCCAGACATCCATCTGTCTAACTTGGATTTTCCTCCATAGATGGATGGAGATTCACCATCCTTGTCAATCAGTGAATGGACCTGTGTCTCCCCATTTTCCAGATGGAGAAAGCAAGTCTAAGAGAGGTTGGGAGACTGGCCTGTCAGGAAATACTTAGTTCTGGACCTCTGGCCTCCCAGTCTGGGGTCCTTTCCCCCAGACAACCTCACCATGGCCTCCTGGTATTCACCCCAAGAAAACTCCAGGAGCCGGGACAGGAACTGGGACAAAGAGGAGGACACTGGGGCCCAGGCCTTGACCCCAAGTTCCTATTTATAGTCCTTGTTCCGGAGACGGCCACTTAAACACACATTCCTGATAACTGAATAATCTTTGGCACCAAGCAAAAAATAGCCTGTGGCCCAGACCACAATTGCACAGCTGGAGCAGGGTGAGCAGGGGCGACGTGGGGCTGGATGGTGCAGGACAGGCTACCGAGGGGGGAGAGGGGTGGCAGGCGGGGCCAGGGTTGGGACAAGTGAGTGGGACTGCAAATATAGCCAGTTAAATATAGCCTTGCCGACCTGGACACGGGGCCAGCCTCCTCTGCAGGCAGTGTTTCCCAAATCGGCTTGGATCTCCTTTTCCCAGAGGAAGTGAGAGCCAGAGGCCTAGAGGGGAGGGCCTGGAGGGACCTTGATGGTGATGGGGCTGAAGGAGCTGGAGAAATTGGAAATAAACTGGGGACCCAGAGCAGCGGCTCTGCTGGACCTTCTGGAAGTGCCACTGTGATGGGGAAGAGTAGCCTTTCCCTGAGGCCGGTAACAGAGGGTATATCATTCCCCAAACCAGCTGGCTAAGACCCCAGGCCCCTTCCAATGCTGAGGCCTCTTCTTCCAGAAGACTCAGGCCAGGGCGTAAAAGGGAGTAAGAGATATGGAAAGTTTTGGAGTCCAGAGGCCTCAGAAAAGCAACCACGGCTGCTCCTTCCCTCAGGGTCCCCCTAGAGCAGAATTTTGGACCAGCAGACACCAGGTTGATGCCAAGGGGCTGCCAGGGGTGACGCTTTTGGCAAACGTTTCTTTGCTCCTAACAATTTCCTCCCACCCTTCAGTTGCTCCACTGGAGCAGGATCTTGGTTCTAAGCTCTGAATGTGGGAGAGTCAATGTGCCCCCCTTTTAAGAGTTACTGATAATAGTAAATAGGGTGACAAAGCCAGATCTGAGGCCCTCCTGCCCCCTTGTTGGTGTCACTGATATTCTGGGAGGTCCCAGGCCGTGTCTCACTCAGGGCTGGGGATAAGCCTCATCACCTTATACCTCACTGTAAGCCCCCTGAAGGGGTCTCCCCTCAGCCACTGCCACCACCGTCCCCTGAAAACCCCTCCATGCCTGGCTCTCACCAAGCCCGCAGAGGGCCAAACCATATTGCTTTCCTTCTGATCGTCCCCAGAGTGCGTCATCAGGGAAAGGAGAAACAAAAAGAACATCCGTGTCCCTGTTCCTATGCTGTGGATCCCCAAGAAGCACTGCCTATGCCTCAGATCCCACAGAGCTCATCAGTCTTCTGTCAAGGGTATGGTCCACACTTGGCACATTTTGCTAGCTCTTCCTTCAACATTCTTCCAATCTGGGGGAATGCTCCTTGAGTGTGGTGTTGGGGTAGCCATGCCACACTCCCCACTTCGGGAGATGAGGGTGTCGGGTCCAAGGACTCCGTGCAACTCAGCAGGGAGCATGCCAAGAGGAAGCCCTCAGTCTCCGCAGGCTGCAGCCACAGGGCAGGCGGGTAGGGGGTGGGGGCAGTGACAACTGCGGGGAAGGGGTTGGTCATGCAGGCCCAATGTGGCCAACTCTGGGGCCCCCATGTAGGGCGCTGGCCCTGCATTTCACAAAGATGCCCAAGAGCCCACCATCTGCCAGTTACCATAGCTACGAGTAAATGAGACCCAAAAGCTGCTCCAGCAACTGCTCACAGTCACACGGTCAGGTATGTGCTGCGAGTGATGACAGAAGTTGGCAGGAAGCTGAGCCAGTGTGGACAGAGATCAGGAAGGCCTCTGGAGGCCAGGGAGGCAGTGAAGGAAGGGATTCCAGGCAAGGATCGTATGTGTAAAAAGACCCAGAGTGAGAGGAGGATATGGGAGACGGGCAGTGTGGCTGGTGCTGAGGATAAAAGGGAGAGATACAGGAGGTACAGGATGCTGGAGGAAGGAGAAGGGGCCAGAGCATGGCTTGGACCCCATTCAGGGGAATCCTCCTGAGGGCAATAGGGAGCCATTGAAGAGTTGTAAGAGGGGGTAACCTGATCTATTTCTAGGTCAGAAGGGTACTTTGGCCACAGTATAGAGTGGATGGGGAGGGGAAGCCTAGACAGGATGTGGGCAGACCAATTAGGAGACACTAGCAGATAAAAATACCCAGGGGAGCAAGGGTTGTTGCTTGAACCTAGATGATGGGCGAAGTGGGTGGAGAGAGATGGGAAGTCCTAAGATGTATTTAGGAAATAGACACCATAAGACATGGTAAATCCTTGGATGCGGAAAGAAGAGACAGAAAGAGGTAAAACATTCACTCATTCATTCATTCATCCATTCATATATTCACTTATCAGCTACACAATGAACATCTAACATATGAAGTTCTTTGCTAAGCCCTGGGGATACAGAAAATGAGACAGCAGGTTTCTTCTCTCAGGGTTCACATTCTAGCTACACAGGGATGATGTAAAATAAACACATAAACAAATTCAAGATCATTTTTAGGTAGTGGCAAATGCTATGATAGGCTTCCAAGGTAAAGAATCTGTCTGCCAATGCAGGAGAGTCTGGAGACATGGATTTGATCCCTGGGTTGGGAAGAGCCCCTGGAGATGGAAATGGCAACCTACTCCAGTATTCTTGCCTGGGTAATCCCATGCACAGAGGAGCCTGGCAGACTACAGTCCATGGGGTCGCAAAGAGTCAGACATGACTGAGCACACATGCAAATGCTGTGATGGTAATAAAACAGGGTAAATAATAGGGTGGTTTTGGGAAGGGGCCTGCCTTAGATTAAATGTTCTTTGAAGCCTTTTCCAGAGGACAGACTCAAAATTCAAGGCTCAGAGTGGGAAAGAATTTGCAGTTTTTAAGGAATAGAAGAAAGACCAGTGTAACTGGGGTGTAGTAAATGAGGAGAAGCTTGGAGAAAATGAGGTGGAGGGTTGGGCAGCTCCCAGATCTTGTAGGCCATGGTGAGGCATTTCCATTTTATTCTAAGTGAACTGGGGAGTCACTGGAGGGTTTTTAACTAAACAGGGGAGGGACACAATCTGATCTATGCTTTTTCAAAAGATTAACTGCTTTATGAAAAATAAAACTATGGCCATATTAGTTTTCTAGGGATGCTATAACACAAACTAAGTAGCTTATACTATATAAATTGATTATCTCACAGTTCTGGAGGCTAAAAGTCTGAGATCAAGGAGTCAGCAGAGCTGGTTAATTCTGAGAGCATGAGAGAGAATCTGTTCCATGGCTTTCCCATAGTGGGTTGCTGGTAATTCGGAGCTTTCCTTGGATTGTAGCAACATCACCTCCATCTCTGCCTTCATCTTCACAAGACAATCTTCCTACGTGTGTGTGTTTGCCCCAATTTCCCCTTTTTATTAAGGATATCAGTCATATTGGATTAGAATCTATCCTAGAGACCTCATCTCACCCTTATTAATTACATTGCAAAGATCCTACTTCCAAATGAGGTCACATTCTGAGGTACTGGTGTTAGGAGTTCAACATATGGATTTGGAGACAGACACAGTTCAACACATAATGTTGGCATTCACTCCTATGCTTGGTAAGTATCATTTGATACTAGAGATCTTAGGTAGTTACCCCATTGGGTATCTAGTGAAGAACTAGTGGGCAGTGACGCTCTTTCTTGAGGTGGTTATACTGAAGATGCAGCGTGGGAGGCAATGAGAAGTTCAGCTTTGAACATGATGATTTTGAGGAATCAGAGATTCCTCAGAGGAAGAAAGATCAGAGGAATATTCAGTAGGCAACTAGACATATGTTGTGGAGCACAGGAGAGGAGCTGGGGCTAGAGGTTTGGTCAATTTGCAGTTCATGGGTATGTCAGGCAGTAAAGTCAAGGAAATACATGAAGCCACAGGGAAACGTGCAGAGGGAAGATAAACCCAACATGTAGGGGCTCTTTGCTAAGGAGCACTGACGTTTCAGGCCTGAGCCCATAGTAGACTGAAAAGGGCTAGCAGAGACAGGTGGAAAATCGGGTGGGAAAGAGTGACGCCATGTGAGCCAGGGGAAGGCAGTTTCAAAAAGTTGCAAACTGACTTCTACTTCTGATACTGGCGGCCTAAGTTATTTGACTCAATCCTCTTACTGAGAACCATTGAAAGTGACAGGGGGTTACTTTTAAAAACATAATCTTTAGAGCATAGAAGAGTTCATAAGGAAATGGAAATTACCAGGCTACATCTAGAAGGAGGAGATTGCCCTGAAAGGTGAGGGAGCACCTTAACCCTGAAGGCACTTGTCAATCTGTAAGACAAAGCCTCAAAACCAAGCTATGATTTTTCACATCTCTCAGGAAGAGGAGAAGAGAATAGAAAGCCCAGGGCTTTCCCAAGTTCTGACAGACCTCTCCCACAGTAAACCAGAATTATAAAGAACTGCACTCTCAAGGGTGGATTGAAAGTAAAATGGCCACTCATTTTCTCTTCCCCAGCATCCATACACAGGTGCATGGACACACACACATGTATGCATGCTAAGTCACTTCAGTCCTGTCTGACTCTTTGCTACCCTGTGGACTATAGCCTGCCAAGCTCCTCTGTCCATGGGATTCTCCAGGCGAGAATACTGGAGTGGGTTGCATGCTCTCCTTCGGGGCATTTTCCCAATGCAGGGGTAGAACCTTGGTCTCTTATGTCTCCTGCATTGGCAGGGTGGTTCTTAACCACTAGCACCACCTGGGAATCACAGAAACACACACATAATCCTGCCTCCCAGGATTATGCAAAAGTTAGCTTGATGCAGAACAGATCTGGGAAGAGGAAAAGGGAAGGAAAAGAAGAGGTAAGGGAGGGGAGGAAGAAGGGAGAAGAAAGGACAAGGAAACCCATCACTGAGAGTTTACAGAACAATTACAGGTCATTTACTGGAATCACTGACCAAACTTGTATCACTGGGGGAGTCCAAGGAATCTCGAGCTATGAGATTTTATGTAATTGGGATCATAACTTCAATCAGTTTTTCACTATCATATTATTTAAAATATAGCATTTTAATCTAATTAAATGTTTACATAAGATATCAAAAACCTAAGGATACTTACCAAAGAAAAGCTGCAGTAATGAAAAAGAGATTTTAAGAAAAACTCATTACCAAGAAACTGGTCACAATCAAAAAAGATTTAGTTCAGCAAAAAGGTATAACAAGTTTAAACTCTATGTACATAATAACATAGCCTCAAATGTGTACAAAGTAAAAATTATCAGAACTTCCAAAAAACTGAAAAATCCACAATCACAGCGCATTAACTCAATTCACACAAGCCAGAATACAAACAAGATGTCAGTTCATTCTTCTGTAGCAGGGACTATTCCTTCTTCAGGCCTAATATGTACCCTCCACTCCAAGGCATCCTTTTCCAGGGTTGGGATAAGGAACAGAATAACAGAATAGCTAAGCACACAGGGTCAGTACCCAAGTTGCCTGGGTTCAAGTCCCAGCCCTACATTTAAACTTAAACTCTCTGAATTTCAGTTTCCTCATTTATAAACTTGGGGTAATAACTGATCATGGTGAAGAGAATGAGTTAATGCACCTAAAGAACTTAGAACAGTGCTTGGAATACAGTAAGCACCCCAATAAATGTTAATAATAACAACTCTACTACCTAAGAAGACAAATTCTTATTCAGATGATTGCTTTGTGACCGTGGAACTAGAAAATGGGTGTGGAATGGCTTGGAGGAAAAGTTTACTGTGCTCTGGGGAAGCCTAATAAAATATCTTAACTCCACAAAAGACAGCCCTCCCCCATTTCCTGAGCCTCTCTTCCCTGAACAAGGCTGGAAAGCTACGAACAGCTCTTCTTACTCCAATCTTTTTCATTCTAATCTCACCATTCCAACCCACCCACCCTCCTGTAAATGAGCTAAGCACCAGTGTGCTAAGTACACATTGACTGGCTGTGAATTCAAAGGAGTTTCTCAGTGCCTGTGGCTCAATTTCACATCAATTTCACTAAACCATCTACAAGTCTGGGTTAGTATTCCAGTTATCTATTGCTGTGTAACAGACCACCTCAATCCTAATGGCTTGAAACAGGGGTCGGCAAACCATGGCCTACTTCCTGTTTTTGCACAGTCTAAAGGCTGAGAACAGTTCCTTATATTTTTAAACAGTTGGGAAAATGTCAAAAGAAAAATAAAGTTTTATTGGAACACAGCCACTATTGCCTGTGGCTGCTTTTGCAGGACAGCGGAGTAGAATTGTTGCAGCAGAGACTTAATGGCCCACAGAGCCTAAAATATTTACTATCTTGTCCTTTACAGAATAAGTTTGCCAACTGCCTGGCCATTTTCTAGCTTTCCTGTCCCCTTTATTTCCTTATTTCTCCTTCTGGAATGGTCAGCTTCCAGGACAAAACACTGAAAGAGGTATAAACTCAGGGCAGAGAAACTGCTTGTTCCCCCTTTCCATGGGCAAAGTAGCAGATTTAAGTGGGATCGCTGGTTGTTTTAGCAGATGATGAATGGGTCTGAATGGGATGAAGGTTGTCACTCAGACTTGCTGGAGGCCCAACAAAGCCCATGACCAGCTGTGACACATCTGAAGAGCCCTTGCCATGGGCCACATTCCATGTCAAAGCCTGGCCTCCAGATGCCAAGCTCCAGAGTCAGGGCCACCATCTGCGTGGCCCCCATGAGCCCTCCCAGACTGAGGCCATGTGCAGTAGTCCTGTCAGTAGGGGAGCTGGGGCCTTCTAGTTGTGGAGCACATGGATTGACGGGTATGCTGTTCCCACCCCAGGCCTCACACAGACTTGGGAACCTGGAGCTACCAATGTCGAGATCGTGTATGTCTCCACTGGAGGAGGGGCCAGGCAACCTTTCAACAGCTGGGGCGTTGGGAGCTCACAGGACTCCCTGTAAATCTCATCCACATCAATTACATTGAGGATAAATTGATTCCCAGTCACACTCAGCCCTAATTCTGGTCACATCAGTGTAACCTCAGACTGACCACAGAATGACCCTGACACTGACTCAGACTGATTCCATCCCTGGCCATGACCAACCTCTGACAATGGCCACCAAACTGACCCTGGCCTGAGACTAGCCTTGACCCCAGCTGCAAAACCAATGCTGACCCTGACCACAGACTGACCTCTGACCTATTAATAAGATTAGTGGTATACACCAAACCATAGCACAGCCTCGCAGGTGTAGCATCCGACTGTACTTGAGTGATGGGTCAGGAGGAGGAGGGTCTGTCCTATATAAACTCAGCGTCCCTGCAGCAAACAGGTCCTAAGTGACTGCTCCCAGGCAAGACAGCTCAGATGCACTTTCTGGAAGGCCTGATGGCCTCTGGACCTTATCCTGTGGTTCCCCACCGCACAGGCCTTCTTCTCCTTTCTGCTTACTGTAATCCTGCTATGTCCAGTCCACCTGCCCGAGTAGGCCAGTCTGACTGTTCACATAGGTTTTCAAACAGCTTTGACACATGTGATCCTCATGGAAATGTCCTCTGAAAGGGTCACTGAGGAGCTTCTTTTTCCAAGAGTAGACATAGGAGCTATATTTAGCTTCCCCCAACAAATTCAGTGGAATCCAGTTTGGAATTTCACTGTCTTCAGGACTTCACTGGTGGTTCAGTGGTTAAGAATCCACACTTCCACTGCAGCGGGTCACGAATTTGTTCCCTGGTCAGAAAACAAAAGATCCCACATGCCACATAGTGAGGGGGAAGAAAAAAGATTACTTAAAACATACAGTTGACCAGTAGGCACATGAAAAGATGCTCAACATTGCTAAATTAGAGAAGTGCAAAACAAAACTACAAAGAGGTACCATCTCACACCAGTCAAATTGGCCATCCTTAAAAAGTCTACAAATAACAAATGCTGGAGAGGGTGTGGAAAAAAGGGAACCCTCCTACACTGTTGGTGGGAATGTAAGCTGGTACAGTCACTAGGAAAAACAGGATGAAGTTTCCTCAGAAAACTAAAAACAGAACTACCATACGATCCAGCAAGCCCACTACTGGGAATATGCCCAGACAAAACTTAATTCGAACTGATACATGTCCCCTATATTCATAGCAGCACTGTTCACAGTAGCCAAAACATGGAAATAACCTAAATGCTCATTAACATATGAATGGATAAACAAGATGTGGTAGACATATATACAATGGAATACTACTCAGCCATAAAAAGGATAAAATAATGCCATTTGCAGCAACATGGATGCAATTAGATTTATCATACTAAGTGAATTAAGTGAAAGAGAAAGACAAATGCCATATGATATCACATATATGGAATGTAAAATATGGCAAAAATGAACCTATCTGTTTTGTAAACAGAAACAGACCCATAGACATAGATAACAGCCTTATAGTTACCGAGGGGGAGGGCTAAGGGAGAGGGGTAGACTGGGAGCTTGGGGTTAGTGGATGCACAGTATTACATTTAGAAATGGATAAGCAACAAGGTCCTACTGTATAGCACAGGAAATTATACTCAATATTCTATGATATAAGTACATAATATGATATATATGGTTTGATTTTATCCTATGATAAACCATCCAGAGAAGGCAACGGCATCCCACTCCAGTGCTCTCGCCTGGAAAATCCCATAGATGGAGGAGCCTGGTGGGCTGCAGTCCATGGGGTGGCGAAGAGTCGGACACGACTGAGCGACTTCACTTTCACTTTCCACTTTCATGCATTGGAGAAGGAAATGGCAACCCACTCCAGTGTTCTTGCCTGGAGAATGCCAGGGACAGGGGAGCCTGGTGGGCTGCTGTCTATGGGGTCACACAGAGTCAGACACGACTGAAGCGACTTAGCTGTAGCAGTGTGATAAACCATAATAGAAAAGAACATTAAAAAGAATGTGTGTGTGTATATAACTGAGTCACTTTGCTATGCAGCACAGATTGACACAGCAATGTAAATCAGCATTACTTGAATAAAAATATTTCACTGTCTTCTTGCATCCATCATTGCTGGGGAGAAGTCTGATGTCAATTTGATTTGGGTTTCTTTTTGTATGCAATTCACTCATTCTCTTCCAGTGAGTCAGGAGAAGATGGGATATGGGACAGAAGGGGCAAGGAGAAGTTCATCCCTTGGGACATTGTATGCACAATGAGGTGGGATCCTGGTTGAGGGTGTTTTGGTTATGACCTCTCCCCATTCCATCTGCTGCACCTGTACTCCAAGCCCCACTCGCTTGTCTGTCCTCAGCATTCCTGAGCCTCAAGTACCCAAGAATCAGGATGTCCTCCATGCACACAGCTCCTATTCTGGGAGCTCTGGACCTCCCCTCTTTCATGGCAGGGAACCGTTCCCCATGGCCAGGGGACAATGCACATATGAGTGCCCGCTACGCAGCTGTGTGCCTACCTGTATGTATGTTACATGTGGCTGCACATACACGTGTATATAAATGTGTTATCATGCATGTTTGTACGTGTGTACATATACATGAATATGGATGAGCATGTGAGAGGTGTCTAGAAGTGAGTATGTGTGTTTGGTATGCTTGTCAGTGTGCATGGGTTATGTGAGTGTTGTGAATGTGTTACTTATGGGTTGTGTCTACATGTGTGCTTTTGTATATGTGTATGTTTTTGAGAATATGTTGCTATTCCACCCCCAACTATCAATGTGTTCACCTGTGTTTCCTGCGCAATCCTTGGACTAGATGTGGCTGAATGCACTCAGCTTGCATTCTCCAGGGCTTGCATTCAGTGGGACAAGATTTCAAGCCTTCTGAGTCTGTAGCCAGTAGCCTTGACATACCTAGGAACCTGTCAAAAGTTCAATTCCCATAGGTGGCTTGGAGGAACAAGGAAAACAGGAACCTTTGTGTAGCCTTATGCCTCTAAGTTGTTTCCCCAACAAGTCCAAGCTCATGGGCTATTACTGCCATCACACATCACCCACAGCTAATGCTGTCCCTCTATCCCAAAATCCTGTTTCCAGACCCCAAGTCCCTCAGCATACAAAGCACTAGCCCCTGCTTCCACCCCAACCACCAACTCCCAGGTCCACCTGCCCGACTCCCCTCCCCACACCCATCCTTGCAGAGAACAGGAAGGGGGCACACGCTCAGAAAGCTCACCTTTCCCCCTTCCACCTGAGCAAGCCTGAAGGGAACAATCAAAGAGCAGCCTGAGGAAAGACCCTTCACCCCTGGGTGATACTTCAGCTTCCATCTCAACTCCATCCATCCATGAAGAAGAATTAGAGGCTTCAGGAATTTCTCTCAGTTCTGCTGCACCCTGCAGCTAGGTAAGATTGTTAGAGGGTAAATGAGGTCACTCTAACTAGCTCTCAAGGCCTTTAAGGAGTTTAGGATCCCAACACACAAGTTCACACACCAACCCACACTGATGCCTTTAGCAGTTGCCCAGGTTTATCTCTGGGGGAGTATTAAGTTCAAAGATCAGATAAATTTTCTGGCAGACTTGGGGCTGGTGGCCGACTGCCAGAGGTGGGAATGGCCCTGCAGACGCGGGGTCAGTCAGGTTATTTTGACTCCTCAGCATGGGGTGAGGGGCCTTAGGAAGGAAAACTGTATCATGTGGCGGGAGGAGACTCTCCGATGAGTGGGATTTGGCTTCGCCTTCCAGCTCAGAACAGGAGAGAGAGAAGGAGGACAAGGCAAGGAGCTGGAAAGGGAATGGGGAGAAGGAGCCAGGGGAAAATAAATCTGGGGAAGAACCTATTTTAAAAGTCACATTTTTGGGTTCCAGCTCTCCCCACCACACCCCAAAACCCAGGCACTGGGCCACAGGGTGTGGTGACAAGGTACGTGTGGTTGGTGGCAGGAAACCCTTAGGCAGCCAGTGCAGCTGGAAAGGCCAGGTGGGGAGGGGTGTGTGGGGCCAGGCAGAGGTCACCAGAGCCAGTCCCCTGTCTCACTACCATGATTGCCTCTAGACCATTATCTTCAAACTTTTTGATAGTGACACATATTTTATGTCACAACCCAAAGTTTACCCCCAAAAAACACTTGCTTAGGGTATCCTATATTTTCAATTCTACTTTTTTTTTAATGGTGATTGCAAATCATGGCATCATCTTCACAAACCACTATAGTCATCACCTGTGTTTCTGAAAAATCACTGCTCAGACTAGTACTTTTTGAAACCTTAATAAGCCTGCCTATAAATCACCTGGGAGCTTGCTAAATGCAGATTCTGGTTCAATAAGTCTACAATGGGTCCTGAGATGCTACATTTCTAACAAGCTCCCAACATGATGTCATGCTAGTCCTCAGATCTGGGAGTAAAAGGCTCCAGACTACAACTTCCTGGACAGCGCCCACTTCAGCAAAAAGGCTAGGAGTTTTGTGCATGCAGAGTGAAAGGGGAAGAAGAGGGTTATCCCACTGAGAGCTGTCCATCACTCAGCCTCCAGAAAAGGCTACAACAGAAATGTTGCAAAGGCTTGATGGCATATGATGGCAAAGAGCTGTCTTCCAGGGACCTAGGTTGAACTACTGTGATCTGGGAGCCATGTGCAGATTTAGCTGCCAGTCTGAGCCTCCCAAAAAATGAAAGAAGGAAGAAATTTGTAGATTTGAGAGACCTCATGCAGCACTCTAACAGGTGAGCTCAGCAATGTCACAAACTGGAATTACTCACTGGAGATGCAAAATAACCAGTAAAGCTGTCTGGTTATTGTTATCTAGGTGGAACAGTAAGTAATGCTGAACTTCCTTCCCCATGGGTACTCAAGTTAGAAGAAACTTTGCAACAACTGGCTAGAACAGAGGATCGCAAATACAGCTCCTAAAAACCCTAGCTTGGCAAAATCAATCAAAAATGAGTTTTGAGGTCACATGTGTTTGGGAAACACAGTCTCATCCTAGAGAGTTCTGTTCACAGTGAAAGCCTGTGAGAAGACCTTCAGTCAAGAACCCTATTTAATTCATTTAAGTTCCCAAACTTATTCAACGTTGAAACTTTTTCTTAACCTATTGTTATGGACTGAATTATGTCACTACAAAACTTCTGTGTTGTAACTCCCCTAACCCCCAGTGTGGCTGTGTTTGGAGATAGGACATTTAAGTAGATCACTATGGCTAAATGAGGTCATAGGAACGGAGCTGTTATCCCGTAGGACTGATGTTCTTAAAAGAAGGGGAAGACACGCACTCTGTCTTTCTCTCCAGCTGGTTGCACACAGGAAAGGCCACATGAGGACCCAGGGAGAAGGTGGCCGCCTACAGGCCAGAAAGAAAGGTCTAATCAGAAGCCAATATTAATAGCATCTTGGTCTTGGACTCCAAGCCTCCGGAACTTTGAGAAAATACATATTAGTTCTTTCAGCTGCCCAGTCTGCAGTGCTCTGGATGGCAGTCTGAGCGAACCAGCACATCCTACAAGGTGGCATGGAACTCACCTTAGGAATGCAGGAGGTGAGCTGTGTTCTTCATTCCCCTGCTTCAGGGAGACTTATGAGTTTCATGTAGACAGGAAATGGATTATGATTCCCATTTTAAAGGTTAAGAAACTATAGTCCATGAGCATGAAGTGAGTAGCCCAAAGTCATACAGTTGGGCAGAACTGAGCACACGAAATTCAAACTCAGTCCTGATTGAATGGGGAGACAAGACCCCATTTGAGGAGGCTGTTGTCAATGTGCCTGGTTTGATCCCCCCCTCATGATGAATAGGTCTCTCCCTAAGCACAAGACTGCATGCATGCTCAGTCATCTCAGGCATGTCCGACCCTGTGTGACCCCATGGAGTGTAGCCCACCAGGCTCCTCTGTCCACGGGATTTGCAGGCAGGAACACTGTAGTAGGTTGCCATGCCCTCCTCCAGGTGATCTTCCCAAGCCAGGGATCGAACCTGCACCTCCTGCGTCTCCTGCATTGAAGGAAAGTTCTTTACCCACTGAGCCACCTGGGAAGCCCAAGACTAGGTAGTAAGAAAAGTAGTCCGTGATCAAAAAAAATTTCTTGGAGAAGGTAGATTCTGGAAGGGGGCATGGAGTGGTCATGTTTGAAGTAACCAGCAACCAAACTGAAGAGATGCGCTGATGGCAGGAAATTAAGTACTAAGTTGAGGACCTACTATCAGACCAGCTGGGCAGTGAGGGTCACTGTAGACCTTGAGCAGCCGGGCCATGACAAGGTCTTTCTTGGTGCAGGTGTATTAAATCATTGCCTGGTCCAGGCCAGGCAGGAGCCTGGATCTGGGAGGCCCAGGATCCCAGCCAGTAGCACAATAATTCTGCAGAGGTGGTGCATAGAGTAGGGTAGGGGCTGCTAGCTTCATCATTCTCTCCCCATGCCAGTCCCCATGACCTTGCCACCCGGGGTGGGGATGTTGGGCCCCGGGGCTGGTTGGATTTTCCAGGCCTTGACATTTGGAGCTGGTCCTGGCAACCAGCGTCTTCCAGACTGCTGCTGGGGAAACTGACAATGAGGAGCGGAGGGTGGATGGAAAAACTAGTTAAGGCACTAAAGGCACACACATACAGGCTAGGATGGCTGCTGGGCAGGCAGGCTTCCTCCCCACATGCGTAAGCGAGCGCTGGCTCAGTGCTCTCATTTCCATGCATCCTCCCAGACCAGCTCATTCAGCCCAGAATTGTCATCACGTGAGGGGAGGGAGAAAGACCCAAGGCAAACTCCAGAGAGACTGTCTAGGCCACCAAACAGGGCACCAGTTGGCCCTCCAAAAGGTAGTCAGTTGGCCCCTTTGGGGTAATGATTCTGAGGTCTGGGGAGTCCTAAGGCTCTTCAAAGTGTCTTAGGGGAACAGAAGAGTACTAGGGGCCACCCTCTCACCATCACTCCCATCCAAACCCAACTTGAGAGCAGAGGTGCTGAACAGCAGCTTATACTTTCATTCCCACTCCAGGCAGGACCAGAATTATCAGAGGAGACAGGGCAGGGTAGCAGTGCCTCTACCACTCTGTTTAATGCTCAAGGCAATGCTACAAGTTAAGCATGGCTTTCCCATTTCATAGGACACAAAATGAGTCAGGAGGACATGAACTAACTCATCTGCCCCTGGCCACACAATCAGAATCTTCCATCTCTCCTGGGGTAGCAGCAATTCCAGCACCTACCGGTTACTGGAGAGAAGATTTAAGTAGGGCCACCACTATCCCTCACCAGGGAAACACCACACATGTTCTGTTCTAAAGAGGCTACAGAGCCCAAGGACTAAGAACAAAGCCTGCAGGGTCTAGAGTCTTGTCGCCGTTGGCTTCTTTCAACCTGCAAGAATTTGAACAAGCCATTCAACTGCTCTGTTAAATGGGGATAAAAAATAATTTCTATCTCATAGCATTATTGCAAGATTAATGAGTTAGTATTTACAGAGTTCTTACAGTAGTGTCTGTCTCCTCCTCAGTGTATATGAACAAATGTTTAATGAATTCATCTGTGTCTATGTGTTTCAAGTCCCTGAAGCTGGTAGAAATCAACAGAAAGGAGAATCACTGCAAGGGGTGAATCTGAGTTCAAGCTTGGGCCACTTACCATGACCTGGGATGTGGCCCTTTCTGCCACTCACTGCATGATGATTCTGGCTGGCAAATCCTACAAGGAAGTCTGCTGAGATCAAAGTCCAGCTCTGCAAAGCCCCCTTTCTGAGCTAGCTTTCTCCCTCCCACACCCTTCTTGGCCACTACACTTGTACAGAAGGCAGACACCTGGGTGCTGATCAGTCCTCTCAAGGGGGCCCAGGAGGGAAGGACCTAGGCACAGGGAGGTGGCAGGGGTCCGGATCCCAGGCTCTCTGGTATTGGCAGATGGGGCATCCAACCTCCTATCTCCTGGGCTGCAGCCACAACTCACCTCCCAGGCGTCCCTGCAGAGCAAGGCCCCTCCTGTGGCCTCCCACCCTCCCTCAGCTGAAGAGCCTGCTTCTCCTTTCCTGGTCCTGGCTGCTGGAGGCCCCAGGGGGGGCTGGAGTTCTGAACCCCGATGTCTTTCAGGTGTGGGGGAGGCCCAGCTGGATGGGCAGGTGTGGGGAGGGCCAGAGCAGCTGCAGGGTGTCTGGAAGGCATTTGGGCAGCTAATGAGCATGGGATCTAATTAAACTATTGGAGGAGGAATCTGGGCCCACGCCATGCGGGGCAGGAAGTGCAGGCCCGGGGGCCTGCCTGGCCTGGCTAAGAAGGAGGAGCGCCTGAGGAGCAGGGGCCAGGGGGGTCTACAACTGCAGGCCTGACTCACCCTCCCCGGCCCTAAACCGCTTGGATTCTAAAGTGGTTGGGACCTCAGCACTCTCCACTCCTCTCTGCAGACTCAGCTCTGGCCTGAGGGCTGGGGGCTACAGAGGCAGTAAGGGATGAAGGACCAGGACTCAGCTCAGCTAAGACCAAGGTGTTTCCAAGGACTAGAGGTGAGAGGGCGGGGTCTCACGAAACAGAAAGGGAAGTTTCACCAAGTGGCTACCATAAAAGCAGGCGAGCAACTGAGAGGAGACACTGAGCGCTGAGGACGTCAGTCTCCACATTCACGGCCCCATCACCGGCACCTCCCTGTCTGTCAGCACTGCAACCAGCACCACACTCACCAGCATCCCTGTATGTATCTCAGTCGGCCATCGGAACGCTGCTTACTGGCCCTCAATGCTCTTGAGAACTTCCCCTCGACGGAATCCACCTCACTCCTATCACGTGGCCCTGGGCCCAGCCTCCTGCTCCGGGTCCAGCAGCCCCCAGCTTCCGCGGGCACAGTCTGCATTTAACACATGCTCCCACCCCTGTCAGTGCCCTGGACACAGATCCTCAGACCCCAGGGGGACTCGGGAGAGGGTCAGGTGATGTGGATCCCCAGGGTCCATACCAGACAGACACGGCCCTGGCATTGTCCTTTCTGAAGCCTCTCTATCCCTCAAATCTGGATTTACCTGTCACCTGGACCAAGAAACGTCCCATGGAGAAGATGCTTCCAGATAACTGGCTCAGGACCCCAGTGATCTGGGTAAGGTTCCCTCCCCCACGCCGCTGCCGCTCCACCATCCCTTCCCATCTGCTCCCAATAATTCCAGCTACCACCTCCCAGCATGCCTTTCACCTCCCGGCCCGCGGGAGATGGAGCAGACACGACACCCCAGTCCTGGTCCCTGACTCGGAGTGTTAACGAGGAACAGGTTTTCACGCCAGCTGTGGACCGGGCCCTGAGATGGGAGTTTCCTCCCTCCTGCCTTCTCCTTTATTCTTCAAATGGCCCAATTTCCCCCACAGATGCTGGGGGTTGAGGGGAGAGAGGCAGGTGGAGAAAGTGAAGGCTTCTTTCTGGGGTGGAGGTGACAGGGAGGGGTGGGGGAGGTGGAGAGCCTGGCGAGGAGAGGGGACGCTTCCTTGGGAGGCACGAGGGGCAGCTAAGGAGGTGGCTGAGGGGCCGCGGCCCAGAGGTGAGAGGCCAGGTCAAACAGAGGACAGAGTCACATCCTGGTGGGGGCAGACCTAGGGGAAATTTCGGCAGTGAGTCCCTGGGACCAAGACATCCCAGCCCTCGGTCTCAGCTCCTGCCTCACCCCATCCTCCACCTGCCACAAGTCCTGGGCCAGGAGTCTCTCCCCAAAGCCTCCAAGGGAACCCCACCTCCAGGAGGACCCACCGCCCCAGGGCACCGAAGCCACCCCGCAGGGTACAGGGATGCTCGCCCACCCAGAGCCCTGCGTCTGCCTCCCCGCGGGCAGATCAGTCTCTTTTTTCTGCCCTCCTTGCACAAGCTCTTGTGCCCAGCATGCACTCAATCAACGCCCATTGACTGAGTGAATGAATGAATGACAGGACGGCACTCATACAGACTGGTGGCCTGGGAGACAGAGCAAGGAGCCCCGCGTTCTGCTCTCCCCAACTGGGCTGTGCAGACTTAGGCAGCTTCCTTGCCATCTCTGGCTTCAGGGGGGTTAGACTAGATGAGTTAGGAGTGGAGGTGCTGCTGTCTCCCCTACATGGTAAGATCTGAAGTGCTGGGGCTGAAAGGTGCCCAGGAACTGCTTTACTCAGCTGTTGGGATGCTTCTGGGAGGGGGTTGAGCTGACTCTGCAGGTGGGAACCTAGATGGAAGGGAGGGGACAGGGCAGAGCTACTCCTGCCCCGGAGGAAGTTCCTGCTGGATCCATCCTGCTTCACGTGTGGACCGAGGCTGAGTCTACACATGTCCACAGCGTATATGCAGACCGACCTTGACCCCCAGGAAGGAGAAACTCCCAAAGTGCTGCCTCACTGGTACAGGATGTATCAGTGCCTGGGACCATCCAGTTCTTGGTGTCTGACTGCATTCTCTCCTGCTGTCTGACCTAATTCAAAGGATCAGACAAGAGCAGAGAGTATAGGAAGGCTGCCCAGCTGCTCTTCTCTGTTTCCCCTGATCCAAAACACCATGTGTTTAGGGACACACATCCCACCACTCAGCCACTGCGGGCACGTAAGGACTCATGGCGCACACTGTCTGTGAGATAATAGAAAATATACATTGGTTTCTGCCCCTGGTTCCGTCCTAGAGCTCCTGAAACCCTTGTAAATTCTTAAGTGATTAGCGCAGTAGCAGCATCTTTTGTTCTAATGAGGAAACTCTGAGTGAGCTCCTGAATGCCTTCTGGATAGGGCTGATCACTAGAAAGACCAAACCATAATTAGAAGCTTGGAAGTTTCAGCCCCATCTCTCGTCTTCCACAAAGAGAAAAGGGGCTGGCGATGGCATTAACAAGTGAGCAGGCCTACACAGGGAAGCCTCCATACAGCCAACAGGATAGGGTTTGCAGGGCTTCCAAGGTGGCAAGCAAAACCACATACAGAAAGGATGTCACCCCGCAACTGCACAAGAACCTACTCCTGTACCCTCCCAGACCTCACCCTAAGAGTCTCTTCTTCCAGCTAGTCATCTGTATCCTTTATAAGGTCCTTTAAGAAACTGGTCAATGTCAGAAAATATTTCCCTGAGTTCTGTGAGCTGCCCTAGCAAATTAACCTCCAACCTGAGGAGGGGTGTCATGGGAACCTCCAATTTGTAGCCAAGTTGAACAGAAATTGTGGGTAACCTGGAGACCTACTACCTGTAGTTGGCATCTGAAGTGGGGTGGGAACAGTTTTGTGGGACTGAGCCCTTAATCTGTGGAATGTGACACTGTCTCCAGGGAGATGTGCTTTGATGTATGTGTTCAGTCTCTCAGGCATATCTGACTCTTTTCGACCCTATGGACTGTAGCCCATCAGACTCCTCTGTCCATGGGATTCTCCAGGCAAGAATACTGGAGTGGGTGGCCAGGCCCTCCTCCAGGGGCTCTTTCTGACCCAGGGATCGGAACTATGTCTCCTGTGTCTCCTGCCTTGCGGGTGAATTCTTTACCCGCTGAGCCAGGCAGATAGTATCAAAATGGAATGAAATTATAGGACTTCCACCTGCAGGCAGTTGCTTGGTGTGGAGGAAGCCTCTGCTCATTTGGTGACTAGAAGTGTCAGCAGTGTTGTGTGCGCACGGCAAAGGAGACTCGCAGGAGAGATGCTGGGCTTTTCCCTAGCCCAGAAGTAGACTGAACTGCGTTCTTCCAACACTCTCTCCAACATTCACTGCGCGTGTGCACGGCACACAGTGGATCGGACGGATCAGGCCCTGAGCATGGCGGGGGCCGTGCCTGTGGAGCCTGGTCAAGGGTCACTGTCTGCTGGGCAGGCAGGCCTGGGTGGGCCCACAGCTGAGGCCCCTACCACCTCACTGGGGTCAACACAGTCCTTTTGTAGAAGGAAACCCATCTCTGCCCAACCCTTGCCCTTATCCCCCAAAGCCCTGTCCCCACCGTCTCTTTATCCTCCCTTCTCAACAGCCCCCTCCCTCCTCCATTCCTGGTGGAATAGCCTACGTGTCACCCCACTGAGGGTCCTCTAGGATCCCAGAGACCCCACTGAGAACTCAGCTTCATGCCCCAGCCACACAGAAGCCTGGGATTCTGTGTGCTGAGAAGACTGTGAGAACTTCCCCAGGCCTGGCTGCCTCTGGTCCAGGGTGCCCTTGCCAGACCAAAGTAGGAATCAAGAGGCAAGCCAGCATCCCACTCCCAAGCTCTCCATGCAGGGGGCGGTCTCCAGGGCAGGGCGCTGACTTCACACGGACGGGGCAGATTCCAGGGCCTCAGCTTCTCTGCTGTTCGTCTCTGCTCAGGGAGCCTGCTCACTCCTCAGAGGGCCAGGGGAGCCCAACACTGTTCAGAAAAACTTCTCCTCTGGGCGACACCTGGGGTCACTTTAAACCAGGGGCCTTAGGAGGGCAGTGCGCACCCCCAAAGGAGTGGTGCTCTGGTGGGCAGACAGAGGCTTTCTCAGAACCCCTGTAAACCCAACCCCTCAAGTGGGTCACCTCTTCCAGGAAGCCTCCCTTTTCATGGGGAAGGAACTCTCCCATGGTTCCCCTATCAGAGTGTGTCTCCTAAAGGAACAGGCCTGGCCACATAATTCATGGGTCCCAGAACAAAATTAAAATGAAGGGCCCCTTATGTATTATGTGCTCCAGACACTGCAATCATGTCCAACTCTGTGCGACCCTATTGACTACAGCCCGCCAGGCTCCTCTGTCCATGGGATTCTCCAGGCAAGACTACTGGAGCGGGTTGCCATGCCCTCCTCCAGGGGATCTTCCCAACCCAAGGGTTGAACCTGCATCTCCTGCGTCTCCTGCATTGCCACTGAGCCACCACGGCAGCCCCTTATTTAAAACTCATTAGGGATTTCAAGGCAGTGACCGCAGAAAACTAAACCAAGCTTGGGGTCTTCTCAGCGCAGGGGCCAGGGCACAGGTCACCTTGCCTGTGAAGCTGGCCCTGTAAGGGAGAGATGATGCCTCTCATCCGGCAAGGCAAGGGGCAAACAACTGAGAGACCAGACAGACACAAGGCGGAAGAGAAGGGAAAGACGCCTGGAGGTGAGCAGGGCAGGCCCTGGGCCAGGAGGAGGGACGCACAGGGTCACCTCCAGAAACAATGTGGCCTTCACAGCAGCAGGGCTCCTCCACGGGCCCCGCGGCCAGGCTCAACTCTGAGATCCGTGCTCTGCGGAGCAAGCGCTGGCAGGAACTCAAGTGGGAGAAAGTTGAGGCTGCGGAGGTGGCCTTGGTGGAAACATCTATTTTTACCCTGGCGGGGAGGCAGGTCAGCCGTGGCTTTGAATGAGGCCCAGAGAAGCCACCACAGGGCCCAGTGAGGGCCTGGGCTGGGACAGCTGTGGGGGAGTAAGGAGGAGGGTGGCTAGCCTAGGGTAGCTGAGAACCATCCAAGCGGCCCACCAAGCAACCACAGTTACCCCTGCCTCAGGCCAAGGAACAAGAGAGCCTGCACGGAAGGGACCGTCCTACCCTGCCGAGTGAGAGTCTGGTCCTCACCCCCATGCCCAGTTCTACTCAAGGATCACTGCCTGCCTCCCCAGGTCCTCGAGGACGCTCTGGGCCATCGAAGTCAGGAGAGCAGAGGAGAAAGCAAGAGTCTCAGCTAACTTACATGATGGGGAAGCCTGTCCTGTCACCCTCCGTTGGAAGTGGAAAGTGGGTTGTTCTTTAAATAAGGAGCTGGGAGAAGTGGTCACAAAGCCAGCGGGTGAAGCTCAGGCTGGGGAATCTGGGACTCTGTGCCAGCCTGGCACACTGCCCCAGTGGCCCCCACCCGGCTCCTGGGTGAGGCTGGCTAGTCCCTGCCAGTGCCTCCAGCAGCCCTCCCTGAAAGGTGGATGCTGTGTGCTGAGGTGTTTATGTTACATAAACCCAACCACGCTCATCAAGACAATTTGTGGCTCCCCCTGAGTGAGGAAAATTCAAGCACCTTTTTATGCCAGGCCAGGCTGGGCTCCTGGCCACAAACCCTGGACCCACTTCTGACTCCTGGGTTCCCTTGGGCCACTGCCAGCGTTGGGGGGAGGAGGGACACCCCCGCTTGGCTCGCCTCTGCCCGCCCTGCGGGGCTGCCCTCAGGAAGGCAGGCAGGTGGCCCCTCAGGCAGCCTGAGCGAGAAAAGAATGTGGTCCCCTCCGTCCCCAGCAACTTTAGTGCCGCACCCAGAGGCCACAGGCCCTCTCCCCCTGTGGTATATGCACCTCAGCAAACACTTCTACATGCTTCCAACCACTTAACATTTATTATCTGGTTTAATCCCAGGCTGAGTTTCCCACCCTTCCCTGTCACTCCTGCCAGGTGGGAAGGCTGGGGCCAGAGGTCCTTGAGGCAGGAGCTTCCCCAGAGGCTGGGGCAGAGATGGAGAGGAGAGAGGTGAAAGGGGGTGTCCACACATGGCTGTAACTGGGCATGCCCCACCCAGCCCTGGGGAGGGGCGGTGTCATCCACATCACTGCTCTGAACGCTGGGGCCCTTGGAGGTGAGTGTGCATGGCCTGTGCAGCCTTCTGAGGAGAGAGAGGCAGATCTGGGCTCCCCCAAAGGCATCGTCCATTCTTTGTAGGTCTTCTGGGCAGCCCTGAGGCTATCCTCTAAAGTCCTGCCTGCTCTCTGGGGCCCTGCAGATTTGGATATAATTCATAAAAACCACAGCAACCTGGGTTCAGACAGTCATGGGAGGAAAGAAGGGCCTGGCCCCAGCATGGGGAGGTGGGGAGAAAGCGGGCTGCAGACAAATGGTTTTTACACTTTGAGTTAATGAGGGTCAGGCAGGGGCACCCACTGGCAGGAGGGGGTAAATGAGAGGAAAAGTAACGGGGGGCAGGAGGAAGAAGGGAGATGAGGGAGGGAGCGGAACACTTGCGCAGCCATAAAAACCTCCTGCAGACACACTCACAGACAGCCCAGGTCAGCCCCGCACAAGCTTCCTGAGCCCCGCTGGGGGCCAGG
Source organism: Odocoileus virginianus (assembly GCF_023699985.2). Taxonomy (NCBI): domain Eukaryota; kingdom Metazoa; phylum Chordata; class Mammalia; order Artiodactyla; family Cervidae; genus Odocoileus; species Odocoileus virginianus. The sequence goes on from NC_069675.1 coordinate 12,643,643, forward strand.
CCTGGCACTGGAGGCCAGGGGGCAGGGGTCTCCAAACCCTCTGATAGCACTAAAAAATCCGAACACTCTCGGTGTATGGCTGTTTATCTCTCCATAAATTATAACTGCCATGAGCCGATGTTCAGGACAAGGTTCACTGGTACAGGCCTAATTTCAACCAGTTCTCTCCGTATCTCTGTTTCTGTCACTGACTTCTTGTCAGATCTGATTAAGTCCTCACTGCTGTGAGTTTGTTTGTTTTGCTTCCTAATGAACTTGTCAGTTGAGCCCTTGCTGGGCTAGGAGATGTGTATACCCACTCTGTCCGGCGTTTTTGCTTTGCACTGCTAGCTTCTTTTCAATCTGTTTTTCTTTTCTGTCTGTTTTGTTAACTTATCTTTAGCCAGAGTGTTTTTTGGGGAGGAATCTTTCTAAGCCAAGTGTCCTCTTTGTAAGGGTCACTTTAGATAAATCCAGATAATGGAATCTGTCAATTCTCTTCACCAAGCTCACACCAAAAGCTAATACGCAAAAAAAAAAAAAAAAAAAACAATAAACAACAGTGATGCTTCTAATACCCCATGACATAAAACCCATGCCCAACTGCCATACAGCCTAAATGAAGTTCAAGGTCAATCTGAACACTGCAAATTGGGCAAAAATGATGGCGATGATTTTATAAATATTTTCTTCCCTACCCCTTTGAAGTATGGTGCACATCCTGAAGTATGTGGAGACCCACTGAGGCATAGGGGAAGGCATAAGCGATGGTGAAGACATTTTATTCCCCTCAAAGTCTTAGCCTAAGGAGAGAGAAGAAAATGCGAAAGCAGTATTTTAAAACTGAGTCTCCATCAAGTGTCACACTCTGCATTCCTGGCCTCTGGACCTCACACGCACTCTCCCAAGGGGGTCTGATGACTCCACATTTGGTGTGCGTGGAGCAGGGAGCAGGCCTGCCCCAGGTCTCACAGATGGCGGTGAGAAAACCCTGAGAGCTGGCAGTCAAGTTCAGGCTGACCCCAGGAACAAGTGGAATGGTGAGCAGCAAGTGTGAAGGCTCTGAGCAAGATACAAACTATGACAGCAACGTCTCTAAGCCTACCCTGGTGGAGAAACCAGAGACAGCTTCACGAGGAGGCAAGAGGGGTTTGGACCATCAGTGACACTTGGACAGCCCCCCTGTCCATACGGCACTCCACACCCCTGGGTGCCCTCCCCTTTTCCACCAGCAGCAGCAGACTTCCTGCAAGGCTTTGGGAGCATCTGTATTCTGCAGACTCTCGGAACCCTCCGCTCAGGGCAGGAGGTCCCGGGCTCCCATGCCCCTCCCTGCTCTAGGATTCAGTTCCCCTCCCACCCCTCCCTCACACTCTCTGCCCCAAGCCCGCTGCGGACAGGCTAGAGGTCTAAAGTTTCCTTTCTCCAGAAGCAGCACTGTTTATGGACACCTGTAAGGAAAACACAGTCTTCTTAGTTAAATCCTGTCTCCTCGGTCTTCCCAGTGACTCTACCTGGGCTTGGGGGTGGCTAAGAGATCTAAAGGGCTCCTGATCCCTTCCTTTCAAGAAGGAAGCAGAGACCCACCCACCAGCCCAAACCCCTGTCCTGACCTCTGGCATCCAGAGCTGTCTTACCCTGCATCATATCTCAAGAAGTTTCCAGACACTTCAGATAGCCTCCTAGAATGGCTAGGGAAAAACCTTGTGGACAAGATGCTCAAAGAGGGAGTGGGGGCAGGGGGAACTACCTAAAAGTCCATCAATAGAGGCCTGGTTAAATAAACCCTGGCTTATCCAAATGATAGACTGTAATGGAGCCATAAAGCCGTGCGGTTGAGGCACACTCAGTGATGCGGATGGATAGTCACAGTATGGTGGTTGCAAACCACTATAAACAGTGAGGTCATATTTTTAAAAAATACTAACATATATTTTATGCTCACATGGAAAATTCTAGAGATACCCAAGTGCCAACAGTGGTTCTTTCTGGGTAATGGGATTAGTTAGTGGCTCCTTTATACTCTTCCTTTGGCTAGCTGTTTTCTCAGATTTCTATAATGAACGTATATTACTTTTGTAATAAGACAAAAACCAATAAAAGCTATTTTTAACAATAGAATAAATAGTCACCCTTGCCCATCTGGAAGTAGCATGTTGCCTGAATTGGCGTCAGGGGTTAGAGTGGGCAGTGAGGAGTGTGACTGCTGGAAGCACTTCCCCAAGCTGCCAACCCTGGGGAAGAAGCCAGCTGGGGGTCTGGGTCACCGCGGGCCTAGAGTGGCGGAGGCGCCCTCGTCAGTCCACACAGAGCAACAGGGGTGAACCCTGATGACAATGCTGAGACCAGGATTTCCAGATGAGGCGTTGGGGGGACGGCGACCAACCCCCAGGCAGAGACCAGTGTGAGCCGGCCCTCAAGACAAGCTCAGCCCTGCCTCAGGGCCTTTGCACTTGTGCTGCCCCGGGCCCGGGGTGCTCTCACCCTGGTTTTGCCTGCTCGCTCTTTCAGGTCAGCCAGTGTCGCATTTCCAGGGCCTCAAACCTGTTTGAAAAATGACGCACTGTTATTTCTATCTCTCCCTCTGCTTTATTTTTCCTCCAGCATTCATTCATTACTGCCTAAAATGATTTTTTCGTCTGGCTCCCTGACAGAGAGCTTTTACAAGGGTAAGAATTCTGTGCTTAGAGCAGAGCCCGGGCACGACAGGTGCTCAAAAAAAAAAAAAAAAAAATGCTTGCTGAGTGAATGAAAAACAGAAAACGTCACCATATTTGAGCCAGCTCCACACAAAGTCACCCCCACCTGCCTGCTGCCTCCAGCACCTCCCACACCAGGCGGGGGCTCTGGGTCTGGTCAGGACATCACCAGTTGTGAAGACTGGGAGGTGTCTGGGCCTGGGGATGGGGCGCAGAGAGCAAGGACTCTGAATCGCCATGGCTGGGTATACCCTCCCTTACAAAAATGTGGCCTCCCCGAGTCTCAGTTTTCTTGTCTCTAATGTGGGGCTCCAAATAGCCACCTCTCACAGGTGTGGATTAAAGGTGACAATGTATCTAGCACAGTGCTTCAGTAGCCAAGGGCTCCTCTCTGACCAACGTCTGACTTCATCCTCAACCCTGACTGAGGCTGGAAAGACCTGGGTCTTCCTAGGAGGCCCCACTTTAATGGGAATAAGAAAGGAGAGAGGCAGGTGCCTCTCTGACCTGGTGGAATGGGGTCCCAGGCTTCTGAGGCAGCCTGACTGACTGGATATCGTGGGAGCTTCCTTGCTCTAAGACCCTTGGGGGAGGCAGGTACTAGGGCTCCTCCAGGGCTGGCCAGGGGCTCACAGAGCCAGAGTTCTCTCTCTTTCTCTCTCTCTCTCTCTCTCACACACACACACCATCCCTAGCTCCTACTCTCCTTCCTGCTATTCTCTGCGGTGGAGGTGTTCCCTCCGGCCCATTTTTCTCATTCTTCTGGCAGCCTGAGCCTAACTGTGAAAATCTAACTCTCCTCGGCCAGGCCTAGGTTATGTAAAAGGCCCCAGAGGCCCCAGGGAAGGGGCAGATAGAGCCCCTGCCTCTAGCCTGAGGCCTGCCCCTCTAAGCCTCCTCCTACGGGTCCCTTGGCTCCCCTTCAATGTCTCTGTTCAAGGTCACCAGGACCACTCTTCCCTCCTAGCCTCAAACTCCCCGACTGTCAGCTCACAACCCGCCACCCCCCATTCAAAATCGAATCTCCGCCAACTCATCCGTTCTCTTTCAAAACTAGCCTCACCTGACCTTCTTTGGGAATTCTTGTGGAATGCCCAATTGCCACCCCCCACCCCCTCATCCCTGCAGTTCCCTTGAAGTAACTCAGTTCCCCTCCCTGCCTCTGGAAGAATGAGATGAGAAGGCAGCTGTCACAGAGGAACAAGCTTCAGTGAGAGAGGAAACACTCTTTGTTCTCAGCCTGGAGCAGACAGACATGCCCAAGCCTCCCGCAGCCAAGGGAAGTCTATGACCGAGGAGAGACTGGCTGCAGCTTCCCTGAGGACTCAGACAGACACTCTCAGGCTGAGATCCTATTCTGTGTGTCTGAGGGAGGCGGGTCTGGCTCCAAGGGGAGACTGTCCTTAGCAGAGCTCTGAAAGGCTGTGTGTACAAGCGTTACAGCCAGTGGGCAAGTGTGCAGCATCACCCCACAGACAGACCGGCGCTGGCAGCCAAATCACCGTCAGAAGTTTGCCTGCAAGGGTGAGGGGGAAAGTCAGGCTTTCACGGCCACAGGTCCTGATAGCCACGGCAGATAAAGAGCCTTGCCAAGGGGGCCACAGTCAAGGTGAGTCTCCTGGTTCTCTCCCCGGGTGGGTGGACACATGTGCCACCTAGGCTGGCCAGGCCCTGGGACCAGCCGCCTCATGAGAGAGCCTTTGCCAGCCTGTGGTCTGACCCCACATGTGGTCATTTCCTTGCCCAGGTCTCAGAGGGCAGCCCTGCTTTCCACCGGCTCCATGTTCTTGGTACCTGGCTGCTACCCCAAAGATCTGCCAGTGTGTGGTATCCAAGAGTGACTGCAGGTCTTTCCTGGGTCCTGGACAGCAGGGGAGTGGGGTGCGGGAGGGGAGCAAGAGGGTCCCCTGGCCTGCCCCGCTTTCCAGGCTCAGCCACGTCCATACTGGTCCCCTCATTTCAGTAGCTGGCAGAGAGTTATAATTGAATTTGCAGTCGGGCTGAGAATGAAAAAAGAAAACCCTTTACATGTCTGGGATTAATTTATCCCTGATGATGGCCACATTCACACGCTCTTTTCTGCTTAGGTTTCCAGAGTATATTCTAGCCAAAAATGTGAAACACACGTGCACACACACGCGCACATGCACACACACACACACACACACACACACACACACACACAGAAGCACGTGTGTCCTGAGCACACAGGCATGCGCCTGTGACTGCGACTGCGTGTACGAACACGTCCCAGAGAGCACGCGGCTTCCTGGGTGGGTCCAAGTGTGACCGGCCCTGACCATCTGCCCAAGGGGTCTCTATGGGGTGGGGTCTCTTAGGGGTCTCTTAGGGGTCTCTCTAGTGTGCACTACTATAGGGATCCCCATTCTGGTTGCTGGTGGGGGACTGTGTTACCCAGCCCCTCCCAAGGTGGCAGGCAGAATAGCTGAGGTCACGCTGCTCTCCAGGAAAGGAAAGCCCAGACGTGGTGGCCGAGACAGCCCATGTGGTGGGTCCTGCTCGGCTGGCAGGACAGCTGCACTTTCCCACATCCACAGAGCAACAAGCCTTGTCCTTGCTGAGGGAAGAAATGGGGCCACTGTCACCCTCACTGTGGAGGAGTCCCCCAGAAAGGGGAGTCCCCCACCTGCCCTGTCTTCTTCAGCCCTCTCCCTCATCCCAACACCCCAGGCAGCTCAGAGCTCCTCTTCAAAGGGAATGGAGCACTCACAATGTACCAGGCATTGCGTGTCACCTCAGGAGAGACCCCCAAAGGCCCCGGCGGCCTCCTGACGCTGCCCTGGGAAGGGGTGACCAGGCTCCCGCCCCAGACTCTGGATGGAAACGTGGGGAACCAGCCAGGCTAGGAGTGGCACTCAGCTGCTCTGCCCGGGAGCTGAACCAGCCCTGGCACCCTGCTTCACCCCACCCCAAACACACCCTGGCCAGCCCTGCAGAGTGAAGGGGCACGGGGCCCGAGGTAACTGATGGAGCCTATGAGGAATTACTGGGTTTCCAGGGAAATGTGATGTGAGGCTTCCCTGACCAGATGTGGGGTGGCCAGACCAGGGAGGTTGCCCCTCTCTTCCTCCTATATTCTGTGTCTGACCAAATAAACTAGGGAGCCAGTGCGGAGGACAGAAAAGAGCTGGCTCTGAAGGAATGAGGGCATCTGAGGCCATGCTCCATCCAGCACGTGCAAGAGAGGCTCTGGTCTCTTTCTTGCCCCCACTGCACTTCTGTGGATCTCTCTGCCTCTGTCTCTCACCATGAATCTGTCTCTTTTTACCCCTGCCTCAACTGTCGTCCATCTTTCACACACGTGTGTGCATGCACACACACACAGACACATACGCACACCATGAAACAGCAAGACCAAAACAAAGGCAGAGACCCAGCATGAAGCCCACACTGGGCCAAGCCGCAGGGCCCTGAAACTGCAGCGAGACGTCCCCAGGGGACAGGATGGAACAGCAGCAGGCCGGCAAGGAGGGAGAGGGAGGCTCCCACTCTTATGTGGGAATTTCAGCCACATTTAAGGGCCTGCCTGGCAGCAGACCCTGGCCCTTACCCTGTTCTCATCCAAGAGCAAAAAAAAATGTTTCCTGGGCTGTCCCCACGTCCCAGGCAGGGGATGCCCACCTGGTTCCCTGGAAATCCCCTAATCCTGCATTTATGAAACACGTGGAGAGAGGATTGAGACAAGTTTGCATTCCCTGGGGGCAGGGGCAGTGGGGTGGGGGCTGCAGGCCAGGGCTGTGCTTAGTTAGCTCTTCCTGTCTGTCCAAGCTCCCTGTCACCCCAGCCTGGACTGTCCACAGAGCCCTGGAAAAGGAACATAAAATGATGTGTGTGCACATTCATGTGTGTGTGTGTGTCCATGTGTGTCCATGCATGTGAGCAGAATATCTCTCTTCAAAACACCAGCAGAGAAAATAAAGGCAGGGAACTGAGTATTCTGCATTTAAAAGGCATATGAAGTTTTACTAAACCTTTTTTTTAAACAGATGAGAGTGATTCTCCACCTTGCAAAAGAATAGGTCTCAAACGCTGAAAACTAACCAAATTTCACAACATAAAAATCCAATTTGCCATGGCTCCGAGGGCCTGCCTATTTACAGAGAACATGCAATGAAACACTCAGTAAAGTCCCTTTAGTGAAGGAAGCAGACATCTCATTAAGGACCAGGATGTGATTTCAGCCCTGGAGGCACAGGGTAGGGGTGGGAAGGGGGCGGGGACAGACAAGTGGGCCGGGGTTTCGGTGGTAGATGGGCACCAGGATAGGTCACAGGAGACCCCCTAGAGGAAGGCGCCACGCTGAAGCCTGAGCCACGGGCCAAAGCCAGACTTGTTCAGGATTCCATCTAGTAGAGCACAGGGAAAAGCAACCGGTGAGGCAGGAAAGACGGAAGGATCACCCTCTGAGAAGCCTGGGCCACCGTGGTTGACCTCCCTTGTGAGGATGGGGGCTGGGACGAGGGGGCCACAGCTGGGTCCAGGGCTGGCCACCCATGGACAGAGAACTGAGGCATGGGGAAGGAGAAGGCTGACGGGGCAGCACCTGGGTTCCGATGACCAACCTGCTGGGGGCCTGATCGTAAATGGAGGTGGCAGTACTGGGAAGAAAAGTAGCTTGACCCAGAGAGATTCAAGAGCCGGGAAATTTGTGGGAAATGCTGATGTTTGGGATATAGGCTTAGGAGGAGGTAGGACTCAAGGATGCCTCCCACACAATGAACTCCAGTAATAGGGTCCATGGAGGGAACAGCAGGGCAGAACCTGTTCTCATGGAGGACAGAGATGTCGAGCGGGGGTGGTAGGCCGGGGGTGAGTGTACGGTGCTTGTTAAGTCACTCTGCGGGAGGTGCCCACTGGGTAAGCAGTTGGATAACACAGCTACAGCACAGGGCAAAAATGGGGCTCAAGGTAGGAGTTCCAGGGTCTGGAGAGCAATCGGAGCCATAGGAGTGAGTAAGGTGGCCGAGGCAGTGTGCAGAGTAAGAACAAGGGCCCAGGTAAGAGCTGGGGAACACTAGAGACTAACGGAGAAGGCAAGGCCGGAGAGGAAAGAGGAATATTGGTCAACTGTGGTGCCATGGAAGCCAAAAACCGCAAGTGTATCAAGAAGCAGAGCACGTGCAGTGCTTCCAGCCGCTCCAGAGAGCCGGGAGGATAAGCGTCCACAGATTTAACAACCAGGGTAGACAGGGCCCTGGTGTGAATTAGAAAAAGGTGCCCTTTCCTCAAGGTAGTTTACTTCTATCAGAAAACCGTAACACACTGATTTTATTAGAACAAAACATTTTACTGCCATCTGTGGGAAAATTGTTATAATAAATAATAAACTCATAATGTCTTAGATGTGGTGCCTGTACACGGCCGCCCTGGTTATTTGCAAGTGCAGTAAAAACAGTCTTCAGGGGAGCAGAACGAAATCTATCAACAACGATGATTTGAACTGTGGGTAGCACACTACCCAACCAAAGACGGCTTTAACAATGAGGAATTTATGATCCCACATAACAAGACCTCTGGAAGTAGGGTAGTTCCAGAGCTGGTTCTTTCTTGACAGCTTCCTGGAGCATCAGGTTCTTGCCATCTTCTGTGTCAACTTTCTTTCTCGGGCTTGTCCCCTCATTATCACAAGATGGCAGCCATGGCTCCAGGCATTACCTTTTTTCCATAACAAGATTAAAAGACAAAGGATGAAGGTTTGCCTCCTTGTGTGTTCTTTCTTATTTCTAACTTTTTAAGAAACTCTTCCAGCACCTTTCCATTAGTAATCACCACCACCTTCCTCTCACCTCATTGACCATATATGAGTCACAAACCTCTTTCCAAACCAATCATCAACAAGGACAATTACTATGATTGACTTGATTGAATACAACTCCTTCCCTGAGGACTGGGGCTGGGCTCCTTTCTCAGCACAAGGACACGGGGACAAAGAGAGAGAATGACTGTTGAAAAGGAGACCCACTGACTCCGCCACAGGAACAAAGCCCGATAACAGTGGGTGGAGTGAATGCAAGGTAGGGACACGGAGATAGCAAGTGTAAATGGTACTTTCTAGAACTTTGTAAAGGGAGAAGAGACTGACCAGCAGGGAGACATGGAGGGCAGGAAGAATATTTCGACGGCACCCCAAAGATGTCTGAAATTTCTTGTCCAAGATGGACCTCATGAATGGTCCCACCACTCATGAAACCAGCGAGTGGGACTGCCCCACTGCCCCCCACCCCCCACCCCAGCCCTAACGAGTCGATCCCCCAGGCCTGCTTGTTCTCACCGCTCAGGGTCTCTGCAGCCCACAGTCTTTATGCCGGAGTTTCCAACAGCAGTGCCATCAGCACCTTGGACTGGATAATTTGGGACAGGGGGGTGTGTCCTGTGATCTGAGGGATGTTTAGTAGCTCCTAGATGCCAATAGTGTGCTTACCTATTTATGTGCAGTCATGACAATCAAAACCATCTTCCAAGGGTTTCCCTGGCGGTCCAGTAGTTAAGAATCCACCTGCCAGTGCAGGGGACATGGGTTCAATCCCCGGTCCAGAAACTGAGATCCCACATGTCATGGGGCAACTAAGCCTGTGCACTGCAACTACTGAAGCCTGCATGCCTTAGGGCCCAAACTCTACAAACCTCAATGAGAAGCCCACACATGGCAACTAGAGAGTAGCTCCCACTTGCCTCAACTAGAGAGAGCTCATGTGTAGCGACAAAGACCCAGTGCAGACAAAAATTAATTAATTAATTTAAAAAAACTTTTTTTAAACTGTCTCTGGATACTGTCAAATGTGCCCAAGGGGGCAAAAATCAGCCCTGGCTGAGAACAACAGCTCTGGGCCCTATGGACACTCTAATAGATCTTTAAACCATTTCTGGTCATGGTTAGTCTTTGCTCTCTCTGTTGTCTTTTCCACACCCAGCCCTTGACCTTGTCACCCTTTACCTATCTGTTTGCTTCCCCCCACCCTTTACTCAATTGTCAGCTCTGGAACCCTGTTAAGCCTGCTCAGCATTATATCTCTAAAGCCTAGCACTTTGACTGGTACACAGATGGCTCTGTGTGTGTGTGTGTGTGCATGTATGAATGTATGTACATCTTGAATGACTAAGTGAATGAATAAAGGACTCCTGCCCTGCCTTTCCGACCTTTGCCAACTGGCTCCTGGACTAATGGACCAGCCTTCTAAAACAGCCTCTACAGTTGGCCACACAGCATCCTGAGCATTTGTTCTCCACCACCTGTGATCATAGACTTGTTGAGAACTGAGTGAGACCATTGGACCTTCACCCTGTCAAAGGCCATAGGCTTGCACAACTTGAAGCTCCATCACGTGCTTCCAGAAGAATCCTGTCTCCCAAGACAAGCACTGAGAAGCCACGACTCTGACCAAAGCCAGTCCAGCTTGAGTTCTTTCCATGCCTCTTCTTCACCTCCAGAATGAAGTTTTAACTCCTCAGCTGCAGACACAGGCCCTTCAACACTCAGCCTTACCCTAAAGGATCTGGGCTCTCGGACAGTCAAGAGTCTTGGTCTCTATCTCTACTGCTCAGCACAGCTTTCCAGTCTTAGCCACTGGGGGCAGTTCAACGCTCCACTCAGATGACACCCTTTCCCTGCCCTGGGGTGTCCCATCTCTGATATGCTCCTAAGAGTAAAAATAACCGTGGTTTCCTGACCCACTTTTCTCCCAACACTGGGAATTACGGGAGGTCAGGAGTCATAAGTAACTCACTGCTGTATCTTCAGAACCTGCTCTAGGGCTGCTGTGTAGACTCTCAATAAACATGTGCTGGACACGAAGTCCCCTCACCATCTGTTCCGCATTCCCCCTGAATTTTGCTTGGTGGCCTACAGGGTTCCAGGGAGCAGCTTTAACCTCAGACTCCAAAGGAATAGAGTCAGCTTTAGACAGAAGCCAACTCTGACAAGGGCAGAGCAGAGAGAGAAGGCAAAGTCTTGGTGACCTAACTGAGGAGCTGGATCAGCCCTTGCCTGAAGCCAATCCTTCTGAAATTTCATTTCTGTAAAGCTATTATAGTCCTTTTACTAGTTTAAGTAATGGTTTCTATTATCTGTAACTCAAAGCAGCAAGAAAAGCAAATGAATAAAGGAAATGACAGTCCCATGTATGCATATATTTCCTCCAGCCTTCTTGCACTTGTAAGAAAAAGACAACTTTCTTTCCAAGATAACACCCGCCCCTCCTTCTCCAGAAGCTGGTTCCATTAATTATCCCATTTTCTCTCTTGTATGTTTGACCCTTCCCTCCCTGGTGGCTTCCTCCTCCCTACCTTCAGACATTCTCAGGTCTCCCCAGACTCTAAAGCTTTCTCAGCACCTCCTGAAGCTGCAGGCCCACCTCTTCCTTTTACCTCCAGCCCTTCCCATGGAATCACTGATCCACCGCCTCCATGGTGGATATTCATGGAAGGCTCACGACCCAGGAGAGATGGGTGACCCTGGTCCGTGCTGCCTGTTCTGTGCAAGGAATGGCCACATGGCTCCAGGGTTCAGGTGTCAGGGTCTCAGGACGGGCCACCCAGGTTCTCAGGGCCCACGGGGAGCTGGACGCCGAGGGCATCGTCCATCAGAACCTCTCCTGAAGAGAGAACCACTCTGTGTTCAAGATGTAGCTCCCTCATCCAGGAGGGTTCAGGCCATCAGCCCCGTCCTAGTCACCCCTAGTCCCACCAACCAGGTGGGATGAGGCAGGGCTTGTCTGGATCCCAGCAGGCAGGGGAGAGCCAGAGGGGCTGGAAGGCTCACTCTGGGGCCTTGGGTCCTGGGCCACGGGAACAGCTCACAGCAGGAAACAAGAGAAGCCCTCCTGGGTAACAGGCAAGCAAGCCACCAGGCTGAGCTCCAGAGTTCCAGCCCCTCAGGCGACAGAGGCAGAGGCCTCTTTTGGAAACAATGTTTTCATACTCTGGTTTTTCTCTAAGTGTGTCCTTGCTGCTCCTGTAGATGAAGCCTGATCCCTGCAAGAGATGTCAGCCCAACGGCTAATGCGATGCTCGGATCACAAGAAAAGGGTGCGTTTGTCCAGCCCAGACCAGGGTGAGGAAACAGGGAGAGAACCCCAAGACATCCCAAGAGTACAGGAGACAAGGTCACAGCCAGGAATCCAGCAGCTACCCCTGCCTGGAGAGTTTCTGGGGCTCCATGTGCAGAAGTGAAGCCTCTTCCAGGCGCGGTGCAGGTAACTGCCCACCCAAGCAGAGAGAGGTGTGGGCGAGAAAGAGGAGATGCCAGAGGGAGGAGGGCGCAGGGCAGGGGACCGAGTCCGGGAGCAGAACAAGCTGGGTCTCCAGGCAGGCCGACACTAAGCCTCAAAGCCCAGACCACCCCCACCGTTCTTGTCAAAAGCTCCACAGCTCCAGTGGGACCTCTGAGCAGAGATGGCACACCCCACACCCCGCCCACCCAGACTCATCCCTGCACGTCACCCCACTCAGGGGCCACAGAGACACACACCAAAGCTGCTTTGTGGTTCCACCTGTTTTATGCTGAAATACACATGGGCTGATCCCACACGGTTTGGTTCAGGGGAGAAAGAAATGATGACAGCGGCTGATCCCAGGGCTCGACGTCGCCAACACTTGGTTGTGTGCGCCAGTCCATCTGCCCACCCCGGCAGGACGGTCAGGCTTGAACATCTGGAGGAGCTCTACCGAGTGGGGCAGAAGAGGAAGCCAGTCCTGGGCCCAGGAGTCCTCAGCTGAAGGGCTTCACCAGCTTCATGGCAGCATAGTTCTGGAGAGAGGGAGGGAGGAGGCAGGGACAGGTGATGACAGCTGCTGGGGAAAAGGAGCTGGGAAAGGATTCAGCCACCGCCTGGACCTCGCACTCACCACCCCCGGCTACACTCCACACTCCACGCTGCACCCTCCCAGCCTCGCCATCACACCGCACTCTCCTGGGGGGGCCACGGCGCCTGAACTGCTGTCTTCTCCCCCATCAATCAGGGCCCACTCCCAGCTTCCGCTCTGCCAAGAGGACTCTGCCCCAGCCAGGCCAGGCCCGGCCCCTTCCATCAGACAGGTGGCCTGAGGGCACGGCTGGGATTCTCCGCACCCTCCTCCCAACTCCCCACACAGGAACCCTGGGCTCGTTGGCCCCCGTGCTCCTGCCCCAAAAGCAGAGAAAGCGGTGAGGGCAGGGGTGGTGTACAAGGGTGACGGCAACACAGGCCAGCCCTGGAGACGGGTCACCCCTGATTAAGCCCTGGCTGCTGCAGGACTGACAGGAATCTCCCCTCCCCACTCCTCCCCCCAAAACCATGAAAACACATACAACACAACACAGGGCTCCTAATTGGGACAGTATGTTCCCCAGCGCCGCCCGGGAAAGCCAACTCTGGAAACAAAGCCGCCGCTCCTTCCCCGCCAGATCGCCTCCTGCCTCCCCACGCTGGCCCTGCTCCCGGCGGCCTCTGGGGGAGAGCTGGGGGTGGGGAACAGACAGGCTGCCCTCCTGTCCCCCTCCCGGGGGAATTTCCAAGGGGGTGGGAGATTAGGTCAACGCAGGGGAGGAGGTGGCCGCAGGCACCTCTCCACCAAGGCCTCCGCCCCCAAAACCTGCAAGCTAGGCTAGGGGCACGGGTCCGGCACCCACCAGGTGACCAAGCCACGTGGACATGCCCAGCTTGTCGCAAAGGACTCCAGGTGAGAGCATCAGTAGCCTCAGGTCCAGGCTGCCCCTTTCGCCCCAAAGCCCTCACCTGGGAGCCGAGCCCACACACCAGCCCTGGGAGAGAAGGCAGGGCTGGTATTTGAAGAGGACAATTTCCAGCCGATCTCAAAAGAGACGGATGCTGCTGTTGGGGACCCAGGAGACAGGGAAGAGGCTCTGCCCAGGGCCTGCCCACGGGGTCTGGGGCTGTGGCTGCCCCTGAGATGAGACAGGGTGGCAGGCTGGAAGTGACTGGAAATCTTCCCTCTGTCTCTCAGCCAGGCAGCTGGGACCTCCTTCCCCCTTCCCCAGGTCCCTGAGGCCAGTCTGCTGCCCAAGCGCCTTGCAGGGTGGGGCCTGGCTGGCCAGGGGCGGGCCCAGGCATAGCCAGGGGACGGGCATGTTCCTTGGGGCCCAGCCCTGCCCTCCCCTTGGCTCTTCAGCAAAAGGCTGGCTTGACATGCAGCCCCCTCCCCACACAGCTCCCCTCCGCAGGGTGCTAGTCACAGCAGGTCAGTGCTGACCCAGCCTAGCCCTGCCTCATGCCGATGGGGATCCCGCCCGAGGTCACTCGGGGAGTCACTGGCAGAGCCAAAAGCAGCTACCAGCTCAAGACTCCACATGGAGCTCCATATCACACAACAGTGATGCTCAGACCAGAATGTTCCTGGGGCAGATTCTCCCCAACAGACCTGCAGCTGGCCCGGGGCTCTGCAATGCTCCCTGGAGCTGCTGCGGCTTGCTTCTCAGACCACCTGCTCAGGAGCATGGGGTACCCCAGCTCGCCTTGCCCGCACTCTCTGGCCCGGCCTCACCGTGGAGCACGAGGCTGCACCCTGTTCTCCCTGTGGTCCTGGCGTCACCGTGTGTCCTCGTGGACCGCCAGCTTACCAGAGCACCAGCCTCACCGCCCTCTCCATCACCCACAGAATTCACCCTTGGCCCCCGGACACAAAGTCTTTGCCTGAACCGAACAGTGGCTGGGCATAAACAACACGAGAGCAGGTGAGCCTGAGGAGAGGCCAGCGAGGGGCACTGCGCCTCCCCAACCTGGCCACCTGCGCCTGCTCCAGGGGCAGAGACACGGAGGTGGAGCCCTGGGCCTGACCCCTGAGCCCAGGTCACCGCCAGGGCAGCTAAGCTCTAGGCACCACTTGCTCTTGCCCTTCCAGGGCCCAGTAGCTAACCCTGTGTTAATAGCTGTAACTTGTCTTCCTTCACTAAGAGGGACCCCAAACCAAACAAGCCTGACCCCCATAACCTCACCCACCCCTGAGCCTCAGGCCTATCTGGCCAATGTAAGTCTTCTTGCTGAGCCTCACAACAGTCTCAGCCGGCTCAAAGAGCCTGGCCCTCAGCCCGACCCATGGCCACCCGGCTCTAGACCCTCCTTTGGGACTCAGGGCCCAGAGGGTGCCAGGGCCTGGGTGTCCAAACCAGAGCTCCCCTCCGCTACTCCCACAGTTCGTGGTATCAGGGCCTGAAGGGGATGCTCTGCCATTTGAACTGTCTTCCTCAGGAGGCTCTCTGCTGGTACCAGGCCTCCCCAGCTATGCCGGGAGAGATGCTTGGGACCCCTCCTTCTCCTGGAGGACTCACAGAGCAAAGAGCTCACAGGCGAGTAATTCCACTGCCCGCTGTGGGGACCGTGCACCTGGCTGGCGGCCTGCTGCTGACCAGGGCTGTGGCCGGAACCCCGGCCTGCGAGCTGTACACAGACGGCCCTGCAGCCCTGAGCTGGTCCCTCCCCTCTCTGGGTGTCCGTTTCTTTCCATTCAAGTCAGGGCGACGTGGAGTTGATCACAGCGTTCCTCTACTTGTACAAGGATTTGAATTTTTCATATTAAAAAGTTTTAGACATTTAGAAGAGATTAAAACTCAGGTATCAGCTTGGGAACCTGTGCTCCCTCCAAGGTCTGAGGTTCCAGAGATGCTCGGGGGCTGCCGTGAGAACCCAGGAAGCCTGGGCAGGGGAGACAGCTCCAGATTCTCTTCCTTCGGGAGGGGCCCGCAGAGCTGGCTCAGCAGCCCCAACTCACGCGGCCCTGGTCACTCTCTGTCAGGCATCAGCTGGCTTCTCAGGCACTCAGCAGGGGGAAGGGGCCCGGTGTTCACCGCGCTGGGGAGAGGCTCCTGGCGTACCCCCTCCTCACTCACACTCCGCCCATGCCACCCCGCTACAGGAAACGGCACACTCTCAGGTCTTCAGATGGACACTAAGAGCCTCTCCAGGTCCTCAGCAGGTACCATCCTCACAGACAGAGGGCCTTCCCCTCTTCTCTGCCATCCACACCTTCCCTTCCCTTCCTGACCAAGCTCCACACCTTCCTTCAACAAGGTTCTCCTACCCACGCCTGCCCAAGGGCCTCCCCTTCTGCCCTTGATTACACAGCCCGTCACCCTGAGCACACTGTATCCCCATTAAGGGCAAGAACTCAGAACTCCCCAAGGGTCTCCTACCAGACTGGGGACCCCCAGAGTAGGGCCCCTGTCTCCTTCCTCAGACCACAGACGCCCCAAGGACAGAGGCTGCCTCTCCATCAGACACCCAGTGCACTGGAGGACAATGAGAGGCTCCTCCGAGACCAGGAGCCGCTGGAGGTCAAGAGCGGTGCCTCCCACATCAGACCAGGAGATCCCTTGAGACAGGGTCTGTGCCTCTCCCCTCGGACCAGCTTACCGGGAAGGAATAGACAAAGATGCCCAAGAAGAGCAGGAAGATGAAGAGAACGAAGAAGAGGATGATGGCGCACCGGAACCGCCGCCACAGGATGAACTTCATAGTCTTGTACGGGGAGGTGAACCAGAGGAAGGAGGTGTCAGGCCGCCTGCAAGGGAGATCCCAGGGGTCAGCAGGGTACCCCCACCAGTGCTGCTCCCTCTGAGCCCTGCTCCCAAATCGCCCTGGCCCTTCCTACCCAGCCCCCCAGACCCACCCAGCCTCCAGCCCCTGGCCCCTGGCCCCAGACCCAGCCCTTTGCATCAGCATCCCCTTCTTCTCCCAGCCTTTGCTCCAGCCTGAGCCCGCCCGCACCCCCCTTCTCTTCTTGATGCCGTCAAACCCTACACACCTCAGGGACCCAGTTATCAACCACCCTGTCCAGATCACCTTCCCTGCCGCTCTCCCCTTCCTGACACAGGACTTGTCACAGACTGGGAGACTGGACAGAGCTTCAAGGGGCTCCACTTTCACTGAGCTATGGCCCATGAGCTCCAGATAAGCTCAGCCACGGGCCTAGATGCACGTGGCTGGTCCACGGTCAGGGAAGGATGGCAGGAACTGAACCCAGAAAGGTGATTGTCTCTCACAACCAAGAACCTCAGATCCTTCCCCTAGATCAGTCTCACAGTTCAAAGAGCAGGAAAGTTTTGTGTCTCAGTAATGGCCACTCTGATATGCATTTGCATGCCGCTGGCTCTCCTGGGTCTCCCTCATCTTTCCACCCAGATCCCAGCATCCTTGGGTAGGGATGCCTCTCGCTGCTTGGCCAGCCCATGGCAGTCAGGATAGCGCTGTGACAAAGTGGGCTGTCTGTGCTGAGTGTGACTTGAGCTAAGCAGGCCATGGGAAATGCAGCCCGACCACTCACACACACACCCCTACCACCAAGAGCCGTCTTTCAGGCTCCAATAACTGTCTTCAAGGTTCTACATCCACTGGATTGGCTTATATCCCTTATCTGGGAGATAGGGGAGGCAGAGGCTAGGCCCCCATTTCACAAATGGGAAAACTGAAAGACCTTTTGAAAGCCACACTGACACCACAAGAGAGCCACAGAGCAGCTTGTTCAGGGGAAAGACCTCGGTCAGGCTCCAGAGCCAATCAGACCAGGTGTGAGAATTTCAGCTTCGCCACTTTCCTTGGAATGACCTTATTTAATTTTGCTGTGATTGTTTTCTCATTTGTAAAGTGAGGATGCTAAGATGAGCCAGCAGGGACGGTTCCATACACAAGCCATATGACAGCATGCTTGGCCTGCAACCACCAGTTACTCAACAGTGCTTGCTTCTGGAATGAACTGATGAGCCCAACCTGTTCTGGAAGGATGTCGGTCACCTGCTCCCTAACGATGCGTACCCTGGGATAAGTCACACCCCTCTCTGGGCCTTGGGACCTCTGTGTGGCTACGCAGTGGGTGCCTCCTCTGCTGTGGTACGCCTCCCAGTCCCCTTGGCCGTCAGTGGTCAGGGGCCGGGCACCAACCTTGGGTCCTCGAGCTTGGGGTTCATGTTAGGTTCATCCCGGCCGTGGCCGGCTGGCCGCTCCTCATGCTCACTGTCTGTTACAATCTCCAAGGTCATCTCCAGCTTGCCCTGTGGGGACAAGGGGGACCTGATCAGGGACACAAAGGCTCTGCACCATGGCTTGGAGAGGAGCCAGGCCAGGACAGATGTCAAGGTCACTTTATGATTTTTTTTTGAAAAATGATACAGGGTAATCTGATCATAAAAGTACCTGTTCCTAGCAGAATATGTAGGAACTACAGAAACATATAAAGAAAGGATACTGTCACTCATACTTTTTCTATGTAAAGATAAGCACTCCTAATATTTTATTCATCAGACTTATTTTTCTCTGCAAGTATATGAAATACCATACTGTGTATATTTAGTTCTATAGCTTGTTTCTTTCACTTTAAATAATATATTTTATTATTATATAATTATACACTCTTTAAAGTTTGCTTTTAATGCTATAAAACATTCTATACAATGGTTGACCATAATTTATTTAGTAAACTAGTTATTTTGGTCATTTAGGTTGTTTCCAACTCTTTGTTGTCATAAAAAATGCTGCAACAAACACCCTAGAACCGTAAAGTTTTAATTTAATGAGGTTATTTCTTTAGGAAAGATTTTAGAAGTGGGATAAAAAATTTCAAAGGGAATAAATATTGCTAAGTTTCAGGTTATATATTACTAAATTGTTTCCCCAAATGTAAAATCATTAGCCTGCCGGGCAAAAGTAAATGTGGGGGGGTCTCTCTGCATCCTCGCTAGCAATGAGCATTTCTGTTTTTAAAACATTCTACTATAATACATTAAAGATGTTTTCACATTTTAAAATATTCCTTTATGTAATTACTAGGGGAAATGAACTTTCTTAAATTTTAATGGCCACTCTACTTCTTTGTGTATTATCTATGCATGCACTGCACTTACTTTTCTTTTGAGACATTAGTGTTTCTTATTAATTGTTATAATTTGTTACAGAACATGGATATTTTATTTCAAGGGCCACTTGAGGGGTTGGCTGGCTGCTTGCTGTTTCCAGGTATAACTGATCCTTGAACCACACAGGTTTTAACCATACAGATCCACCTATACACGCATTATTTCAATAAATATACAGTTGGCCCTCATTGCAGGTTTCAATCCACAGATTCCACCAACCATGGAGGGCCAATTATTAGACCTGAGCATCTGTGGATTTTGATGTCCACGGGGCTCCTGGAACCAACCCCCGCGGATACTGAGGGACAATAATAAACTGTCATTTACTTCCCCTGCAGAGGCAGGACTATTCCTCATGGTCCCCAGTCACACCCCTGGACAGACTGTTACAATCTCTGGGCGGAGGGAATAGTCCCTCAAGGATGGTCCCTGGTAGGGTCCTGCTTAAATGGGAGTGGCATGATGCCTGTCCTCTTCCAGAAATCTAGCCAAAGGGGGACCCAGGACATGATCACTGTGAAGGCCACAGAGCAGGGTATAAACTAAAAAGGATCCACAGAGATTAAGGCCCCTTTGATTTAAACAGGCTTCACTGGGATACAACCCTCAAGGAGAGGAAGGCTGGAAAGTGGCAAGGGAGAGGGACAGGTCTTGGAAAACAGACAGGGAGGGCAGGAGATAGGGAGAGGAACACGCCTGTGCCTGTGATTTCTATGGAGGAGTCACCGGTCAGAAGGAGCTGACTCACCGCCAGGATCTTCTTCTCACCCTCATCCGCCACACAGGGCCACCAGCCCTTCACTGTCTTCTGTTCAAAAAGAGACACGAACCGCTCTGGGTGGAGAGTGTCTTCCAGCTGGTCCACGGAGCACTTCTCAGCTGTCTTGGCAGGCTTGGGCATGCGGTTGAGGTCCAGCTGCAGAGAGCCTGTGGCAAAGAAGGGTGCTTTAGCCGGCTCTCAGTCACTGCCAGCTTAGGGCCACCCTGTGGCTCAAACTCCACTCTCCATCCATCACCTCTCACTCCATCTGTTCAGCTTCCCATCCATCTGTTCCCGCATCCATATGCCCACTAGTCTGCCCTTATTGATTCGCCCTTAACAGGGCTTCCCAACTGCTCAATTATTCATCTTACTATACTTACTTAGTATACTATACTGTATAGTATAGTATATATATGATAAAATTGTTATTTTAACCATTTTCAAATGTATACTTCAGTGGCATTAATTACATTCATAACATGCTGAAACCACTTCTACTACCTATTTCTAAAACTTTTTCATCCCCGCAAACAGCAACTCTATAACCATTTAGTAATAACTCCCACTTCCCCTCACCTCAGCCCTGCTAACTTCAAATCGATTGGGTTGTCCGAAAGGTTCATTTGGGTTTTCCTATAACATCTTACTTTCTGTCTCTATGAAAAAGTCTATTCTAGATGGCTCATATCAGTGGGATCATGAAAGTTTTTCCTTTTGTATCTGGCTTATTTCACTTGGCATAGTTAGTTGTCCAGACTCACCCATGTTGCAGCATGCATCAGTACTTCATTACTTTTGTGGTTGAGTAACATTCCATGGTGTGTACATACCACATTTTGTTTGTCCATCCATCTACTGACAGACACTTGAGTTGTTTCCACCTTTTGATTCCTGTGAATAATGTTGCTACGGACACTGGTGTGCAAGTGTCAGCCCCAGTTTTTAGTCCTTTTGGGTATGTAACCAGGAGTAAAACTGCTAGGTCATATGTTTAGCTTTTTGAGGAACTGCTCAACCTTTTTCCAAGCAGCTGCACCATTTTACATTCATGCCACCAATATACGAGTGTTCTGATTTCTCCACATCCTCTCCAACACTTGCTATTTCCCATTCTTTGTTTTTGTTCTTGCTTTTGTATAGGTACAAGTGTTATCTCATTGTAGTTCGCCCACCTGCCCGCCTAGTTAGCCACACGGCTATCTTTCCATACTGCTTCATCTGCTCATCTATGTTATCCCTCTCCTCCCAGAATAGATCCGTCTCTTGGGTTAAGCCACATGAAAATTCTGATATTCAATTATCTTTGGTGTATAAAAACAGTAATTTCATGTGGTTTCACCTAATCCAATTCCAACAACATGATGAAATCAGTGGCACTGGAGCATAGGTTACTGAAGGGATTAAGTGAGAGAGATAAATCTAAAAAACATTTTCTGAGGCCAAATTAAAGAAATTTTTGAATACCACACAAAGGACATTAGACTATTTTTCAGTGTGGAATGCTCAGTTACTGCAAGTATTCAGTGACTGCATCTATTTTTGTAGTTTTTTTCTTTCCCTTCCTCCATTTACCCTTCCATGCAGCTATCTGCTTTAACTATCTATATCCCTCGATAGCTAACATTTGCTGAGCACTATATCTCCATTAATCACGGTATTATTCCATCCAATAGTTGTTCAACTCTATATCAGCACTAATCTATGTACCCATCTACATATCTCTCCATCCCTCAACTACAGATGAATGTTTATTTCTCATTTTAAATATGGTCTCAATATAATATTAAGTAAAAATCAGGACATTAAATCATATATATAGTTTAAAATATTAAATATTATATTAAATCTATATATAAATTATATTGATATATTATATATATT
Source organism: Odocoileus virginianus (assembly GCF_023699985.2). Lineage (NCBI taxonomy): Eukaryota > Metazoa > Chordata > Mammalia > Artiodactyla > Cervidae > Odocoileus > Odocoileus virginianus. The sequence goes on from NC_069675.1 coordinate 12,664,824, forward strand.
AAACTATATATAGGATATCTACATAAACCATGTAGCTACATAAACCATATATACTATATATAGTGTGTATATTCTACACGTATATCTACATATACGTGTGTGTTAGTTGCTCAGTTGTGTCTGACTCTGCGACCCCATGGACTGTACCCACCAGGCTGCTCTGGCCATGGAATTCTCTAGGCAAGAATACCGGAGTGAGTTGCCATTCCCTTCTCCAGGGGCTCTTCCTGATTCAAGTATCGGACCCAGGTCTCCTGCATTGCAGGCAGATTCTTTACCTTCTGAGCCACCAAGGAAGCCCACATATATCATATATATCTACATATATACTATATATAGCATATATATATACACATATATAGTATACCTACATAAGGTTTATATTATATAACATATATATAGTATAGTATATATATAGTATATCTACATAAAGTAAACTATATATATACACATAGATAGTATATCTACATAAAGTTATACATAAAGACTATAAGGAAACACAGGATTATTTCTTGATGGCAAAATTTCTACATCTTAACTATTACTTTT